>NC_059074.1:204910351-205216496 GCF_020497125.1 Mauremys mutica
TTTCAATGGGAAAAGAGAGGCCCATACTGAATGTTTTTGGTTAATTCCTCCCTCAGGCAATAGGTGCCGTAGAGAGGTAGCTTTTTCATGAAAAAGTTAGTCTTCTAAGCAATAGGTTCCCAAATGGTGCTATGTGAAGCATGTCGCATTCACTAGTGGCCTGTAGACAGCTCTCTGGTCACATGGTGCTGGCTCTCTAACCTATCACCAAGTGCTAAACTGCATTGAAAGACAGCTGCTTCCCTGCTGGTACTTTTCCATGCAGGCTGTGGCTTGAACAGCAACAGGTGGGTTATGCTAACGACCTCCAGGATCTGATTTGAATATGGATAAAAACCTCTTTAATATTTTAATGAAAAACAGACTACTGGAATTTGTGTGATTTATGGGAGACTTTAATTTCCCAGATATAGATTGGAGAACATGTGCTACTAATAATGGTAGGGCCCATATATTCCTGGATGTGATAGCCATCAGATTTCTTCACCAAATAGTCATGAACCAACAAAAGTTGATGCCATTTTAGCTTTAGCAGTGGTCAGTAGCAATGACCTCATAGAAGAACTGGTTTGAGAGACCAACCTTGGTTTAAGTTTAAACTAACTGGAAGGATAAACAAAAATAGACCTGCAACTAGGGTCCTTGATTTCAAAAGGGCAGAATTTAAAAAAAATTAAGGGAATTAGTTAGGGAAGTGGACTGGACTGAAGAACTCAAGGATCTGATTGTTGAAGAGGTTTGGAATTGCAGAAACTCTCTAGAGCCTGCATCCCAAGCAAGGGGAATAAATTCATAGGGAAGGGTTGCAGACGAAACTGGATGAACAACCATCTCAAACAGGCATGTAAGAGGAAGTCTACAAGGAATGATGGGATGGAGCAATCCTTGCTGATATCTCTTGGCAGTCAGAAGGTGAAAGAGAACTTCCAAAAGCCAAGTAGAGTTGGACCTTGCTAAGGAAATTAAAACAAATAGTAAAAGGTTGGTTTTTTTAGTCACGTAAATAAAAAGAAAACAGGGAAAGAAGTTAAGCGCTGAGGATGGGTGGAGATTAAAGATACTCTAAATATGGCCCAAGCGCTAAACGAATGCTTTGCCTCCCTTTATTGAAAAGGGCAATGAGGACCTTGCGGGACAGTGGCAGAGTGGTTAATAGTAATGAGGACATGGAAGTAGAAATTACCACATCCAAGGTGGAAGCCAAACTAAAACCACTTAATGGGACCCAACTGGAAGAATATTAAAGGAACTGGCATATGAAATTGCAAGCCCAATAGCAAGGATTTTTAACGAATACCCTGTGACGGGAGACTCACTAATATAGTATCTATATTTTAAGAAAGAAAAAACAGTGATCTGGGAAGCTACAGGCCCATTAGTCTGACCTCGTTTGTATATAAGGTCTTAGAACAAATTTTGAAAGAACTAGTAGCCAAGGACATAGAGATAAAATACAACATGGTTTTACAAAAGGTAGATCATGCCAAACCAACCTGATAGCCAATTTTCTAGACCAAGGAAATGCAATAGATCTAATCTACCTGGTTTTCAGTAAAACAATACAAACAGTTCCACATGGGAAATTATTAGTTAAATTGGAGAAGATGGGGATTAATATGAGAATTGAAAGATGAGTAAGGGACTGGTTCAAGGGGAGACTGCAGTGAGTCATGCTGAAAGGTGAACTGTCAGGGTAGAGGGAAGTTACTAATGGAGTTCCTCAGGGATCAGTCTTGGAACCAAACTTATTTAACATTTTCATTAAGGAGCTTGCCACAAAAAGTGGGATGTGAATACAATTTGCGGATGACACAAAACTGGGAGATTTTGCCAATATGGAGGAGATGTGCAATATCATACAAGAAGATCTGGACAACCTTGAAAATTGAAGTTTTAATAGTGCAAAGTGCAAGATGATGCACTTAGGGACTAACAACAAGAATTTTTGCTCTAAGCTGGGGATTTACCAGTTGGAAGTGATGGATGAGGAGAAAGACCTGGGTGTATTGATTGATCACAGGATGACTATGAGCTGCCAGTGTGATTTGGCTGTGAAAAAGGCTAATGTAATCCTAGGATGCATCAGGCGAGATATTTCCAATAGAAATAGGGAAATATTATTACTGTTATACAAGGCACTGATGAGACCTCATCTGGAATCCTGTGTGCAATTCTGGTCTCCCATTTTTACGGGAAAGATGAATTCAGACTGGAACAGGGGCAGGGACACTAGGATCATCAGGGGAATGGAAAACCTACCTTACAAGAGGAGATTTAAGGAGGTTGGCTTGTTTAGCCTAACCAAACAAAGGCTGAGGGGAGATATGATCACTCTCTATAAATACATCAGAGGGATAAACTCCTGGGAGGGAGTGGTGTTGTTTAAGTTAAGGACCAATGTTGGCACAAGAACAAAGGGATATAAATTGGCCATCAACAAGTATAGGCTTGAAATTAGATGAAGGTTTCTAACCATCAGAGGTGTGAAGTTCTGCAACAGCCTTCCAAGGGGAGCAGTGGTGGCAAAAACCCTAATTAGTTTTAAGACTGAACTTGATAAATTTATGGAGGTGCTCGTCTGAAGAGATTGCTGACAATGGCGTATGGCCCATCTATTAGCAAATATCACTAATGGCTGGAGATGGGACACTAGATGGGGAGGGCTGAGTTACTAAAGTGAATTCTGTCTGGTTGGTGGGTGTCGCCCACATGCTCAGGGTTTAGCTGATCGCCATATTTGGAGTTGGGAAGTAATTTTCTCCCAGGTCAGATTGGCAGCGACCCTGGGGGGGTTTCACCTTCCTCTGTAGTGTGGAGCACGGGTCACTTGCTAGTTTGAACTAGTGTAAGTGGTGGATTCTCTGTAATTTGAAGTGTTTAAATCAAGATTTGAAGATTTCAGTAACTCAGCCAGAGGTTAGGGGCAAATTACAGGAGTGGGTGGGTGAGATTCTGTGGTTTGCGATGTGCAGGAGATCAGACTAGATGATCACGATGGTCCCTTCTGGCCTTAAAGTCTATGAGCCTCTGTGACTATGAAGGGGAGGGATGTAGGGTTTGTATAGTTGGGGAGGGGAGGGGAAGCAGGGTCCATGTTGTTGTGAAGAGGAGATATTGGAGAACCTTGTGAGAGAGGAGTGGAGGGGATCCATGTGATTGTGAGGGAGAGGGAAGGTGGATCCATGTGATAAAGGCGAGGAGGTGGGCCTGTGGGAATGTGAAGGGGTGGGGAAGTGGGGCCCATGGGTTTGTGAACAAAAGGTGTTCCACAAGACAAGAGAGACTCTGCACCAGGGAAGAGTTTGAGAACTGGTCTAAATCCATATCAGAATAGCGAGAGACATCCCGGTCCCCTCAGACTCTGTACTAAAAGGAATGTGTATTGCCAAATCCTGGCCCTTGGCATGTTTGTGGGATAGTCAACCAGGACCTTCACAGCTCAACTTGGCTATCTAGCCATGGAGGCTAAAATGGCTTCTGCGGGTGGCCATATGTCACCTAAGCCACCAGCCAGCTCCTCCACAGAGCAATGCCCATGACTCCTGCATCTCTCCTCTGACTGCCCCACATGGCAATCAGGTGATGGGAGATGACGACATCAGATGAGACATTCTGAGAGGACAGAGTCTATCAGGCCAAAGACCATCTTCCTCGTAACAACCCACATGGGAGCAGAGGAAGAGAGAAGGCCCAGATTCATCCCACCAAACCTCTTCCCCCCTGGAGGATGTGCTGGATCCCGGTCTTAGACCCTAGAGCTGTAGTAACCACTGTAGCCCCAGAAGGGAGGAGATGAATGTCAGGATCTGTGGATGAGGTAATATCTTTGACTGGTGAGAGAGACAAGCTTTCGAGCTTACACAGAACACTTCTTCAGGGCCAGTCAAAGATATTACCTCATCCAACTTGTCTCTTTAACATCCTGGGACAAACACTGCTACGACAACATACGTTCTTTGGGTGGCTGATATGGGCTGGTAGTATTTGTGGGAGCGATTTCCTCTCCCCCCCCCACCAGCACCAAAGCAGCTCCCACAGTCTCTCTTCCATAACAGTCTCAAGCTTTCTCAGGATCGGCTGGCTCAGTGCAGAGTTGAGTTACTGCAGCGCTAACAGGCTACCATGTCCACGTCCTGGGTACAGGGTTTGCTTCGGGGTTAAGACGTACTGAATGGGCTTGGGCAGAGAGATTTAGAAATCAATACCCAGTCAGGCAGTTCTTGTCCAGGAAAGATAATCGCTCAGGGCGATAAACTAGAACAGCCTGGAAGAGTAAATTCCCAGAATGGCCTGTGAGACAGAGGATGAATCCAGTCAAGGGGCTCTCAATACATTCAGTGTGTATGGTCCAGGGTATTGAGGCTGTAGGCATGAATTATAAGGGCTGGGGCAGAAGAAATCCTGCATCTCTTCAGCTGTCAAGGTCATCAGCTTTTCCATAAGTCAGCGATGAGGATTAATGAGAACCACGATGAAAGGCGCAGAGGTCCCCCAGCCCTGAGCCAAAAGCAGCTCATCAGCACACAAACCGTTTTGTGTTCCCTGTTACCCAACCACATCTGCCTTCACATCCTCTGCCTCTCCGTGAGCCAAACTCCCCCCCGCCACCCTCCCTCCGCACAGTCAAATACTAGGGACACCCCCCTGCACCCTGTCATCTTCCACTAGCCAGGGAAAATGGATTAGGTTTCCTGTCATGGAGTAGGGCCACTTGATTTTAATAGCACCAGTTGTGGTGGGACTCTCAGCTAGCTGCATGATCCACCCTGTCAAAATGACAGCAACAGTTTGGCTTCTCTGAGGCAGCTGATTTTTCCCAGAGCCTCTGTTTTCAAGGGTGTTTGTTAGGTTTGCAGTTCCTGCAGGGCCTCTCTGAGTGTGCAGTGCTGCACGAGCTCAGTGGGTAACGCTCTTTGCATCTGCCATGTTAAAGTGCTGGGGATGACTGATTCTGAGGTTAATATTAATTTCACAACATTTCTTGTTAAAAGATTTTTCAAAAGTAGCTAAGTCCCAAATGGCCTTAGGCATTACAGTGCTGTTCACTGTAATGCCTATCTTTTAGGGGCTTAGCCAGCCAGTGGAATCCACAAACCCTGTCTACGCTCCCTAATCAATGCATGGGGAGTGGAGTGGGGAGAGAGATTGGCTCCTAAATCCCTTGGGTGCTTTTGAAAATCCCACCCACTGTTAGGTAATTTTTAAATGCCTCTTAAGTGATCTGCTGCTTGTTGTCTAAACCTGGGACCTCCTGATCATCTGTTTGTTGTCACTGCTGCTGAAGCTACTTCTCCCTTACTTTAGCGTCTTGTCTTGTCTTAAAAGGGACAGTATTTTAAAAGGATTCCAGTTCACAGTGAACCGGTGATCAAAGGCAACATAATCTTCTGTAGGGCCCCAGAAAGGTGGGTTTGAAGAACTGTGGAAATTCAGAACAGGAGCTTAGAGGCAGTGTCGTCCGGTGAGTAGGGCACTGGACAGGGAGTCTGGAGAGCAGTGCTTTATACCCGTCTCTGCCCCTGACTGGCTCTGTGACCTTGGGCATGTCCCTTCATCTCTCTGGCCTCTGTTCTCACCCCACCCTCTGTCACTCTGGTCTAAGGTTTTCAAGGCAAGCAATGGCTCTTGCTATGTGTCTGTACAGAATCTAGCACAATGACCTGTATGTCCTACTCTAATACTAATTCAGCTGATGGTGCCCTAGGGGACTCCTATTGCATACCCTCCTTTCCCCTTCCACTGAAATTTGTAAAAATGAAATTGGGTTTAAAGAACTGGCTGCTATTCAGAGCCAGGAATTTTGTTTTTCCATAGGCAGCCTGTGGTGCATAAGCATTTATGGTCTGTGTTGAAACACACACCCTCCCCTGCCCCAAATCAGACTACAGTGAAATAATCAATTTATGAAATGATTATGCAATTCTGAGCTCAGATTACTCTGTGAAAAACTGCTGTGTCTGAGCTGACCAGGCGGCTGTTGATTACTTACCACGTCCCACCTATAAATGCTGGGGGGAGTGGACCAAAAGCGGTACATTCAGAGGAGTGAAATGAAATTAATAAGGAATAAAAATGAAAGGATAACTTCATATGGTGCAGTGCTCCAATTAATGCAGCCAAAGCAATCCTATTAAGGAGACTCGCGGTGGGATAGCTTGCTGTGAACCCCCAGCAGCTTGCTGGCTGATGTCAGCAGATGAGATTGTTCTTGGTTGCTTCGGTTTGGTTCTCCCCAGGAATACTGTGCTGTTGTAATCACTGGAGTTATTATAGAAGTTTTAGGGAGGTGGAGATAATTTGTCCAGCCAAGCGGAAAAAAATAGAGACAAAAAGAGGAAAAAATACAGGAGAGAGAGAGAAAGGCAAAAGGTCTTAGAAAAGCTGTGTTGTTTTCAGCTCCTGCCAGCAGTATCTGTGTGCATAGAAAGTAGTTTATTGTAAGCGAGAGCTGAGGATACCTGCCAACATTGGAAAGTCCTTAGTGGTAATGCATTATGTTTTTGAAATGCCGCAATGACAAATCAGTCCCTTTTGTTTGTTCAGCTGGCCTAGTCTCTGGTCTGTCAGCTTCTCTCCGCTGTTTTTTTTTTTTCAGCTGATGTAAATCAGTGCAGCTCCATTGGAGTCCAGGGAGCTATCCTGATATACACCAGCTGAGGATCTGGCCCATTGTCTCGTCTTATGAATGTTGTTCCAGCTCAGAGTTCTTGTGTCCACAGCCCAGACTCCATTAGGACAGCTATGCAAAACTCACGCTTGCTCTCTGCCTCTTGAGTCCTCTCTCTATCCCGCCATCCAGCCCCCGAGCCATAGGTGCACTCAAGCTGGAATCAAAGGGAAGAATATGCCCCTAAATCCTGTGGCTCCCTTACTGTGTTGAGTTTCTTGCTGGCAGCACATGGCTTTCGACAGGCGATCGGGTGGAATCCAAAGTGTTGGTCTTAACCTAAAAGTCTGGAGTTGGCTTGGGTCCTAGTTACCTAAGGGCCCTCCACTTCCTCTGTGCCATGCTACTACAGAGGCTCTCAGAGAGGGCTTTGGGTGGAGCTGCCTCATTGCAAAGGGGTGGATGTGGTTGGCAGGTTATTCTCTTTGAGGGTTCCTTGAGTTTGGAGGTCACTCCCCTGCTCCACCAGAGCCCAGGTGTGTTAAGCTCCAGGCAAGCTGCAAACCCCAGCCATTACCATAATCGGAATCCTTTCCAGCTGGTCAAACATTGCTTAGGGCACAAATAAGGCTCCACCACCCCTGTCTGTCCTGGCCTCTCCAGCGTGGGTTGCCCTATTGGGAATTAAAACTCACCCTGGCATAACTCCCACAGGGTCAGTGGAACACACAAGCCTTCCCAGCACAGTCCCCAGGGACGGACTGCCATGACAGAGGTAACTACTAATAAAAATCGTGGGGAAAGGGCAGGATCGTCTATAAACATAGAGAAAATAAAGAAGGCAGGTTTTTCCTCGTCTGTGTTGGGATATTATAGTAGCCTACACGTGCAGCTGACTGGTTTTTAGGGAATATTTGTGCGTGGCCATTGAAGTGACGGGCAGGGTTAATTTTTATCCCCCAGGCAAAATCACTAGAATCCCCTACAAATAAATCATCTACTTGCCTTCCCCTTGCCAGACACTTTTTTTAAAATGATAGTTACACTGACTGGTCATGTGAAGTCACCCCTGCTCCTCAACCACATACGTCCGTCCGTGTGTGTGTGTGTGAGAGAGAGAGAGAGAGAAACCCAAGGCCAATTTGGTTTGTACCCTTCAGAACATAACCAGGTATCATCTCTGAGACCCTATTAAGGCTGTTCTCAAGACTCTTTTAAGTCTGTGATCAGCTCTTAAGGTCTGACTTTGAAATTCAACAGACATCCTTGAGATCAGTTTGTAATTGAGGAACACGAGTACGTTGCACACTAATGTACTTGATCCATTAAGACACAGCCTGCAGGGTATTTTGATGTGTTTCTTTGATACTTCAAGCAGTATACTATAGACAGTCTGTTTGAATGAATAAATAAGAGAGACAAGGTGGATGAGGTAATATCTGTTATTGGACCAACTTCTCCTTTTTCCTTTTTCTTCATGTTGTGGAGTTTCATTTCAGATGGTAAAATTCGATGTCTCCTACTGTTGTTTGCAGTATTGTTGTAGCCATGTTGTTTCCAGGATATTAGAGAGACAAGATACGGAAGCAAAAAGACATTCTAGTTATCCTCACTGAGGGGACATAGGCTCAAGGGGTGCTGTTCTCTTATTTCTTAAGGCCCTATGTCCCCTCAGTGAGGATAACTAGAATGTCTTTTTGCTTCCCTATCTTGTCTCTTTAATATCCTGAGACCAACATGGCTACACCAACATTGGATGAAATAAGACACCCTGTCAACAAAAACCTTCACACAAAACTGAGACCTGATCAGCTGTTTCTTTTCCTCTGTTTCACTTTTGTAACCATTAGCAGAATGCAGCAGCCATCTCATCCTAGAACTTGTTCTCACAAGACTTCTGCCCCAATTTGGCAGCTCCAGAAAGAGTTTTGGATAAACACACATATGCTATCTATATTATTTAGGGCCTGTCTACACAGGAATACTCAGGAAAATTAATCCGATTAACATAAAACGAGTATTTAAAGGGGATTAGTTAAGATTCATTAAACCCTTGTGTGGATGCTCTTACTCAGAATTAAAGTGACCTTAATTTGGTTTAGTTTAATTCACTTTCAAAGGGACACCTGGGCAAACCCAGTCTTGACTCACTCTAGCGCTTCCTCTGATCTACCCTGCCTTTTCTTCCTTGCACCGATCTTTCCCTCCTGCCTACAACAGCACTCCCTGCTGACCTCCCTAAACCTCGGAAGACTGACCAGGTTTGATGCATCTCAAGGGTTAAACCTGAGTTAAGACAGTCCCCCATTTTCACATAATCTGCCAAGACACTGAGTCCAGGCTCCTGTGTTCTCTTCACTACAGCTGCTGACATTGCAACCACCTCAGGCAGGGTTAGCTTCAAGCCGCTTCTTGCTCAACTTCAGGATGTACCGGGGAAATGTGAAACCCCAATTTTGGGCCTTAGCAGCAACAGTGTTTTATTTGTTTGTTTGTTTTAAATTACATCATCAAATGTATTTATCTGGAATTTTAAAATCTTGGCATGCATTCTGTTCATGGGCCAGGGTCTTAAAAAGGATTTCATTTCACCTTTTCTTTTTATTTCCCCTTGGTTTATAGAGACAAATTCTATTTACACCTGCGTATCCAAAAGCAGAATTTGGCCTAAAGGTTGCAAACTCAGCTCTGAGATGGTTTAACCTAATTAAAGCTGGAGACTCTGAGCCAGATCCTTCACTGCTGTACATCAACATAGCTTCATCCATTTCAGCTGGACCTAATTCTGCTCTTACGCACACCCATTTAAGTGAGTGCAGAATGGAATCCTTTTACTCACTGTGTGTCCTTGCCAAATGGAGCGTTTCCCAAGCTCATTCTGAATGACTTATGTTTAGTTTTCCTTTTGGATAGGTCCAAATTCTGAAACAAGAAAGCTGCTCTGTATTGTGTGGAGAAGGAAGAGATCTGTCAGGAGTTTTGGGGAATAAAAATCCTAGAAAGAGGATGGGTTTTTTTTCCTCTTTCCCTTCACCGGAGAATGAAACTGTAACTGCTCAGAAAAAAGCCCTTCGCTCTGAAAACAAGTGCTCTGTGGATCTCAGACCGCTTAGCTCAGCTGATGGAAGTATGTTTATTATGAAAAATGAAGGCTGATGCTGTGCTATTGTAAGTGACGTTACAAAATTCATCTGAATTAATGCTTTGGGATTAAAATCTGTCTCCATCCATGACATATTTATACAGTTAACTCATTGAAGGTCATTCAGAGACCAAACAATTAGGAAACGGTGTATTTTGAAGTGCGTACAGTGTGTTGAATGACTGTCGTTCTGACACGCACAAAAGCTAAGTTAAAATACTGACGTTTAATTTACAAACTCAAGTGCTGAAAAGTTGCAAAATGGCAGATTTAATGTTGCTTGTGAAACTTTAATTCTGCCCCCTTGTGCGTAGCCCCTCTGTGGACTGAATGAGGCGGGGTCCTGTGGAAAATCAGTATGTGACCATAGAATTAATGGTGTCATAATACAAAGACAAAATGGAATTTCTCGGGACAAAGAAAGGGCTCTTTTCTGACCCCGGCGATTTCTCCCTGCTGAATTTTAGAGGCTTGCTGCAAACCATGGAGATGTTAGAGCTTCTCAAAAAAAGGTCGCAAAATCTTTTATAGTGGAAAATATCAGGCAACCTAAATATAGGGGCGGTTCCTTTTCTTTAATCCTCATTATCCTGAGTCCAGAGATTTGATGATCCCTCCTGCTGTATTACCCGCACTCTCTATGACGTTCTCTCTCCCTCTCATACTGTGATGGGCTGTGTGAACTCTGCACTGGTACTAAAAGGGTTAGGGGAAGCTAGAGAGCACAATTAGTGCCCGTGATGGCGGCTGGAGGGTGTGTCAGGTTTAATTGAGACTGAAACCAAGCTTGAGAGGAGCTGCAGGAGGGAACTGGGACAGGCCATGAAGGAAGAAAGGAGGCAGGAGTGAAGGAAACACTTGAAACAGGTCTGGGAGAAAACCTGAGGGGTCAGCAGCTTGGTTGGGAGGAGCTGGTGTCAAGGGAGGAAAGTCCTGTGAGGCAGCACTTTGTAGGAGAGTAGTCAGTGCTTTGCAGAGCCTGGGAGGGCAGTGAAAAACGTGTTCAGGATTGGGCCTAGCAAGGCTGGAAGAGCGTATGTTCCTTTGCATTAGTTTGGACTGTGGGTATGCAGTGGGAAGGAGTGAGAGGGAATGGGACCTGGCTGGAGGGCCAAGTCATAAGAAGTGGCCCCCGGCACGCTTGAATGGCATTTGGTGAAGACAACTGAGAAGGCCTTGCAGTGCCCAGCTATAAAGGGTCGTGCGTGCCAGTCAGCCCTTTTACAAATACCCTCTAACCTTCTGTCCCAGAAGGATGGGGCGGGGCTCCCTTTTGAAGCTAACACAGTGTAGTCCCCAGTCCTGTACAAGGATCCTACCGCTGAGCTGACCCTCCCATGCTCTCAAATTCTCTTCCAGATTGCAGGCCGTAGTTTCTTAGTTGTCTGGAAGAGCCTCACTTGGTTGATACGAAACCTCACCTTCTCTCTAGTGGGTAGAATGACATAGCTTTACAGCACTCGGAACAGCTGTCTCCATGGGGGCAAGAGACCAAGTGCAATTATATGCATCTTTAGGATAACATGTAAAATGCTGAACAAGCAAAATAAGAGTTAAAGAGGGGCTGGACTCTAATGAAAGAAAGATGTACAGATGTGATGGAAATCCAGCCGAAACTCCATTTGCTATTTATTACATTGGGCTCAAGGATTCAGTAGGAGATGTGCTTAATTTTTTATTTTTTATTTTTGCTTACAATGGGCACCCCTCTGTCTTAAAACAATATTTTCCCTCAAAGTCTGAAGCTCTGTAGGATGGATGTAGCTGACATGTGAGTATGCACTCTCACTAATTAGACCAACATGAAATGTCCAGGCCTGAGCAGCGTCATGCCAAGAATGTTATGGAAAATGGCCAAGTGTTTTTGTTGATATTGCTAAAGTAGGGCTTCATTTAGCAGCACCTTCTCTAAGCCAAAACAGAGAGAGAAGATGGGAAAGATTGTGTGTGTGAGATCGGGGAGGGGAAATAAGAAACAAAAGTAATAACAGAATAAAGAACGAGGAGTACTTGTGGCGCCTTAGGGCTAGTCTACACTTACGAGCCGGGTCGACGCGGTGAGTTCGACTTCTCGGAGTTCGAACTATCGCGTCTAATCTGGACGCGATAGTTCGAACTCCAGAAGCGATAGTTCGAACTCCGGTACTCCACCACTGCAAAAGGCGGTGGCGGAGTCGACCTTGGAGCCGCGGACTTCATTCCGCAGCGTCTGGACGGGTGAGTAGTTCGAACTAGGGAACTTCGAATTCAGCTACGCTATTCACGTAGCTGAATTTGCGTACCCTAGTTCGACCCCGCTTCTTAGTGTGGACCAGCCCTTAGAGACTAACCCATTTATTTGAGCATAAGCTTTCATGGGCTAAAACCCACTTCATCGGATGCATGCTGTGGAAAATACAGTAGGAAGACATATATATACACAGAACATGAAAAAATTTCATGTTGAAAAAATTTCATGTTCTCTGTGTATATATATCTTCCTACTGTCTTTTCCACAGCATGCATCCGATGAAGTGGGTTTTAGCCCACAAAAGCTTATGCTCAAATAAATTTGTTAGTCTCTAAGGTTCCACAAGTACTCCTTCTTCTTTTTGCTGATACAGACTAACACGACTACCACTCTGAAACCTAATAGCAGAATGTTACCTTTCACCAGATTACTCACAATATTCATGAAAATGAAACCATCCTGTAATCTGCAAAAACATGAATGACGGATGGACCAAAATATTCAATTGGAGATGATTGCTGGTTTTGGTACACAGGGTTGTTTTTGATCATTTCCAACAGCCGGATATGCTTTAAGCACTCATAGGAGTCTTGCTTCTGTTCCGATGTGTTGTATTTTCAAGTTTGTTATGCATAAATTACAATTAGTTTTGGTGGCCAATTTGTCGTCTTTTGCCTTCACGATTGTAAACTCCCACTTCATGCGTGACAATTTGGGGTGTTTGTGGACGGTTCAATCAAGCTTGTCTGCAAGGAGGGCTGGTTTGGAGCAGTGGCTTTTCCCCCGATGGAGAACAAAGGAACCAGGTGGTGGTGGTAGGACTTATAAATTCAGAGGGACTCAGAGGTGCAAAGCAAGCTTGTGCAAGAGAAGGGAAGAGAACTGCATGTTTTCATAGCAGAGGGGTCTTGTTTAACTGCGGGACCAGTCAAGGTTAAAGGCAATTGAGCTGGAGCAGAGGGGGAGACTCCATTATTTGGAAGAAAAATCATGAGCCGTAAGAGAAGGTTCTTGGCCACCCCAGAGAACTTCACCCCTAAGCCCAAGGAATGCTCCAGAGTGGTAAGGAAACTGAGGCCAGGAAATGTGTATAGGTGTTTTATTATTTTATCTGGCTCTGTACGTCTTCTGTGCTATATAAAGAGTAATTGTGTTTAGAAACCTTTGCAAAGCCTGTGCATGAGCCATCTGCAACACCTACTATGTGTCCCTGAAGATGTGACCTGTAACCCATAGTAACCACAAGATCGAGCTCTGGAAAAGGGGTGCTAAACTAATGGGAAATCTGAGACTAGTCCTGGGGGACTAGGATCGCTGGACTGCAGGGCCTCGGTTCTGTGAAGGCGTAGCAGATAGTGTCTGTATCAAGGAAGTGTGAAAAGTCCCTTGGGAGAATATAGGCGCTAGCCTCTTTATCCTCCTCAGAACAAGAGCATTCATCTCGTGTCCTTTTCCTCTAGGTTATGATGTCCTGAGCTATCCTGTGGAAACTTACGATAAGTGGAGTGGGAGGAGGCTGCTGCAGGCAACAGAGGACAATGCCACTGAGATCCCAGAGGAGACAGAAAATCGATATGTCAAGAACTGCACTGAACCGGGTAGGAATAAATAATTCCTCCTCCTCCTCCTCCTCCTTTTGAGGTTATAGCCAGCTGTCCTAGCTACTGAAATTCTGTACTGATGCCACCAGGGGACTTTGGTTGCACAAATGCTATACGTATTAGTTTTAGAGTCCTCAGACACTCTAATCATATAGACCCAGATGTATTAATGTTGCAAACTCCCTCTCCTGATGAGCCCCACAAGTTGGCAGGTATTGGCTACCAAGCAAGGCAGATATTTGGGATGCATTAGTAGCCGAATTTCCGGATTAAGCAAGGAGATGGGAAGGTTGAGATCATAGGAGGAATGTTTTGCATATTTACTGCCTGGAAATGTAACTCGAACCTTGGCATAATGGTCAGGAGTCAGGTAACTGAGACTCTCACCAATAGGATGATGGTCTGGAAATATGGGATGTTGTCTTATAGTAACAAAAAAAAATCAAAAATTGATTTTGGAGGAGGGATTAGGTGGAGCTGAAGCTGTTTTTTGAAGCTACCTTTGCAAGTTGTTTGCTTATTCTAAAAGTCTCCACATCTTTATTTACAGGGTTATATCCTTTCACCATCATTAAAAAACAAACCACTTGCAGCTCTGCACAAAACTTTCACAGCTCTTTCTGAGCATAAAAAAAGAGTAGAGATTCTTTAATTTGCGTTCACTTGAGTATGTATCACCTTTGATTTACCTAACTGAAAACCCTGATAATAAATCACTAATGGTAGGGGAAGCTTTATAGGAAACCCAATCCTGCATTTATTTTTTTAATGGAAGAATTTTGATGTGGTTCGAAGTTATGGAAAGAACTTAAGGCAGTTCTGTAATCTTCAGAGGATTATATTGGTTAACCTCTCGAAGAAATTCTGTTAAATACAGTTTGTATTGTAACTCTGTGCATATATATTTCTCCCTTTGTAATCCTTAATAACATTTCTGAGACAGTTGGATGATTATGTTCCATTTTCAAAGACAAATATATTGCAAAAATTATTATACCACTCTTTCCTTGATTATAATCCTCCCATGCAAAGAAGATCCCTTCTTACACTTTCATACCAACATTTGTAATAATCCATCTTCCTCTCTTTCTGAGCATAACATCTGCTGTCTCATCACCATAAGCCTTTTCCATTACTATCCCAAAATAAATTTTGTCTATTTGAAATGTGTTTTTTGCAGGCGTGTGAAGAACAGTAATCACACGAGTTAACTGTGTGGTTTCCATGAGATAAAGCCGAAATGGTAAATGCAAATTACGATTGTTACCATGAATTGCCATGAGGTGATGAGGGAATATGTTATTTTATGGTAATTATGAAGCTAATTAACACGTTGTTGGCTATCGTAGACAAGTAGGATTCTAAAAATGATTTCTCTCTCATTGAAAGCTGATGGTGTTTTTGTAGTCCACACCTAGCCAGCCCTAAAGGAGAAAAACATGTTCTTTGTTTGTCTCCTAAACTTTTGAATAAGCCCCTGCGTTAGAGCTGCTCAAAAAGGAACACTTTTCCCTTGGACAATTCTGATTCAACAGAATCTAGATGTTCCTCGAGAACATAGATTCCATCAAAATGTTTGACAAAACACCAGCCAGGCTTGCTGCCTCTCAGCCCAGTTTCCTGCCAGCCCGACTAGGTACCCCTGGCTTCCTGATCCCCCGGGCAGCTGCCTTCTGGCATTGCCAAAACACCCAGGCAACTGTCTGCCTGCAGAATCAGGTAGCCCCAAGAGCCAGCTGCCCGGAGAACTGGGCAACTTGGTGCAAGCCCGTTCTCCCGAAATGGAATTTTTCATTCTTTGAAAAACTTCAATTTATTTTACTTTTTCATCCTGATTCAGAGAAATTCACCTCTCATCCACCCCCCCATGCCAAAGCCAGAACGTTCTTTGAGAGGGAAATTCCATTTCCCAGCCTGCCTTTCTCTTTTCTTCTGTCCTAGCATGGGAAGAACCTCCTTTTAGCACAGCCCCAATAACAACTTTCACATTTACACACATGGACAGGGTGTGTTGTGATTTCATTCACTGCTAAGCTTCACTGATACTGATCATTCTGCCACTGCTAAACAAAACTGACTTGGGGCCTGATCCAAAGTCTTTGAAGTCAAAGCAAGTATTCCCACTGGCTCTAATTGATGCTGGATCTGGCCGTTACAGAGTAACTTGTCTACTGTGATATCTACTTCCAAACTGATGATAGAAGGTTGAATATAAGGGGTAGAAGATAGAATCTGACAGGCAAGAAGGCTGTAGTCACAGGATGTATCTCTTTGCCGTCGTACCCATAAAGGATAGTATAATTTTTTGTGTCTTGTTTAGTTACAAAACTGCATTTTCATTATGAAACCTGGAGGTTTCTAACAACAATGGGTTAGAATTTTTAGGAAAATTTCATCCCTTTCTATGTTGAAATGTTGATGGAAAAGTTGAATCAAAATTTGCAATTTTGACTATTTTTGCTATATTTGGCTTTTATTTTTCTGTTAGCCTGCAGTGCAAATTGGAAACACATTTTTGTGTAAAAATGTATATGTCTCTTCTTTTAACACAGTGTATTTTTTCAGTTTCTTTTGAGAGCATAGTCTTACATTTTGTGCCTGCTGTCTTTTTTTTTTCTTTCTCTTTTTTAGGTAGTTTTCAAACAGTGGTCACTAAGTAAGCCAGTTAAAGAATTTTATTAATTAAGATTCACACAATATACCATTTGCTTAATTTCCTTTGACATATATATTTAAATGCATTCTGGAAATGATGATTATTAATAATGATAAATAAATAAATACCTAGCTTGTATGTAGCATTTTTCATCAGTAGATCTTGAAGCACATTCTGAGCTCTGTAATACTTGTGTCAACACCACTCAAGTTAATGCAGTTACCCTGGTAGAACCGACAGAATCTGGCCCATGTATGTTTTTCTACAGTATTTGTGTGCATACTTTAAAATACTTGTAACTTCTCACTCTGTGAAACCATCACTAGTTACTCTGCTGGAATTATGAATGAATGGGATGAATTCGACCCATTATCTTTGTAATTCACTGAACATTGTGTGTTACGCAATTCCCTTCGATCCCATTCCATGGAGCGTGTGAGTCTGTTGCGCCCCTAGATGTAGAGCCTGGCTTTTTAACTCAAGCCGTAGGAACTCCTGCTATTAGCTCTGGAAGATCCTTGGTTCAGTCTTAGGTGTTGGCCAAAACTGGAGATTGGCTCGTCTTTATTTATAAAACCTGTCAAACATAGAATATGCAATACTGATCTACTATCCATCACTACCTGTCTCTTTCGTATTTTATCAGTACATGCAGAATTTGTTAGCTAATGTCAATATATTTGGATCACACACCCGGATCTTTTGTGAGCATCCTATTCGAGAAGCTACTGCAAGCTAGAACCAGTTCTAAAAGCTACAAAAGGTGCCCATCCAAACTAGAATACAGCTGTTAAAAAAAAAAAAAGGTACAATGCAAACTGCGATGAAATTCGCTTCTGGATTTATAATGGAAACCATATTTTTGCAAATATATTCATTAATTTTAGCTACATATTCTTACTAGCTCCCAGCACCTGCAAGTACATTTGAAATTCATATTGCTTGCTGTTGGGCCTGGTAGACAAGAGACAGAATTTGCATGGCAATGTTATTTATTATTTGTATTGTGGAAGCACCTAGGAACCTTAGTCATGGATCCCATTGTACTAGGCACTACATAAACCCAGAACAAAATGATGGCCCTTGCCCCAGAGAGCTCTCGGTGGTGGGATGTGCTGGCCGTCGCTTCCTGCAGCTCCCATTGGCTGGGAAGGGCAAACCGCAGCCACGGGGAGCTGCCAGCAGCCATGCCAATGTAAACAAACTGTCTCGCGGCCCACCAGTGGATTACGCTGACAGGCCGCAGGCTGCCCACCACTGGTTTACAGTCTATGCATTTCTACTCTCCTAGACACAAATCCTGCAATCAGATCTGCACTCCACTGGAGTCAATGTGGTTCCACACGGGTGCGGCTGATTATGCTCCTAGGTAAAAGAAATTCTGTCTCCTTTTTGCAGCCATCACCTTTTCCTCACCGCTTGGTTTCAAAGCAGTGATCAGTGGGATTATGCAGCACTTTTACTGATGCAAATCTTGTTTAAGTTAATGGAAAGCCTCCCACTGTGACTTAAGTAAACTTTAAATCAGGTCCTGTTTGCTCTCTTATTCTGAGCTAGAAATGCTGTATAGAAATGTAATGGATGAAACGTGTTGTGGGGGGAATCCAAAGTTGCTCATCAACAGCCATAAAAGGAAAGGGGCCTGATCCTTCACCTCCGCTGTATCAGCTGCAGGATCTGCTAGTTTTTTATTTTGGTTCGGGTTTAATGTGAACATTTTGGATGTTCTCCTAGCTTCACCATTCAAAACCACAGCTAGAAATGATGGTAAGTAATCACTTTGAAGAAAAGATTTTTATTAACCATACCATGCATTTCAGCTTTTAAGACCATGTGCCACTTTAACAGTTGTGGATCTTAAATGAATTAGAGTGAATATTGACTATTAATTTAAGGACCTCTCCTATCATTTATTTTTTTAAACGCAAAGGGACATGTGGAAGGATTTTGAGAGGACACCAGTTTTTTCCACACTCTGTCTGTGCAAACTGTTCATACACATAACCATAATGAACAAAAGTTAATAATCTTTCGACAGTTGGGCTCACAGCATAAGCAATATAAATAAATACAATCAAATGACTTACTGTAATACAGCAACCGAGTGATAATTTCTCTAAGTAGGGAGTTTGCACAGAGGAGATAGGCCAGGAAAACATGCTAGATAGCAGCTTCTTAATTAACCGTGGCCCACAAGAGGCCAAAGGACCAGGAGGCTGGAACTAGGCAGGGATTTTATACTCCAGACTAATGAATAATTTTAAAGCATCTTCTCAAGCATGTAAGTAAAAGAGCCTGATAATGTGCACTTCAAACAATTCAGTGCCGCCTAAGATCTTCATTTTTCAGAAGGTCTTTAAAAATCACTGCTATCAAAGGATGCTGCCGGGCTGACTGCTAAATAGCACGGAGGCTCTGTCATGGGTGCCCTGGACACATTGGGGTGAAATTTGCAGGGAAATAACCATGTAGCTGCCACTTGTGTTAAGGGGAATCATTATATTCTCCTGTATCACACTGGAAATTTACTCGGAGCGCTGTAGAGAAGTGGGCACTCTTTAAAAAGAAAAATGAGCATGACTGGAGTCCAGCATGATGCAAGGGCACCATATGCATTAGGCCTCTCTGCAGTCCACACGGGCTGTGACCCCTTTGCTGATTGCAGGATCCAGGGCCTTCGCCTAGGGGACAGAGGGTTCAATGTACAGAGTATATAATTAAGGGGGCAGAATGAACCACCTTCACATGTGTACCAGTGTCACAGTTTGATTTTTTAAAACTGTGGTCTGCTGTTACATCAGCCGATTGGACTTCTTTTGAAAGAGACTCCCTTCCAGTAGTTTCTGAGGAGAATGCAGGGTGTGAACACTTCAGAAATGATTGAATCTCTTCATTTTCTGAAATGAGCATCGCAGAATATTAAAGCCATAAATTCCAGATTCGCTTTTGTTTTAAACGCCCTCTTCCTTATTTAGCGACAGATTGCGTTTGCTGTACATCCAAGTACCTCTCAAACCCCGGCAATGATAATCCTGCCTGAGACCTAAAATAGCTCAAAAACCTTCAGCATAGCCTGGCTGGGCTTCCAGGCTAGAAATATGGGATACTAAAGTGGAATGGGCTTTCAGGTACATGTAGTGTTGTGGGTTCGTTTTGCCAGCTGCACGGAAGGTTATACTGTAGCTCCCATCCATGCCTTTGAACAAGTAACAGTGCAATCAGTCGGCATTTCTAAGTGCTTAACCAAAGAGGCAAAATCCGAGCGCTCTGGCCCTATATGTCACCGTGGAGAAATCATAGAAATTAAACTTGGAAAAGACTTTAGGTTGTCAGAGTGGTGCAAAGGAACCTTAGGGTCAATGTGCAGGGTAATGGAGAAGCAGACCATTAGGTCAATTAGCTGATCCTTCTGTCCGATCAGGATTATTAATGCAGCAGGGGCACAATGAGCTAGGCAGATAAGTAACAAGTGCTTTAGCCCCATTACAAGAACATAAAAAAATCCTGTTGAAAGAGTGCAGCGTACAATATTTTTTCAGATGTCCTGATGCAAATGGCTTGAAAAAAACTTATTGATGATGAACAGAGATGGTGAACTATCTAGAACTGAGGATCCCAGTCTGTGCTCCATGGACAATGGTGGTTGAAGAGTCCCTTTCAGGTGGTCCGTAGAGCTGCTTCTTTCAGCATCAATCAGTTTTCAAGCACCGACGTTTTCCCCCCTACTTGCAGCCCAATCCTAGACTCTTCTGAGGACTGCTCAGAGGATTTTCTTGACCAACTAAAGTAAAGATAAACAAATTTCTGCACCCCAGGCAGCTGTTCCATGGTTTTCTTTGCTGAGAGTATTGTTGGTATAAAGTTCAACTGTTATCACATTTGTGGATGACTCCCTAATTGGAAAAGGTGGCAAATACAGTGGAAAATCGATCCGGACTACAAAGGGACCTGGACTGATTTAGAGCAGTGAGGGCTGCAGTCAATGAGGAGACATCCAGGACTGATAAATTTCAAGTTGTCTGATACCTAGAGAGAGGAGTCACACTGCACTACTTGGAACTGAAAAGATGCTACCAAGCAGGCAGACACAGATCGCTGAAGGCAGTGTATTTTCTTCTGGTCTCCTTAGTACTTTTCATGTAACCTACCAGTCAGTGTGTGTCATGTCTCTCCTTTGTGCCTGATCCAGAACATATGGTTCTCTTAAGTCCCCAGCTACAGAGTTTCTAGCTCAGGCTGTAGAGACTCATGCTTTCGCTCGGTCCTCAATGAGCGCCATCATTTCTGCCAGGGGATTGGGTCTTGGACACGGCCTACTAGAGCATTTCCACTTGAGAAGTGGTCCCCAGTAGGAATAAGTTTGGAAGCCCCTTGTGAGGACTAAGATACTCCGGGCCTGGTTCCACCCCGCCTTATGCAGTTACTTTAGTGCAAATTGTGTGTAAGTCGTTACCATTCTAATCGGGAGGCATTTATACCCATGCTGGCATGAAGGAATGCACAAGATGCAAGGCAATGGTAAAGCTGGCCCTCTGCTAATAACTGGCAGTTTTACTGTCTTAGGGGCGGATTGTTCCTCCTTGACCTGAGAACAGAGGTATCGACTTCCGACCCCGACCCCCAGAGCAGGGTCTGTGAGCCCCGGAAATGGCTACAGAAGGAAGCTGGGTGTTTGCTTTTCTGCTGTGCTGGTGTTAGTGTAGAAGGGAGACAGAAGAATGGTTTTTCCATCCCCACTTCCTCCTCCAGGATCTCCGGGCTGTTTGCAGAGGTTAATGGTGGCCTCTGCTAATCCACCCCTCTCCCGTTATCCTCTTTTGTTTTGTGTTCCTCTTCCCTGGGCCAGCAGCACCGGCAACCTGGAATTGACCAGGTTCTTGTCTCATAGGGATCTGATCAGTTTGGACTCTTAATCAGGGTTGAGGTCTTGGGCCTAGACAGTTAAGGAGATCCTGAATTCTTGGCACAACCTAGAACACTGAATTGTGGCATGGGGAATTACTGCACAACAGAGAACAGAGTTTTGCTCAGTTACTGTGACAGCCTCCATGAAATACATTTTGTCTTTTTTATTAAGCACACTTAAGATGAAGACAGAAGCTTAAAATGAAGAAAAACTTTCATGTTTGCAGTTTTCCTTTGTCCCTGTGCCAGACGTCAAAGGAAATCTCCTTTGATTGACAGTCATTTGTACTTTCTCTTAAAGATGGTGACACATGAACATGATGGAAAAGAGAGCAACCTTTGGGTTGCTGTCATTGGAAGTCAGAGCCTGATTTGCCTTAAACAAATACACACACGGGTTTAGCTGCTTGAAAAATTACATCACTGCACATGGTCTCATAGACTTCAAAGTCAGAAGGGACTATCATGATCATCTAGATCATTGTCTCATTAGCCAAACTTTGAGCAGAGTCAGGCTCAGACATAACTCATAACCTGTCTGGTCACAGCAGCGTTGCAAAAGCTGGATTGTCCTGGCTGGGTAAACAGTCTCTGATTAGACAGAAGGCGTAAAGAGAAAAGTAAGAGAGAGGGGTAGAACACTGACAAACGAAAGGTTAACAGTAGGAACCTCATGTTTGTTTGATTTGCCTTCTCATTTTGAGCCTTTAGGGTGCACCAGGGTCACATTTTGAAGCTTTCTATGCAACCACCAGGGCTAGAAACTTACTTTTTTTCTTTAAGAACTAAGGCTGAAATCATCACAATCCACGTGACTCCAGGAGCTGAGGCTTTAAGGAAAACAATCATCATCATGAGACTCATGACAAAATCATGAGAGTTGGCAACACTGGCTATACGGCTGTCAATACGGCTGCTTGGACTTCTGATATTGCAGCTGTCCTGCCTACTTTCTAGCTCTCTGCATTCAGCGCAATTGGATTGTTTTTCAGTCTGAACTGGAATTAGGATTATTTTTTCTTTGCAGGGAAACATTTTTTTCTGAGGGTAATTAAAAAAACAAACTTGTCAGCACATTCGCGTGTGTGCGCTCAGCACAAGTTCGTGTGGGTCAAGGAAGGGGGACAATCTTCAGTTAGGCCCCCACATCCCTGAAGAAATGTGCTGTGAACAACACTCAGCAAATATAAAGTCTCGTTAGTGAGCGTTGCTGGTCTTGATTCATTTTGTTATCTGGAACTGACAAAAAATAATGACCTGGAGAGATGAAAATGACAAGGCATAGAGGAGCTTATTTAGAGGGGAAATAGTGCCTTTTCCTTAAAGGTAAAGTAACCTCTGTTTACCACATGGCTGGGGGAAAACATAGCAAAGATGGTCAACGACATAGCTGTTGCCATAGTATGCAAAGCTGAGTGCTAAGCATATATTTCACTGTCACGAGAGCACATGTCAAAAGAACTAGGGGTCTGTTGTCAGTGGGAAAAGACTCCACAGCTGGTTTTGCTTAATACTCCAAGTGGGGAACCAGTGCTTTGCTCTTGGGGATATGTGCTCGGAAAGGGGAGGGCCAGGGGGAGGGAATCATTGTGACACTCTTCGTGGCACTGTAGCTGACAGTGATGGGGTTTGCAGTGCGGGTTTAGCGATGGAAATACTCCATGGGAGTGGCATGAATACTCTGTCCTGTGACAAGCATAGTCTGTGTGTGCCATCCCCATGGGCATGCAGCAGGAGTGCTCTTTTAGTGCAATGTCCTAAAAATGATCTTCCTGGAATTTGACCATGCGAGAGTTTTAGCTCCAGAATCGTGCTGGGACTTTATTTTGATTCCTTACAAGTATGTTTAGCGGTTCTCAAATTAGAGCAGTGCAAGCAACATATTTGAACTGACTTTAGATATTGCTGTGTATTGCACTTAGTAAATAGGTTTGTTTTGTACACTGTGTTTTGCTGGCCTTTTGTCTATAGGATCTGTTAGACCTATTTGGCTGGGTTTGGTTTCTTTAATTGGAGATGGTCGGGTACTTATGCTGGGACTTTCAAAGTAACTGAAAGGATGGCCAGTTGACTTTGAATTTCAATGGGATTTGTTTCAATGGTAGCCGTGTTAGTCTGTATCAGCAAAAACAACGAGGAGCCTTTGGGGCACCTTAGAGACTAACAAATTTATTTATTTTCGTGGGCTGGAACCCATTTGTTAGTCTCTAAGGTGCCACAAGGACGCCTCATTTTTTTTAAAAAAATGGGATTTGTGTGTCATTTCTTCAGGGGCCTTTGAAAATCTTAGCCCTGACTTGTAAAGCAGCTGAAAAGTTCTGTGTAACAGCCATTTTTCTTAATGCACGTGCTAGTCGCTGCTTATAAAACACAGTTTTAGGAACTAAAGGCTGTGTATTTTCACATTGTTAAAACGATAGACTTTCACAGCAAGAATAGTACTAAAAGCATTAAGGTCATGTGCCAAATTGCTCTGGTGTCATTGAGGCCAGAATTTGATCCCTGGTATTTAGAGAGATCACCGCTGCCTCCACTAGTCACTACGGAGGGAAATAATTTGCCCACAGTTGGTTGCTCTTAAAGGGGTCCATTTTCAAAGGGACAGAAGCCAGACCTCCCTGCTTGTAGGTGCTATTTGCGCCCAGATTTTTATGCTCTGGGAGTTTGAAACTGAAGTCCTCAGTTTTGCAGTTGCAATTCAATTGCAAGTAGGAAAGGCAGGTGTAAGCTGCCCATAAACAGGGAGGCAGACAAAACCTGCATAGGAATGCAGCACTGTCACGATGAGCAAGGTGCTTGAACTCTGCATGAAGGGTTAGTTCCAACCCAGATGCAAAAGAGGTTAGAGTATCTTTCTGGACCACGGGAGCTAGAGTCTGGGACAAAGAGGTTCTGCAAGGAAAACCCAAGGAGTAGCCAAATTTAGGGAGAAATATTTTGGCTTCAGTTTCTCTTTGGTGGTGGTTGTCTGAATTATCAGCAAAGACCAGTCCCACCAAGGGAGTAAATTAGATTATATAGAGTGTGTATATTCTGTTCAAAGCAAGATGGGAACTGCTACCTGGTTACACCACCCTACTGACAATTGAACACTGGTATGTGCCGTAGACTGCAGTTTTGGTTTTCTCAGCATTGCCATCTCCAAGTTTTCAAAAATCATGTCGCCCCCACATCCATGTGATGGCTTGAAAATCATGAGATTTTACAAAATAATACATTTGGAGTTTTTTGTTTGCCTTTGGGTTTTTGAGTCTCCCGAGTCCACTCTGTTCATATGTCCTCTGCAACGAGGAGGGCTAGAAACATTAAATATGGTAGGAAAGCTGAGCTTCTCGCGTAATCACCTGACTCCAGGAGCTCGGGCGTTAGGGAAAACACAGATAACACAAGGTTTGTGATAGCATTGCCAGTACTTGTGATTCTACATCCCCATTTGTCATTGGTGCACTGTCTTGCATTTGGTGACATTAAAGTAGATGTAACAAAATGTAAAAAATAAAGGGTTATGCTGTTCCAAAATGAGAATGTTCTCACAAAGTCCCTCTCCTTTTCTAACAATTTTTTCTAGATAGGGGGAAGTTTGTTAATGCCTCATTCCCTGGGGACTAGAAAGTGCCACAATATTCTGGCACAAAGTTATTGGTTTGTAGAATGTTATTGTAAATGTCAATATATATTTGAAAATACTTATTATTTGTGTTCCACTAGTGCTTACGAGACTGATGGAGTTGCACCTCCTTGTGCTAGGTGCTGTACAAACACAGCACAAAAAGTTGGTCCCTGCCCCAAAGGGCGTACAATCTCTAATACAAACAAGCCCCATTAGACTACTTGGCTTTTGGCTCATCCATCATTTCTCAACATGCCCAAGGTTTGCTCCCATAATCTACTAATGGAAACCTTGTTGTGACTTGCTGCTTAATTGGCGACTCTAGTTATTAGCAAGTTTCCCCCACAGTAATTATTTGTTAGTGGAAACTACCACATTGTTACACCCTAGCTATGCAGTAAAGGACATATAGAGTATTTATGAATTTTTAGCATGCATTGGCGGTCAAAGGATGAATGACCTTAGCCAACCAAGAAATACAATAATTGTCCTGAAAAATAATGCCTCCCAAAAAAAAAAGGAATATATATACATAAAATAAGTCTTGTGCTGTTTGTGATAGACATTGATAGAACATCAGTAAGAATGAATTAGAAAGATCCCATTGTCTTCAGAAATTGACATGGGACCTCATACAGCCATAGAGTTTAAGGCCAGAAATGACCAGCCAGTCATCTAAGCTGACATCCTGTGGATCACAGCCTGGCCACCCCATACCAAGTCCAAGAACCAGGATTAGACCAAAGGATTGCAGGCTTTAGGAGACTATTTTGTTATGCGCCACAGGAAGAGAACTGGCGGGACCAAAGTGCACCAATGCCCAAGGCCCCCACAGTGGCAGGGAACTGATTATGTGAGACATACCCAGATGATCCTGACAAAGACATGCGCTCCATGCTGTAGAGGAAAGTGACAATCCCTCAGGGTCATTGCCAGTCTGATCTGGGGAGAAACTTCCTTCCCAACCCTGTGTCTGGCGATCAGTTAGATTCTGAGCACATGAGCAAGACACGCAAGCCAGGCATCTGAGAGAGAGAATTCTCAGTACTGCTTCAGAGCACCGACCCACCTTGTATGATGTCCCATCTCCAGCAACTCTTAACAGTCTGACATTGATACTAGTGCCCTTCAGCCTGAAGCGCCCAGAGAGTATTGCAAATATAATAGACTTGTACAGGGGCAGCCACATCCACCGCCAGCGTGTGGGGTGGATCACAGCAATAGCATGTACAGAGCAGTGAAGTTAGGGGGGATTTAGGGCCTGACTCACTGGCACTGATGGGAGTTGTTGAATGGGCGTTAGATCAGGCCCTATATATAATTACCTGTTTTAGAATTTGACCACAGGATTATAACATCTGCTTGTCTCAAAAAAAATGGTGACATTTGATCAGGGTCACAGTGCTGAACTTCCTCTGGAAGACAGCGTCTCCAGCTCAACCTAGATGCTCCTCCAAGGGCCTTACCGCCCTTAGCTCTCCTGAGCTCAGCACCTGCAGTTCTGGGCAGCCTTTACGCAATCCACGCAAGTACCGGAGAGGGTCAGGGAGTCCTTCTTTCGAACACGCACGCACTCTCTCGCTACCTCTTAGCCTTTTGCATTTAATACTGCTGTGCTAGCAATAGGCTGCACAAATCAGTCAGTCTTTGAAATAAGAAGCCGGGGACTATGTGCATATTCAGATTAAAGTCATGGACCCTTTAAATTAGGTGTAAGTTGGGCGTGACAACTTTTTCCTTTTGTCTATTTCAGAACTATGCTAAATACAAATCCCCCAACCTCCTCCCACCCTCACTATTTAATAAACCCTGTTCTCTGGGGACTGTTAACCCAGCAGCGTTTGCAGACACTAAACATTCTCTGCATTTTAAACCTTGACTTTGACAGCTGCCAATTATGGCGAGAAGGTTTCCTCTCACAGTGGCTTTTATTAGAACTCCTTTCAGTCTGGATGCTGGCAGCAACTGGAGGCTGGCTTGGTACATGCTTGGAGATGTTTTATTTCCACTGAGCGGGAGGGATGTGCAGTCACAGAGAAAGGAATTGGGCCTCCAATACACCCGCCGACACCGGGGCCAGGGTGGCTGAGGGAGAGACCTTTTGATTCACTGATGCTTTACCGAGTGCATTTGGAGCCTGGTGTGTGAGGATGACAGCGTAAGGTGTCAGGCTTGCAAATTGATTTCTCTCTTAACCTGGGGCTTGGAAGGGCATAGAGACTATATAGGCCTGAACCAAGGGGGATGAACTTCTTGAATTTCTTCCACTGACGGAGCGCGCCGTTGCAGTCTTCCCTGGATGCAAGCCTCCAGCTCCTGAGAATGCACGGCCTGCCAAAACATGCGATGAAATACACTGTGTGTTTGTGTCTTGCTTGCTGTCAGCTCTGGAATGGGTTGAAATCCTGAAACTCATTTTGCTTTGGACCTCAGCTTGGCTGGCTGCCAAAAAAAATGCAAAACAAACATGACAGGGCTGCATTGTACATCTCAACCCAGCAGAGCACTTACCCCATATAATGTGCACAGCTCGCTTCGGAGACCACTGCTATTTTCGTTCCTTTCTTCCCAGCGTAACCCTTTGTTTTCCCTTTCGAAACCGGAGCAAAACACAGGCTCACAAAGAATGAGCAGTGGCCCACCAGGGATCTGGAACCCAGTTTGTTGGATTGAGGAGGGAAGAGACTCTTTGTGAAAGTGGCCCCCAGTTTAAAAAAAATGGAGGAGCACAAGGTACAGCATTAGAAATCCTGATTTTAAAGAGTCACATAAAAATGACATCCAGTCTCAGCAAATCAGATTTCACTTCTTTGGTACCTCTGATGTCCAACTGTCTGCGCTACCGTAGTTCTCCAGTTACCCACAGAATCTTCCAGGGTAGCCAGACCTGGATTTATAATGTTATAAAAACAATCAGAAATAAAAACCCCAACACATTTTTCTTGGGAAGGGGAAAATACTTTTCTTTTTTTGGTATACATTCTAAAGAAGCCAAACATGACTCCAAGCCAATTTGTATATAGTGGGTGTATGTATTATTCTGTATATTGAGAGATTACAAGGCCAGAAGGGACCATGATGGTCATTTAGCCTGATCTCCTGCAGAACACAGATCCTATACCTTACCCAGTAATTTTGGCATCAGGGCCACAACTTCTGTTTGAATCAGGCTCCTTTGAGGACTTTTTCTTGTTAAATTCTAATACTTTGCATCACCAGCACAGAAAGGCCAGCTCTGCCCTCTGAGATAGCCTTGCAACTCCTATTGAAAACAATGGGAATCATGTATATCTGAGCACAGGGGTTGGACCCATAGAAACTTGCCTACGGAGCATATAACTTTCTGGAGAATACCCATCTTTTATTTGAGATCATGCCTTCTTATGGCTCAGTGCAGTCAGCAAACTACTGCCTATCATGCTAGCAAAAGCTTTAGAGAGCTGCATCTCTGAAATCGTACTCTTGATAGTTGAGCCTTGGTGAGTGGAGTCCTTTAGAAGAGGGCTCTTCATTCCATTCTTATGGACAGTCTGAGGTCAACACTGCCATATCAGCATGGATTAAAGCTCCACTTCAAGTTTTGCAAATACAATGGCAGAGCTTGATTAGTATTTTCAAGCTGCACCATTGTTGTTGCAAGACTCTTGCTGTGGTGCTCATAGAAACTTCTGCGTGTTGGAATTGAGAGTCAGTTTTGCAACACACAATCACATTCCATGTGCTGGGGATAACTTCTGTGCCTCTCCCTTTGAGTTTCCAGAGCACCCATCATCTTAGTATCTAAGGCCCAGATTTGTACAGGTATTTAGACGTTGCTCCACTCAGCGATGCAAGGGCTAGGTGACTTAGATGGCTAAGTCCCATTTTCAGAAGTGTTTTGGGCACTTAGGAGACTAGGTCCCATTGACTTTCATTGAGACTGTCACTTTCATTGAGACTGTCCATTCCTAGGAGCCTGTCGCTTCTGAAAATGGGACTTCACTATCTGTCATACAGGCCTTACAACACTGAGTGCAGCAACCCTAAATACCTTTAAAAATCAGAGCTTCCTAGGTACATTAGATTACTATGGTGAGTTCCTTAGGGATCTCCATGGGTCCCTGTTCTTTTCCCTTCACTGGTTAAGTGGGCTTTGTTTGAGTTATACATCTTCTGCATCTCTCCTGTCACTCTAATTTTGGTGTGGAAGCGTTCTCAAAGAGTAGGGTCTGGCAGAGAATCCTGAAATGTAGTCAGGCTCCGAATTAGCCTGATCCCCACTGGATCCCCTCAACTAAGGATGCTTTATCTCCAGTTCTCAAATGTTTTCGTGGGCTTTATGAGGTGTGTTGTCCCAAGAGGACCCAACTGTCTGTGTGGGTTGTGGATAGAATTGCTGATGTGGCTGGGTCCTAACACTTTTTGGAGTCTTTTAGGATCAGGTTCAGTGCCTTGAACTGGCAGTGGAAGTGGACTGGGAGCCAGTAGATGGATCAGAACACAGGAAATTATGTTTGTGGTGTCCCGTCCCACTGAGGGGGCAGGCAGTCATGTTCTGCCAGAGTTGGAACCTCAGCATGGCTTACACCTTTGACCGCAGACACAATGAGGTACATTAATCCCACTGGAGGTGACTCTTTGATGGATCACTGTGGTCAGATCCACATCTGGGAGGAAGGGACAACATTTCCTAGCACGCTGGGGAGGGGCGGGGGAAGAAGGCATCCTTTGTCACTGACACTACCTGATCTTCTAGGCTAAGTGACAATCTGAGCAGGACCTGTGGGCTTTGCACTGGTTTGACAAATGGAAAGTAGATGCATTCTTCAGAAGGGGAAAGGACAGTGTCTTAACTATTTCTTCAAAGCATCTCCACCTTCCAACTAGTATCTTGCCCAGACTCCGTCTGAGACAGCTGCTGTTCAGCCAGTGGCCAATCTGTTGTAGGCATTGGGACTTCTTTGTGGTGGCACTGGTTACATCTCTGGAAAGAGAGATGCACAGCTGAGAGCAGCTCTTTTGTAGTACAGCCGAGGGGGACTGAGCACTCCTCCATGTGGCCTCCTGTACATCTTCTGTTAGAAAAGAGGAGGGACGGTAGATTCTTGTAGAACTGGTCAGGTGAGGGCCTTTTGAGGAAGAAGAGCAGTAGGCAACTATAGTTCTCTAGGTCAAGCCACAGCAGCACTGCGCTATCTACTCCAGCTGGGTCATGTGAGTGAGTCAACGGTACTTCGTGGTCAGCTGAGTCGAAGGCTGGAGATTGCTCAAATAGCATCCGGAATGTGATGTGGCCTCCGTCTACTAGGGTTGACTCCAGGCTGTGCCTAATTGTGAGGCATCTTGAATTGGTAGATGTCACGTGTTGTCACTATCTTCTCAGTGATTTTTTTTGTTTGTCTAGAAAGGGGAGGTTGGAAATGGCAGGGGGTTGGCTGAGGAGGCATTTGGAGGAGTTTTCTGCATCCAGTGTTGGGTGTTTGAAGATTGGTAAATCTCTAGTATATTTTTCAGGGAGGAAGGCAGGTTTGCGTCTCTGGTGATTTCTGTTACCAGTGGCTGTGGTTGTTCATTGGCTTTAACTAGCATGGATCTGTTTTGCAGGTGGTATCTCGAATGTTGCTATGGAATTCTTGAGTTTCATTTTGTATGGTTGAGCCAAGCTATGTTAGGGCGATGGGGCAGGTAATGCCGTCTGGGCCAGAATCTACTTTTCTGCTCATTGGGTTCCTCTCACATTTGGTTGACCTTGTCTGAGAGGCAAGAGTAGAACTCTCCGCAGCTGTCAGTGCTTGGATCTCATTAGAGGAAAGGCAGTTGCTGTACTTAGGGTAAACTTGCTGAATAGTGGAACAGCATTCTTGGAAACTGAGCTCGTAACAAACTGGATTCTGTTTCCAATTAATTTGAATCTTTCCAGAGTCTGAGATTATGCCCTCCCCACCATGTCCTGTTGGGAGTTCATTGGGCAATAGTAAAAGTCCTGATAATCAGTTTATATTCCCTACTGTATGATTTTAGGATTTCATATTTTGATTTGTATGTTTTAGGTGTAGAAAAAATATTAACTTAATTTCTCTTGGGAATCTGCTTTGTGTGTGTGTGTATTGTGTGGTAATATACTATAAATGAAGTGTATCTGTAACGAGCCAACTTTAACGCTGAGAAATCATTCCGAAGCCAGAAGATCTCAGAAGTTCAGCTTAACTTATCCATTACTTTTCCCCTTGTGCAACTTTCTTAAAATATAGTCTGTGTTCATTTAAAGGTGACGTGCAAAGGAAAAAAGGGAGGAGAAAGCCCACATTTCTATACACCACAAGAATACCTGCAACAGAAACAGGGAAGAAAAGACCTGATGTTTCTGAGAGTTCAAAATGAAAAAAGAATTAACAAGCAAACCCCAAATCCTTCAGGCCTTTGTTATGCACATCTCAAGGAAGGCTGGAAAAGGGCACAAAGCTCCCCTCCCTCCCCATTCCCCTTCTTTTCAAGCCATCTTTAACTAATACAAACGGAATATAAAAATGGAATTCCATGGGCCACTTTACGTACCATCATCAGAATGTGCATTGCATGGTTGGTTACAGGGATGTTACATCTTAGTAAATGGTTGCTTAGCAGCAAGGGCCTGATCCTGCAAAGTGCCAGGTGCCTATAACAGGGTTCAAAAAAGAACTAGATGAGTTCATGGAGGATAGGTCCTTCAATGGCTATTAGCCAGGATGGACAGGAATGGTGTCCCTAGCCTCTGTATGCCAGAAGCTGGGAACAGGCGACAGGAGATGACTCACTAGATGATTCCCTGTTCTGTTCATTCCCTCTGGGGCACCTGACATTGGCCACTGTCAGAAGATAGGATAGTGGGCCACATGGACCTTTGGTTTGACCCAGTATGGCCGTTCTTATGCCTCCTTTCAGATGCTGAGCACCGCCTTTTGGGAAGTTTTGGCAATGCATGATGGGGCCAAAATGAGTTGCTGAGGGATGACTGGGAGCATGGAATCAACTTCCCAGTATGCAAATATCTCCATCGCATACTGTCAGTCATATCCCATAATTTTTGCATCTTTTTTCAAATCCCACAAACCCGCACGGTCCTCCTTGCTGTCCATCATCTCCAACAGATGCACAGAGCTTGCACAGTTCTATACTATTGTCACGAGCTTTGCAAGTACAGGGAGCATGATCCTGAAATATTTGCAGAGCCACAAGATGTACCGAATCAGTGGGGAACATGATGATTCCTTGGAGGACAGATTACTGTGGGACGAAGTGAGAACCAATTCAAGTGGTTGGTGGCATTCATGGAGCAGCTGCAGATGGTGAAGTGCCGCTTCTTGGCCTGAAAAACAAGCACTGACTGCTGGGATCACATCGAAATGCAGGTGAATGACGAGCAGTGGCTGCAGAACTTTTGGATGCGCTAGGCAACATTCCTAAATCTGTGGGCCAAGCTTGGCACAGCCCTCCAGTGCAGGGACACAAAAATGAAAGCTGCACTGACAGTGGAGAAAGAAGTGGTGATCACACTAAGGAAACTTGCAATGCCAGATTGCTTCCGGTCAGTCTGAAATCAATTTGGAGTCAGGAAATCCACCTCAGGGGCCGTTGTCATGCAGGTGTGCAGGGCCATTAATCTCCTCCTGCTATGCAGGACTGTGGCTTTTGGCAATGTGCAGGACATAGTGGATGGATTTGTAGCAATGGGGTTCATGAGTCTTGTGGATAAGGGAGAAGCGGTGGATGTGGTATACCTAGACTTTAGTAAGGCATTTGATACGGTCTCGCATGATATTCTTATCGATAAACTAGGCAAATACAATTTAGATGGGGCTATTATAAGGTGGGTGCATAACTGGCTGGATAACCATACTCAGAGAGTAGTTATTAATGGTTCCCAATCCTGCTGGAAAGGTATAATGAGTGGGGTTCCGCAGGGGTCTGTTTTGGGACCAGCTCTGTTCAATATCTTCATCAACGACTTAGATGTTGGCATAAAAAGTACGCTTATTAAGTTTGCAAATGATACCAAACTGGGAGGGATTGCAACTGCTTTGGAGGACAGGGTCATAATTCAAAATGATCTGGACAAATTGGAGAAATGGTCTGAGGTAAACCGGTTGAAGTTTAATAAAGACAAATGCAAAGTGCTCCACTTAGGAAGGAACAATCAGTTTCACACATACAGAATGGGAAGAGACTGTCTAGAAAGGAGTATGGTAGAAAGGGATCTAGGGGTTATAGTGGACCACAAGCTAAATATGAGTCAACAGTGTGATGCTGTTGCAAAAAAAGCAAACGTGATTCTGGGATGCATTAACAGGTGTGTTGTGAGCAAGACACAAGAAGTCATTCTTCCGCTCTACTCTGCGCTGGTTAGGCCTCAACTGGAGTATTGTGTCCATGTAGCAGGGTGGATCCCTGCTCCGGGTTTTAAGGGGTTTAAAAGCGGCTTGGCAGGGCTTGAGCGCTGCTGCTCTCAAAGCTGGGCTGATTGGGGAAGTAGCTGCAGCTGGGCCACACCCCAATCAGGCCACAGCTGGCCCCTGATAAAAGGCTGTGAGCCAGGAGCCCAGACAGTCTCTCTCTGCCTTCAGAGAGAGAAGGGCCTGGCTGCAGGGAATTGAGACAAGGTACCTAGGGTGAAGCAGGGCTGGGGAAAGGCTGAGGAGCTGGGGAAGCTCCAGCCTAGAAAACTCCAGGCTGCGGCCTAGTATAGGGCAAAAGGGTACTGGGAGTTGCAGGGGGCAACCTAGGGGTAGGCCAAGGCAGCAGGTCCAACCCCCCTTTGCCGATGATGAGTATTGGATACTGCAGTCTGCCCCAGTGAACGGGGGCTAGATAGAGACTGGGCAGTAGCCACTACTGAGGTGAAGTGGGGATAGTAGGGTGAGGGTTCCCTGAGGAGGGGAGACCCAGAGAAAAAGGGGTTACTGCCAAGGGGCAGCACCCCATGTGAAAGGGCACCGGGGTCCAGGGAGGGACACGGGGGCCCGTACTAAACAGGTGGATCACTGGCCTGCAGAGGGCGCTCCTGGGCTGGAAAGAGCTAATTCCCCAGAGTCACCAGCAGGTGGCGCCGCAGGGGTGAGTTCAACCCGTTAACAGTCCAGTTCTGGGCACCACATTTCAAGAAAGATGTGGAGAAATTGAAGAGGGTCCAGAGAAGAGCAACAAGAATGATTAAAGGTCTTGAGAACATGACCTACGAAGGAAGGCTGAAAGAATTGGGTTTGTTTAGTTTGGAAAAGAGAAGACTGAGAGGGGACATGAGAGCAGTTTTCAGGTATCTAAAAGGGTGTCATCAGGAGGAAGGAGAAAACTTGTTCACCATAGCCTCTAAGGATAGAACAAAAAGCAATGGGCTTAAACTGCAGCAAGGGAGGTTTAGGTTGGACATTAGGAAAAAGTTCCTAACTGTCAGGGTGGTTAAACACTGGAATAAACTGCCTAGGGAGGTTGTGGAAACTCCATCTCTGGAGATATTTAAGAGTAGGTTAGATAAATGTCTATCAGGGATGTCTAGACAGTATTTGGTCCTGCCATGAGGGCAGGGGACTGGACTCGATGACCTCTCGAGGTCCCTTCCAGTACTAGAGTCTATGAATCTATGAACTGCGGTGGGCCTATAGATGGCACACACTTCCCTATTTTGGCACCAGACCACCTTGCTACAGAGTACATTGACAGAAAGGGCTACTTTTCTATAGCAATGCAAGCATTAGAGGGTTGTCAGAGATGCTTCGGTGACATCAATGCAGGCTGATTAGAGAAGGTGTATTTTTAAGAACACAGGACTATTCAGAAAGCTGTAAGCAGGGACTTTCTTTCCTGACCGGCAGATTACCATTGGCAATGTTGAAATGCCAGTATTGATCCTGTGCAATCCAGCCTACCTGCTGCTCCCCTGGCTCGCAAAGCCATATACCAGCCATCTTGACAGCACCAAGGAACTATTCAAATAATTCAGCTACTGGCTCAACAGGTGCAGAATGATAGTTAAATATGTTTTTGGTTGATTGAAGGAACACTGGTGATTTTTACTCACAAGCTTAGACCTTGGTGAGAAAAATATCCCAATAGTTATAGCTGCATGCTGCGTTCTGCATAATATAAGTGAAGCAAAGGGGGAAACCTTTTCACCGGGGTGGAGGTTGCTGAGTTTGAACAGCCAGATGCAAGGGCTATTAGAGCTCAACACAGAACTATACAGCTCAGAGAGGCTTTGAAAGACCATTTTAACAGTGAGCCCCAGTAATGCTTTGTTACACTGTGCACATTACCTGGCCCTGCTCGTCTGTGGCCTGTTAGGAATTGTGTGGTGATTGCTGTACATGCAGGAATATAATACTGTCAGTACATCTATTAATTTTGTTTGTGGCTTATCCTAGGAGTTACGTCACACTGTCAGTAACCAGTAATTGGTTGCTTTCTGACCTGCTAAGCACTCAGTAGCAGATGTTTCAAACTAATAAAGATGTTGTTTTAAATAATAGACATTTATTTTGGAACAGAATTCAGTGCAAAAAAAAAGTGAAATTTTAAAACAAGTATATTTAGAACTTACTAATGGAAAATTTATGTACACACTTACCCAAGGTTCCTTCCCCTGCATCGGGTTCGCCCGTGCTCGACAGGCTGGACTCTGATGGAGTCAAAAACAGACCCTGGCTCGCTGTGCAGCTGGAACCCCCGGTTGCCTGTGCCCGATACTTCTCCTCTTCTTCCTTGTCCACCACCACCTCCTCGCTGTTCATGGCAGCGGCCTGTGATTCAGGCTCCTCATAGGTTTCAACAGTGTTGTGCAGGGTGGGATGGGCTCTCTGCCAAATACGGTGTGCAGCTTGTAAAAGTGGCAGGTCTGCAGCTCAGCACCAGATCGATTGTTGGCTTCCCTGGTCTTCTGGTATGCTAGCTGCAGCTCCTTGGCTTTCTTGTGGCACTGCTGCTGGTCCTTGTTATGCCCAAGGATGTGGGGAGGGATAGCTCAGTGGTTTGAGCATTGGCCTGCTAAACCCAGGGTTGGGAGTTCAATCCTTGAGGGGGCCATTTAGGGATTTGGGGCAAAAATCTGTCTGGGGATTGGTCCTGCTTTGAGAGGGGGTTGGACTAGATGACCTCCTGAGGTCCCTTCCAACCCTGATATTCTAAGCAATCAGCTTGTAGCTGTTCATATTCCTGTGGCTGGTTCAAAGCTGTGCCCACACAGTTTCTTCTCCCCACAGGCCCAGGAGAGCCAATATCTCTTTTCTACTCCAGGCCAGAGCATATAGCCAGCAGGATCAGCTGGGAAGTTGCACTCAACAAAGAGAGCTGCTAGGTATGCTCCGCAAGTCAGGCAATCAGGATAAGGAATTTCAAAAATTCACGGCACTTTGAAGAGGATCGGGGCTTCTGGTCTACGTGAATCCGGTCAGTGGAGTTCTCAGTGGTGACCAGAGCAGTCATTGTTGGGCATTATGGGGCAGCTGCTGGAGGACTGTTAGGTTGGACATAGGTAATGCAGTGTGTACACGTGTGCTGCATCGATCTCTGTTTGACCTTGGCTCAATGCTTCTTGTGGAGGTAATGAGCCACCTACATAGGTGGCAGACAAATTTTAAGTGTAGACACATGTACAACTGGGTCGACACAAGGCCGCTTACATTGACATAACTTTGAAGTTTAGACCAGACCTCAGTCATCTCTTTTTAGGGCACTCCTCTTCAGCAACGCAATCTTCACACCAGAGCAATGTGGGTACTTTCTATGACCAACAGGCAGCAGATATCTGATACTTTGTTGAGGGTGTTTATTTTTATTTTTATAAAATGCTAGTCTAAATGGGCTTATGAGGAAAGACATTGCGACTGGAAGCTAGGATAGCCACAAGAGAGATGCTGGCCGTCCTTACAACCCTTGCTCTCCTTATGCAAATGAAGACTCTCTGAAAGCATGCTGGTAAAACCAGAATTATCAGCTAGGCTACAAAAAGAAAGAAGGACTCGTAGTTAAAGCACTTGATTGGTGTTCAAGAGATCTGGTTCAGTTTCCAGCACTTGTACAGACTCCCTGGGAGATGTTCACTTACTCTCTAGGTGCCTTAGCTGGAAGGCAGTGTGGTTGAATTTATAGCACACTGGCTTGAGGCACTAGAAACCTATTCCTGATTCTACCACAGGCCTGCTGGGTAAATCACTTCCCCTTTCATTGCCTCAGTTTTCCCAGCTGTAAAATAGGGAAAATAATACTGACTCCATTATAAAGTGCTCCTGAGATCTACTGCTGATAAGAACTAAGTATTAATATTATTTGTTCCCTATCTGAAAAATGGGATAATAATGTTAACCATACTTCCTTTTGTTGGTCTTGTCTATAAAGATTTTAAGCTTTTGTGGGGAGGGACTTTCTCTTATTATATATATTTAAAATGTCCAGAATATTGCTCTCTGTAGGCTCTAATGAAATACAAATAGCAAATCAATGTAAATGTATACCAGACATAAATGTTCTAGCAAGCAAAATCTTGACATACCAAATTTAAGTGTAATTTATTTTTTACATCCAAATATTATTCTCAAGTTGCAGTGAATGCAAACTACTGATCTAAATATTTTTAAAATGTCCAAAAATATTGCTCTGTTTTCTAAAATGACATAATCCGCAGCATCATCCTATTTCATACACCTGGTATTTTGTAAACTTATTTCCTATGGCATTGTATGACAGTGCTCGGAGAGGACGACAGCTGGGTTTTTGAACTATTTTAGAGCTCTGAACAGATGTAAGTTCTCATAATGCTGCAAATGTCTGCAAGCCATCCCTGTTGTGTAGCACAAACAGCGATTTGTGAGAGGGGGGATTATGAATAATTGAAATTCTACATTTTCTATCTTCTCACTGACAATACAGTGATTATACTGACAATTTAGAGGCAGACTCTGCTGGCCAAATCCTCCGCTGGTGGAAATCAGAGGGGCTCTGTTGGACTTAGTGGAACTATTCTGATTTACACCAGGTGAGGATCTGGCCCTTGGTCACACAATATTTAAAGCATAGTGTGTCCAGTGGGACAAGTGCTGGTCTCTTGTGCAAAGCCTGGGAAAATAACAGGATCTCTGTGGGTGTTCTGGGGTACATATCTTTCTCTCCATCTGTGTCTGCAGCCTATAACACCAGATGATGCCTCTGTGTGGGAGAGGGGGAGTTTGAACAGTCGAAAAACAAAGTCGTCAATCCTCTCTTGGACTGCCTCAGCCCGCATTCCACTCCAAAATGCTGAGCAGAGAGCCACTGCAGATCACTGCTCTTTGGGTGTCAGGGAAGCTGGATCCCTGGGCAAGGTCTCTCCGTGGCCTGCTTCCTTGTGTGCCATACAATGGTTCAACCACTTTGCAATCCTTATGAGCCCACTGATTAGGGAATGGGGCAGCATTTGCTCCAATATAGTTAGTGTTCAAGAATGCCACTCTGCATCATAATATATAGCCTGCTGTTTGACAAGTAATATACAGTGATTTAAAGGGAGACCATATTTTATGCGCCAGGGGACAGAATTATGGTTGAGCTTTTCAGCCTTAGCCTTAGACATTTCCTGAGTGCTGAATATATGATTTCAGAAACATAATATTTCATTAAGACCAGTACTGGTATTTTGCATTAAATTATATTTTCGTAGTTTGCACGAAGGATGTGATGGGGGAAGAAACAAATCCAAGTTATTCAGCTTCTGGGTCGTGTATGTTCTTTGTCCCAGAGCTATTAGTCTTATACAATCTGAATGTGAAGCTGTTTGACTTGATACATCCTCAACCCAGTCACCTTAACTGAGGCCTTCCAAAACTACCTATCTTTAAAAGACTTCTATGTTTATCTCTCTAAAAATATTACACTCAGATAACTCAATTATCTTCAGTTATAGATGCCAAAATTGGCTTTTTTGTAGCTTATACTGAGCTAGAATAATTGTACTAGAAAGTTCTAACTGAAAATGCTCATCAGTTTTCAGATTCTGGACCAATTAGCTTAAAATTTGGCTTGATAGTTAAACCTCAATGAGATCTACAAAAGAAGCTGAGTTTGAAGTTTCTAATTTTAGCGCTCTCTCTCTTTTACTCCAATTTAAAAAAACAAACAAAAAAAAGATTTCTGGTCAAAGCATATGGAAAAACAGTATCTTTTCTAACTAAACTAGTTTTGCTCAAACATTCAAAAGAAAAGAAGTTTCCTTTAGTGGAGATTGAGACCAGTCATGGGAAATCTCAACCCCAAAGAATAGCTATAAGTAATTGAAAAGGGAGATTTAGAACAGAAATTGGAATTCAGTCTTAACTATAGAAGACTCTACTAACTCCAGCTGTGGTGGGTGCACATGTGTGTGTGCTTAGCAGAAGATACTTGAATACTTAATTTTTAAAAAGACTTTCAATTATTATGCTCCAATAAATATCTGAGAGCTTCGGGGGTTTTTTTTTATCAGAAGGGACAATACATTTTCAGAAAACCAAATGCAAAGAAAGAAAGACAGTAGATACCTAAGAATGGCCATATGGAGTCAGACCAATCATCCATCTAGCCCGGTATCTTTCCTTCCAGCGGGGATGCTTCAGAGGGAGTAAACAGAACAGAGCAATTTATCAAGTGATTCATCCCCTGTCCAAACCCACCTTCTAGCATTCAGAAGCTTAGGGATACCCAGAGCATGGGGTTGCGTCTCTGACCATCTTGTCTAATGGCCAATGATGGACCTATTTTCCTTGAATATATGTGGCAGTGGGTGTCAAAGGCTTGGTTAACAGTCTGAGGTTCGCTCTGTGGTGCTAAAAATAGCCATGTAGACCGTGTGTTAAGTTACAACTTGGGCTGGAGCTCAAGCTCTGAGACCCACCTCGCTTGCTGGGCTTCGGAGCTCATGCTCCAGCTTGAGCCAGAACATCTACACGGCTCTTTTTAGCGCTGTAGCGTGAGCTCCATGAACCCACATTTGTTGTTCACCCGGGCTCTGAAACTCACTACCGCAGGTTTTTTTCTCTTTTTTTTTCAGTGTAGACAAACCCAGTGAGGGAAATGACTTGCTGAATAGAAGTGTTAAAACTCACCTTTTTGGGGTACTCCTATATTATCAGCAAAATAGCACATCTGAAGTTATACCTGTTGTGTAAGGCTGTATTCTTAGGCGAGATTCTCCGCTGTTGTAAATAGGTGTAGCTCCCTTGTCTTTAGCTGAGCCATGACAGTTCACACCAGCTGAGGATCAGGCCCTGTGTATCCAATGAGGCTTATATTATCACTGAAAACTAGCAGCTTGCAGAGTTTCTGAGACAACCAACTACAAGTTAACCTGAAACAGCTTCTCTTAATAGCGTCTGTGTTTTGGGTCTTTCCGACCTGATCCAGAGCCGCTAGCACTGCAAGTCTCCATTTACTAAAGTGTAATAAATTACTGTGGGACACCTGTGGAAATAGCACCAAGTGAATTCATTACGAGCAGTGGACTCCCAAGGAATTCGTAGTAATGGGACCCTTACACGTTTACCATAGACCCCTGCAAATACTGTATGAATTTTTGAACGAATAGGCTAGTATTCATTTTGTGCTCAAAGGACGCAGAACCCAGTATCCCACTACTCTGAAGGGCACTGAGGTAGAAATTGACGGGCATTCTTGGGTCTGATGGTACCATTGAAATGACATCCCTACACTACACGTTGGCCCCAGTTTGGTAAAGCATCATTATTCAGGAAAGCACTCGGGCATGTGCTTAACCTTAGGCTTTGTCTGCACATAAACATGCACTGGTTTAACTAATTCAGTTTTTAAACCCATTGAGTTTAAACTGATATAATCCCCTCTGTGGAGACTCTAAAATCTGTTTTTAAATGATTTAGCTTAGCTGCTTCTTCACCAATGTAATTTATAGCACCAGAAGACATTTTAAAACCCATTTAAGCGTCTGCACGTGGGGGGATTTGCACAAGTTTAACTAAATCGGTTTAACAGCTAGTACAGGGTTGTGTGGAGACAAGGCCTAAGCACTGTCCTGAATGAGGAAGGACTGACGCATATGCTTAAACACTGGCCTGACTCAGAACCCTTCAGATGACCCATATAAACATTACAGAGACAAGACCTGAAGAGCAGCTCTGTGTAAGCTTGTAAGCTCGTCTCTCTCACCAACAGAAGTTGGTCCAATAAAAGTTATTACCTCACCCATCTTGTCTCTTGAATATCCTGGGGCCAACAGGGCTACCACAACAATGCATACGTATAAACGTTAGTAAAATAATGTTCAGGCTTTATCTTGCCCAAATTAAATAATTCTCGTAGCAAAATATTCTCCCCTCTGTCAATATGTGGAATCAATTGCATTAATGGTTATTGGAAACATGTGTCAGATGCATGCTGATCAATATCGTCTCATTGATTCCACGTAATGGAGTCTCTCATTGACACCAGCATACGAGGATTCAGCAAGCACTGTAGATGAACATATATATGTGAGGTCAGACCAATGCAAGAACCGCAAACATAGTTACTTATGGGACAGACAAGATTGTCCATATCCATTGCAGGCCGTTGTATCCTTGCTTTGTGCTGTTCATGTGTTTCACATAAGGTGTTAACGCACCTTCTTTCCAAGTGAGTAACGGTGACAAGACAAATCTACCGTCACCTTTCTCTATCCCGGTATGTTGCCTCCCAGTTGCTGGGGCCAATGTAACATGCTTTCAAGTTTGACTTTGGTGTGTCTTTGTATCATTTGTACTGGCCACCATGAGGTTGAGAGCCTTTCTTTAGCTCACTAGAACATATGGCCTTGGTATTCTCAAGTCGGCCAGATGAATGAGAGAGCCAGACCAACACAGCTGAGCTTTTATGAGCATGCTTTGACTGCCAGACATCTGACATCCTTGTAGCCCCCCGCTGGTCTATCTGGAGCCATCTGTTGTCTCTAGTCTTATATTTACATTGTAAACTCTATGGGGAAGGGACTGTCTTTTTTTTGTTCTGTGTTTGTACAGCACCGAGCACAGTGGAGCCCTGGTCCATGACTAAGGCTTGTAGGTGCTATGGTAATACAAAGAATAAAAAGAAGATGTAGCGAGAAGAGGATCTACTCCAGCATTTACATACTGGATACTTTTTGGAGTGTCTTTCCAGTGCGGATACTAGGGTATTTCACACCAGGAAACATGATCTGACATGTAAAATACCCTAGCATCCGCTTCCTAGGACCCAGTGCAGTTGATGTCATCTTAAATGTTTTAAAGAATTTCAAGAGATGCTTCAAAAAATATTCCCAGCATCAGATAAAGAACATGTCAGAGCTAAGTAGTCTTTTGTTTAAAACATGACTGCTGCCAGAGTGCAGGAAGTCATGGCAGTTGGGGTACTTGTTTGCAAAGTGTCAACAGTAATTACAAAGCAGACAGTTTAAAAGCTAGACGTGAGTGGAAGAGTGGACTTCACACTGACACTGGGGCTGTGTATCGCTGGTATGTCAGCACGCGGAGTACCTAACACAATTTCTGCATTGCTAGAAGAGGAGATTATCGCTATTAAACGCAACATGAAACACTCCCTAAAGCTCAGAAAATAATTAGAAGGGGGAAGAAAACCCGACCAAAACATATTTCTCTTGTTTCCAGTAAGTCCATGAAGCAAGACATAATAGGCACTAGAAATACAGAGTCGCTAACAGTAATGAGTTTTGGGCCTTTCCCCAAAATGTCTGTCATTTAATTGAATGGAATTACACCAATTTGCACATGCTGAGAATCTGGCTCAGGGTCTGAATAATACATAATCTTTTTTTTTTTTATCCATAATGAAAGATCTCAGTATAATGTAGATTTGTGTATCATCCCAAAGAGAATAAGGCAAACTACACCTAGAAAGAAATCTAACTAATTCAAGCTCCAGTCAGCAAAGCATTGATGCATTTGCTTAAGTCAGTCTCTGTTCAGTAAAGTAATTGGGCATGTGCTTAACTCCAAGCACATGCTTCAGTCCCATTGAAGTCAACAGCCTGATTCTCTTTTCCACTAAGGCCACTTTCTAGGACTTTAGTAATGTAAAGGGGCCTCAGATTGTACTTCTAAGGTTCCTTTATGCTGCCAGGACAGGATAAAGTGGCCTGAGTGTCAATGAGAATCAGGCCCAATGGATTTAAGCACTTTGCTTAAGGTTAAGCACATGTTGAAATGTTCTTCTGAATAGAGAGGAATGGCTAACTCAGGGCCTTAACCCTAAATTAAAGTTTCATTGACTTCAATAGGGTTATGTTAACTTACCCCAGCTGTGGATCTTGCCCACTGTATTTAGGGTTGTATTATATTATAATTCTTGCCTTAATGGGTTTCTGTAACTGGCAAAATTGCTAAATTTTGAAACTAAAACGGGTAAAGAAGAAGAAGGTGAGTGACCCACCAGAAGCTGTTTACATTTTTGGAACTTGGGAAGTTCGTGTCAATATCAGGTATTTAAACATCAAAGGTCCAGATTCTCAGCTAACGTAAATTGTTCACACACACACACACACACACACACACACACACACTCACTCACTCACTCACTCACTCACTCTCTCTCATGGTTTGAATTGTCAGTGTTAAAGCAGCCTCGTTTAGTGCAGAGCAGTGGGTACAATAAAAGCATTTAATGAAAATGGAATTTTTCAGGGCTTGCATAAAGCATTGTCCAGATGAGCCCATGGTCACTGATATGTGTAAATTCTTTGTTGCTCCGCCCACTTTTTCCATTTGGGAAGGGAGAGGCGAATGGTTCTGTCTGATAGCTCTGCAGGAAGAGGAGAGGCTTCGCTGTTGGTTGAGTGGGTTCAGTGGTGGGAGCAGATGGCTGTATTCTCAGCTCCCCATAGTCAGAGGTCCCTTGGTGGTCAGAGGAAATGCTGCAAAGACACACTGAAAGCATATAGCAAGAAAACTGATGTGGACACCACAAGCTGGGTGGCGCAAGCCACCAGTCGACCTCAGTGGCCCGCTTCAAGGAGAAGCATCCTGTCCTCGAAGCTGAAAAGAGAGAGCAGGAAGGAAAAAGAAAGGACTTTCTCCCAGCAGTCAGCTGGCCTGCCAGAAAATGTCTGTACCTACTGCGGGCAGATCTGTGGTTCCAGGATCGGACTGCTGAGTCATCTCAGGACCCATATGTAAATCTGTGCTAGAGATCATCCCGAAATCAAGGGATTGCTGCTGATGATTCCCAGGGAAGAGAACTGTTTGGGCTTCTCCTGCCAGATTTCCATGGATGACAGCAGTTGGCAGCCTCCTCTCTTGCTGGGCACATAGTAGAAGACAGCCCTTACCCCAAAGTTCTTATAGTCTGAAGAGACAAGAAAAAGGTATGAAGAGACACAGGGTATGTCTACACTGCATTTTGTCTGTGAGACCTGGGCTTGTGGCATAGGTGCTAGAACTAGGGGTACTGGGAGTGTGGCCGCACTATCTGGCCTGAAGCAGTTTCCATCAGGGTTTACACTTTGGTTCAGTGGCTCTCTGCACCCCCACTATACAAATTGTTCCAGTGGCTTGTTGAGTTGGTGTTTTCAAGGCCGCACTTGAGCATCCACACTACATTGTAAACCTGTGTTCACCATAGCTGGACCCATATCTCACAGCTGTGCTAACACATCCATACTGCACTTCTGACTTGGGTCTGTGGCTTGAGCTGCATCCACACTGCAAAATGACAGGGCTTGGATCCGTGTCACAGTGGGATTTGGGCTCTGACCTGCCCCACTGGGAGGGTCCAAGGACCTGGGTCCTGAGTGCTTGCTGACCTGAGTCAGACTGATTTGTGTGTGAACAGAAGGGGGACTTGGGCTCAAACCTGAGTCAGAGCCTGGGATTAGTGTGCAGTGTAGACATACCAAAGAGGTGAAGTGACTTTGACAATGTCACACAGTAGATCAGTGGCAGAGCCAAGACTAGAACCTAAGGAAACTCTACGCTGCAAAAAAACCAAACAAACCCTGCAACAGCGCGTCTCAGAACCTGGATCAACTGACTTGGGCTTATGCTACCAGGTTTAAATAGCAATGTAGACATTCCTGCTTGGGCTGGAGCCTGGGCTCTGCGACCCTCCGGTTTTCAGAGCCTGAGCAGGAACGTCTACGTTGGTATTTTTAGACCCACGCTCTGAGACTCTTAGCCACCGTGGGGTTTTTTTGGTTTGTTTGTGTTTTTTGCTATGTAGACATACCCAAACTCTCCTGATTCGCAGGCCAGTGTTCTACCCATTAGACTACACCGTTTCTCAGTCAGAGGGCAGTATGACAATTTTCATCATTGCAAAGCGTTTTTGGCGCAGGTGTATTCTGCCTTCCTCTCCTTTCGCCTCACCATGCACCTAGCCACAGAGAGGGCATCCTGTGTATGCCAAGGGGTGACAGATGTAGACAGCAAGGAAAGATGAGCCAGTAGAAAACAGAGTGCTGAAATGTAATAACACAGCTTTTCTCTTATGCTTAAAAATGATACCTGCCAGAGACTGAGTGGGGCTGTTTGACATTTGAAAAGTCATCAACGCATCGGATGGAAATTTAAAAAATATAGAACTCAGCTCAACATAGCTCAGTGGAAACTGCTCTGACCTTTAAATTCGAGTTCAGCAACAGAGTTAATATGCAAATTAGATACAATTAACTCAGGCTTAAACAGAGACTGGGAATGGTTGGGTCATTACACTAATTGAATCTATTTTCCTATGTTAAGTTCTCACACCTTCTATGGGTCATCTTAATTATCACTTCAAAAGGTTTTTTTTCTCCTGCTGATGATAGCTCATCTCAATTGATTAGACTCTTCCTGTTGGTATGCATACTTCCACCTTTTCATGTTCTCTGTATGTATAAATATCTCCTGTCTGCGTGTTCCATTCTATGCATCCGAAGAAGTGAGCTGTAGCTCACGAAAGCTCCTGCTGAAATAAATGTGTTAGTCTCTAAGGTGCCACAAGTACTCCTGTTCTTTTTGCGGATACAGACTAACACGGCTGCTGCTTTGAAACCTGGAGAGGCAGGGTGGTCCAGAGGTTAGTGTACTTCCCTCCGACTCAGCAGAGATTGGTTCAACTCCTTGTTCTGCCCCAGATTTCCTCACTGACCTTGGCTGAGTCGCTCTGTGCTTCCTTTTCCCGTCTGTACAATGGGGATAACAGCACTGTTATGAGGTGCTTAGATACTGTGGTGATGGAGAGCACGTAAGTACACGAGACCGAATTTAGTGTATCCTTAATTCCATTGCTATTCAGCTGAGCAATTTGTTGACTGTCATGGGACTTAATAATATACTCAAGGGTTTTGCTGAATCTGATCAGATCCATCTTGGGAGGTCTCTGTACCCCAAAGAAGATCTTCTCCTTTGGAGTGGATAATCAACCATGCTCTTATCCAGCCATGAGGCATCCAAGCCCCCTTCAGCTAGTCACTCTGGGCCAGATCTGTAGCGTCACTAAGGCCGGTTGACAACGGAGGATGTGTACCTCTGTAACCAAATGGAAATGTTCCTTCTTTGCCTGTACACAGCGCCATAGATTTTCAGCAGTGCTCAGGAAAGCAAGTGGCATCCACAGGGCATGGCTTTTTAATCAGTTAGCAAGGTGTGCATTATTCAACTGTATCTGTACGTCTTGGATGTGTGGGGAGCTCTGCCAGGCTTAGAACAGCCACCAGTATTTATTTTCTTCCCTGCTCCCTCTGGGATAAGGCCAGTATTCAAAATAATACTTTTTTTTAAAGTCTGTCTCCAGTACAGCTCTGACCACTAACCATGCACAAAATGCTAGCTCTGTGTAAACACTTGCTTGAGAGCTGTTGTTAAGCATCTTCCCAAAGGGAATAGTTCTTGACATATATCGGTGCATTCTGGGATGAAACGGTGAAAGAAAGTGCAACTATACAGACCAAAAAACAAAACAAACCCCTCCCTCTCCAATGCAGTATATTCACAGAATACTCCAGTGCAGTATGTTCACAACTGGTCATTATTTCCAATGAGAAGCATTTAAATATCCAAAAAGGCTGCTTTACGTGATCCATCCCCTTTTTCCTCTTGCTTCTAGCTTTTCTTCTACCCTTTTTCTCCTATCCTAGGTGTCCTCTTTCACCCTGATTGAACTTGTCATCAGCACTGGTGGCCAATGAGTAAACTTGCCAGGAGCTACTACAGCCTTCCATCCTTGCTATCAATAGCAGATATCAAACCAACCCATCCCTTCGGAGCAGACTAGACACAAGATCAGCCCCGAGCTTTGGTGGTTGGTTAATCATAGTAACAGCTGGTGATAGATTTCTGTTTGAGGAAAAAAATCTTTGAAACAAATCCTTTTATTAAAAATGTATTAAAATGGTACCAAGCATCACATCCACATCTACAGCTTAAAACAGTCCTGAGTCTAGGAGACCTGTCAGCTGAAAAAATGCAGAAGCAACATTAAATACGTCCCATGCACTTGATGATTGACAGGGTGGGGATGATGGGGTAAATGTCTGTTTCTGATTAGCACTTGTTAAGAAACTCTCAGAAGAAACACATGGCAGAGTTAGTTCTCCTGCTAATCGCTACGTGACTTCCAAACGACCTGCCGAATTGTGACACTTCTGTCCTTCTGCAGTTCTTCGTGCCACCACTGATTGACGTTACCTCCTTCAGTGTCCTGATCACTTCCAGCTGCACTGGGTAACAAGGAATGAGAGGTGGTTATTAGCCATTAGTAAAAGATGCTGTCTTCTGATCGCTCAATTGAGGGGAGAAGAAGGAGAGAGAAAGAGGTGATAATTGTTTTGTGTTCAACTGGGAATAATTGCTGCTGTAGAATTCCACTACAAATCAAAACTGCAATTAATCATTAATTGCCAAACTCAGAGGCAGATTAGCAGAATCATGGGTCACAAATTTGCCTTTGGTCCCAGTTATGGCCAGGTGGATGAGAAGTGTATCCCTCTAACTGTGGATGGGCTGGCGAGCGGGAGCATGAAGATTCACAGTCCAAGTGTCTGACAAATTGTGAACCTCTGTCTCTGAAGGAAATGACTTTGTGGTCTATGGAGTTTGGAAGCAAAGTTGTGTTGCTCTGTAAGAGCAATGCTGGGAGTCCTGGGCATTGCTGTCTGACACTTTTAGTAGTAAGTTGGGAATGAGGCTCGGTCTGGGCGTCAGAAATCAGGGTCTGCAGCTGAGCCTGTGGCCAGGAAACTGCCCTGTCGCTGAACATCCTGATGGACCAAACCACGAAACTGGCTGAGAGGTGTCAGACCTGTTCTTATGCCCAGCAGCAGTAGGCCAGCAGCTGCTCAATGCCTACACCTGCAGCTGCAATCATTCCTGTGCCTGCCTTGGTCCCAGCCTGGCTCCAGCCCTGCTCAGTTCCTGGCTCCTAGCTCTGACCCCTGCTCCCTAACTCTGGCTCTGACGCATGGTCTCTGACTGTGACTCTGACCCTTGTCACTGTTCCTGGCCACCTCTGCTCCGATTAATAGGCATGACCACCTATGCCCCAGTCCATGAAACTGGAGACCAGTCATCCCTTTGGGACTATAAAAGCGTACAAGACAAGAGTTGTTTCAGAGTGTCTCTGACACAGGAAAGTGTAAAATGCATCTGATCCCAGCAAATCCATGCAAATTTACAATGTGAACATCAACTAATGTACATGGTTTCACCAGTCCAGCTCCCAAGGAGATGAGAGGGAGTCTTTTTCCATTCACCTTAAAGGGAGTTAGATTGGACCCTCCACGAGAGGGGATATTCTGTATAAGGAAGAGCTGGAGACCCAGAACGCAGCAGTTTTCCTGCAGCTGTAGGAACTAGTTCTGAGGCAGTGGCAGCTGACTGCATCAGCTGAGGCAGGTAGACGGATAGTATAACATGGAAGATGCCTGGCTAATGGGAATGCAGATGATGAAATAACCTATAACAATTCAGCTCAATCAGAGGATATGAGCAAAAACACGGTGCTGACCCCGGTGTGTGGGTGCAGGGAGACCACAACATATGTGTGCATATGTACACCCAGTAGTATTGCATCAGCAGTAACATCCGCACATGCCTGTCAGCTCTGCAGTGGGGATTGTCTCACTAACGCCAGGGGAAATGCAATGTGTAGTACAACATTACAGTTCTGCAAGACGTTAACATGAACATCAGTTTCTCTTCTAGTCTGGGGGAGAAACGGGGAAGATCACTGACTTTCTTCTCACCGCCTGGCTCTGATTGAAGGAGTGCGGCTTGACAGGGCTGCCGTTCGCACTACTGCCTGGTGTTGCCTAACGTATGGAAATCAACAAGCTCAAACTCACACCAGTGGCCCACAGCCCACTGCTGCTATGAGCCGTTTTACAATGCACTGGCGGTTGTTCTGAAAACCAAGGGAGGGGAATAAAGAAAAACCCAGAATCCCCAAAGAGCAGAAGCACCTAGGGAGTGGGAATAAATGTCAGTGAATATGTCTTAAATTGAGACTTTTGAACACCTGCTGAGCATGAGACATTGGTAACTAATGCCAAATTTCTCCCCCCACCCCTTTTTTTCCCTGTTTGCAGTAACTACAATTGCAGATTTAATCAGGATGCACGAGTAGGCAAATATTCAGGCTGGACTATGGAAAGTTCCACTGACCCAGCACCTAATGTGGTGGCGGTGGGGGTGGGGGATGGGGAGATAAGGTGTTCATGCCGCGTACATGCTTGAATTATTTTTATGTTCCTCTTACACTTGCTCTTTTTACACTTTAAGTGAGATTGTCACAGACTGTTTCAGAGCTTTGCTACAAGCCAACGTATCTCCTTCTTCACGCAAAACACATCTCCTTCTCCCTTCCCCCACTGCATAATAAACGGGATGTCCTTGGATTGCATTGATGTCTTTTGTACTCCAGGGAGACTCTTGCTGGGAAGGACACTTAACTTTTCCTTCAGTTTAGAATTAATATATAGGTTAGCGCACACAGGAAGGGGGAAAACGTGTTGAATTTGTGTATCTGTTACCATTAATAATTAGGATAGCATTTACTGAAATGGCTCCTGAAAGGTGCCAAACCATTTACAGGCCATTAAAAAGTAAGCGCTCCCCAGTAGTAGTAAAGGTGCACAATCAAACCCCAGAAATAACGTTTAGCTCATAGATCATAATGAGTCAGTTGGAAGAGGGCCAGGAAGAGGAGGCGGGGGAAGGTAAGGCCTCCAAAGAAGAGGACATGAAGTATGGGGGGAGAGATGATAGGAAGAAGCAGAATGGGCAGAGGTGAAGATATGAACAGACGACTAAGGGCCTTCCTTATTAAAATGGTGTAGGTGGGAACTTCAAAAGCCCTCAGCTTTGGCTCAGCTCTGCTGTCATCAGAACAAACCACCAAGCTCCCGTTGACTGAGTGGGAACGGAGTTAGGTCAAGGCTGAGCGCTTTGAGCAAGAATGAGAAGAATAAGGCCCACTGACGCACCTCAGTAAGGGGCAGGTTTTCACAAGCGCACAGCACCCTAGTGGAAGATGCTATACAGCAGTGTTTCTCAAACTGGGGTCACCGCTTGTGTAAGGAAAGCCCCTGGCGGGCCGGGCCGATTTGTTTACCTGCCCCGTCCGCAGGTCCGGCCAATCGCGGCTCCCACTGGCTGCAGTTTGCTGCTCCAGGCCAATGGGGGCTGCGGGAAGCGGTGGCCATTATGTCCCTCGGCACACACCGCTTTCCGCAGCCCCCATTGGCCTGGAGCAGTGATCTGCGGCCAGTGGGAGCCGCAATCGGCTGGACCTGCAGATGCGGCAGGTAAACAAACCGGCCCAGCCCGCCAGGGGCTTTCCCTACACAAGCGGCGACCCCAGTTTGAGAAACACTGCTATACAGGCTTCCTCCCGCCAGCTCTGCTGATGTGCCTGCAGCATCTCCACTCTTCTATTCGTGGTCCTCCTGTGAGCAGATCTGTTCCTGTGAGCTTTGTGACCCAGGCAAATATCTAGTGATGAATTAATTGATTAAGACACATGAGGGCTGGAGTCTCATTTATACTGTGGGCTCTTTACACTCTCTGGGAGTGTAAAAGTGCCTAAGAATGTGTGTAAATGTAATTTATGCCCACTTGATTTTTGATTATTTATTGCTATGATTTAATTTGTATTGTGGTAGTGCCTAGATGCACTGACAATCCTGGACTGGGGCCCCATTGTCTAAGGCGCTATATAAACACAGAACAACAAGACAGCCCCTGCCCCAAATCGCTGACAATCTAAGGTCTCTTTAGACCACCAGAGTGGCAAAAAAGGTCCTTCGTGTATGGGTGAGAATCTCATTTACATAGTTCCCTTATGACCTTAACTAGATTTCATTCTAGGTCATCAGGATCAAGGCCAGTGATTTAACACTCATTTGCCATCAAGCTGGTTGACTTTGCTTGTCTTTTTCAAAGTTGTTTGCAAAGCTCTTGTATGCGTGTTGGTCCTAGGATAGGAGAGAGACAAGGTCTTTTATTGGTGGAAGAGACAGACTTTGGAACTACACAGAGCTCAGAAACTTGTCTCTTCCCCCAACAGAGATTGGACCAATAAAAGATATTACCTCACCCACCTTGTCTCTTTCTTTTTGACAGCTGATCATTCCCATGAACAAGTGGCAATTAGATCCGGAAAACAGAACCTGGTGCAGTTTTGTCTTGTGTCGCCCCTCTTCAGAATTGTGTTGCATTTTGCAAATTCTGAAAGAGAGATGCTCCTACTTTTTACAGCCTTTTACCCCAGCCCCGAACAAGTACAGTACTGCCAGGCAAATGGCTCCCTACGCTGTGTAGATCGTAAAGGGCATTTCCAAATTCTGAGCGAGATCTGTATTATACGTATGTGCAATGTCATGAAAATTAGATATATTGTTTAAAAAGAGGTTGAGTCCATATTATTAAATGCCGAGTATTTGGGGGTGATTTTGAATGGCTCAGGTAATTAAGTGGTTGAAAAGTGGCAGAGTCTGGGGGCTGATTCACCTCTAATGTACACCTGTGAACGTTTGCAGTAGCTCCACTGAAATCAGCGCAGGTATGGCCATGCAGAATTGGGTAAGTGAAAGGAGAATCAGGCCCAAGCGGGACAGCTTAGAACAAAAGAACAGATGGTAGGGTTTATGTTCTGGACAACTGGACTGAGGCTACTTACTCATTTCACAAAGGGCACTAAGCCACCATATAGTCAAGTATTTTAGTCACCACCATGCTGGATAATACAAAGCACTGGACTTCAATACCTTTGGCATACATAAGAATGACAGCACCCTTAGGGAATGCAGTAGCTGTTAAACCGGCATATTGTTCCATGTGACAAATTCTCCATCCCTTGGAACCTTTAAACCAAGATGGGATGGCCTTGTAAGGGATACACTCTAGTTCAACCACATGGCATTGGGAAGGAATTGCTAGGTGAAATCCAGGCCTATATTTTTTCAGGAGAGGATCAGAATTCTCCATTCTGGCCTCAGAATCTGTGAATACAATAGAAAAATAGTGCTACATTACAAAAATACTACTACTACTAATAATAATAAATAATAAATTGAATAGAAGGGTGACAAAGTCTGTTTCCTAATTACAGAGCTATATGTAAATCAGACAAATCAGACTTAATTTATTGCATAATATGCTGCTTCAATAAGATTTTGGGAAGAGACATTTTTCTCTATTTTAGCAGTAAATTTTTCAGAAATGGGTGAACTATTAAAATGACATTTGCATGTGTGATGGATTAGATGTATGCAAAAGCACAACATAATTAATTATCCAGTGCTTGGCATCGTGAAGATTGTTCCCCATCAACTTTGTAACTCTGTGTTACATTATTATGTAAGTGCTATAAATTGCAGAAATAGAAGGCAACATAATACAAAATAATGTGGTATACACTGTACATTACTGACATTTCTCAAGTTTCTGTATAGAAACCAAGGAAAAAAAGGTATAAAGTTTAAGTGCCACTGGGAGGTTCAGAATCCTTTATGGCATATTTAAATAACCTTATATTCTGTGACAGTATATACCCTTTTGCTGGTCTTTCTCTTTAAAAGCAGAAATTGTCTGAGGCTCTGAAAGCGTTAGGGTTTATACTGTATGTTATGACAAAGCTTTTCAGTGAAGTGGAGCTGTATTGATGTATTCGGGGTTGAGAAGCGAAGGTCATTTGAGATTCAGGGTGAAAAAGACTATTCTGAAAATAAAACTACCTCTTGAAATCTGATGTACTTACCTACATCGTAAGCTAAATCAGGTTTCCTGCTCATTTGACTACAGAAAACTCCATGATTAGTTCTTACATGAATATGTGTTAAAAGAATATTAAGGTTGCATGGCAAAGCAATCCAAATTCTGCACATGTCAAAGGTAAGGTTGCCTGTGGAAATTCATACCTTCGCCCCCCTGTACATTATGACAGCGTCTCTTCACACAATCCCATTCTTTACTGTCTGCAGGATCCCTACCTCGAAAAGAAGACACAGTCAAAACCAGATTGAAACTTGAAAGTGTTGTAGGTATCCACAGGAATCCCCAAATAAGTCCAGGTTTGCTTGGAGGGTGCAGAGCAAGTTCAGGTTTTATAATGAAACCCCAAATCAGTCTAGTCCTGCACAGTTCTATTACATCATCTGCGCTTGTACACTGCACTGTGCCGCTCATGAGCCAATTCTCTCACATGAGTAGAGCCATCAAAGCCAGTGTACTACTCAGGTGAGCAAAGGAATTGGGCTGGGCTATTCAAAGTGGCCTGAAAGGGTTAGGCACCCAACTCATTAAAAATCCTTGTGAATTGGTCTCCTAACTCCCGTAGGTTCCTTTGAAAGCCCCCGCCTTCTTGGTTCTAAGTAAAGTGGTGCGAGTCACATGCCAAAAAAAAAAAAAAAGTAACACCAAGACTTCCTTGTGACTGGCAACATTCCTTGAGAGGCTTGGGGTGAAACCCTGTCTCCACTGAAATCAGTGACAGTGCTCTGAACGGCTTCAGCAAGGCTGCATTTTCACCCAGGGATTTCATCTGCACCATCAACAGCAGCCTCTTTTCCTTTGAAGTAAAAATTTTCCCAGAAAAGGGTCTCGTGGACCGGTAATGTTAATAGCTGAGTTATCTTTGAAACACAGGACTCATGTTCCTAATTATCTCTGGATGAAGTGTTCCTGAGGTGCAGAGAGACTTTGGGAGAGGGGTGCCTTGCGGAGCTGTCACAGGTGTGCAGTGGGTTGTTGAAAAGGGAGGGTAATTGCACTTGCTTGCCAGGTGCAGTGCTGAAAAATAACCCTGGGTGATAATTATATCTTTGGGTGGCATGTTGCATGCTCAGAAGCTAATTGAAGTGCCGCTCAATTTATCGTGAAGTTATTTTAAAGGATTAAAAGGACTGCTTTAGTAATTTCCAAGGGATTTGCTACGATGCCATTACTGTGAGCCTCAGAGTTTCATCTGGGCACTCAAATGCACATGACATCAACATCTAGCCCAGACAAGATCATTCTCACACTCCAGGCCTTCCCCATTAGCTGGTTGAATCACTTAAGTGAAGACGATTAAAGGATTTGATACATCCCATGACGAACCCCCCCCAACAACTGGCACCTGGTCATAGGCCTTCTCCAGTGGACCTGTTCACTCAAATAACTGAGTCTCTGATTCTCCAAGTATTTAGGCTCCTAAATTCTGTTGATTTCAATGCATGTTAGGAGCCTAAATATCTTTGAGGATCTGGGCCTGAGTTGCTTTGGTGGTTAAGTAGTTTGAAAATTCAGTGCATGAAAGAGAACCTTGAAAGGTGCTTTGGTAAGGTAGGTGCCCGTATTCTGCTGAATGGGGACATCTATGCAGTTTGTGCTCCCTTAGGGCTTGTCTCCGTTTACCAGGGGATCCACACACGGCGATCGATCCACTGGGGGTTGATTTAGAGGGTCTAGTGAAGACCCACTAAATCGACCTCTGATCGCTCTTCCGTTGACTCCAGTACTCACCTGATGCTTCTCGTTGTGGTGAAGTCAACGGGAGAAACTATCCCGTCAATGTGCGCAGTGTAGGCACTGCAATAAGTCAACCACGTAGCTGGAGTTGCGTAACTTAAGTCGACTTAACCCCGTAGTGTAAACCTGCCCTAAATGTCCAATCTTGAAAACTTCACTCAGGCAAAGCTCTCATGATTCTACTACCCATTCTTATGCAGAGTGGCGCTTTACTCCATGACAATTCAATGGGATATGCTTCTGGAGTAAGATACTGCTCAGTCCGAGGAAGGGTTGCAGAATCTAGTCCTGAGCAAGGACTCAGCCTATAAGCAGCGTCTCTGGTAGAAATGCCTGTTTAAAAAAATCCAACTGCTCCCCTTTGTAACTGATGTGACCCGTGAGCTGTGCATATGGTTTATGGCCAGTTCACTGATGATCCCTTGACTTCTGCATTGCCTGACAAACGCTGCGAGTTCATTTGATGATTTACAGGGAAGTAACTTTGAACATTGTAAAATGCAGTTCTGCTCTGAAAAATGAGCCCATGAAACCGCTGTATGGGGCTTCACACAGCTGTTCAGCTGCATAGACGTTCTGGAAGCAAATGTTTTAACTAAGTGCCTTCTTCAGTGTGACACTGAGCAGAGAGAGGCAAAGAAGGCGTTTCGCCAGAACCTTTGTCCGCAGAACGTTATTTATTTAGCTTTGGACTTACACATGAGCATTTAGAAGCACTGCATCTTTTCTGTGCTTCATTTTAAGTGGAGCCTATTAAATGTGGTCATGTCTACCCCAGGTGCCAACTTCTGTTTCTGGGGCTGGACCTACTAGGACAAGATTTTTTAAAGCAACTTATGATTCTGAGCGCCATGGTTTTGAGCGCTTGGAGCACCATAAAGTAGCCTGATTTTCAGCATGTTCAGCCGTGTTCTGAGAATCCAGTCCATTTAAGATGCCTCAAAGAGACACCCAAGATCACTAGTCACTTTGCAAATCTTGACCTGTCTCCGCTTTTATGGATTAGAATATACATCTCTAATTCGATCTCCAAGTGTGTCGACTGCAGGCTGTCTAGGCAAGGCATGGAGCGATTTAAAAATAAATGTAGTGAATATAGCACTCTTCAGTCTAAAAATATGTAGCATGAAGATGGAATGTTTCCTTGTCTATGACTTCTTTGGGTTTTTTTCTTTACTTGTTATGGCTGGAAAATTACAATCTGGTCCATGTTATTTCAGAATCTCTGTAACTACCAGCCGTCTTCCGCCCTTCTGTATGTTTTTCCTACATGGTGAGAAGGTTCTGTATTGTTGGAGCTCTCAGCTAAGCACTCATGAATGTAGAAGCGTCAGTGTATACCTGAAGGGTAAAGAGTGTCTTTGGAATCAGAGCTTTGAGCACTAATCTGGGGCTGAGACACAGTAGTTCAGTTATTGGACAGGTAGTGAATCTCTAAAGGAGAGCTGGGTACAGTTCCTGTTCTGTTTTGCAGGCCTCAGGTACTTTGTTTCCGGCACGGGCTGCACCTAGCTGCTGTGAAAAGAATTAAATCCTGGACCAATTAAATGAATCATTAGAGTAGGATTTTTTTCTTTGCATGATACTTTGTCAGCTCCGATTTACTGAAAACCAGAATCCTTTTCTAAAACCTGTTTTAGGATTCTCTATGTTTAGGGTTGTGTCATGGGGTATACTCACCCCATCCTGTCCCAGCTGCTGAAGGCTTAACAGAGACACATGCTGCCTCCTCAGCTGGGGCTGATTGGTGGTCATGCAACAGGTGGGGAGATAAAAAGGCTGCATTAGCAGGGAGGGGTGGCAGCCAGAGAGACTGAGCAACCAGCAACAGACTGGTGGGAAGCCCCCCTGGTAATTGGACCTCCAAGAGAAGAGGATCACAGTGCATGAGTCTGGGAAACAGCCTACTGGAGTGGTGTGGTAGGAAGCAGTGAGGGATTGAGAGAAACTGCTTCATGCAGACCCCCTGGATTGCAACCCTGACGGTGGGTGGGTCTGGGTTCCCCTACCAGGAAAGCCTGTGGAGCAAAGGGGTGGGAACCCCAAGAGGCTCTTGTCTGCTGACCCTTTGCTAGAGTTCTTGGCCTCCTGACCCACCAGATTCTTTGCTGGTCGGAGAGAGAAGAGACTACTAATAACCCAGCTGGAGTGATAGAGAGGAACTACCAGCCACAGGGCTAAATGGTGATTTAGCTAACAGAGGGGAAACTGAGAACGTCATAACAGCTGCTCAGCCATGGTAGGGAGCAGCAGCTGCTGAAAGCAACCCCATGCAGCCTGCCTTTTATGTTATGCATTAGCTAGTGAGGGCAAAATCGTCATTTTCTGGGATGAGGACACATGCATATACAAACCACAGCGAGGAATAGCTCAGTGGGTTAGCCTGAAATTCATAAGGAAAGAAGCAGAATTTCCCAGTGTCTGTTATAGCAGATAATTGGTAGCAAAACTATAGTTAAATGTTGATGGCTAATGTAATAAAGTTTGCAGAACCACTTCCCCTGTTCTTACACAGCCATTATTCTATACAACATTTCCCCATTAGGCTGCAATGCTCTAATCTTGGTCGCGATCCAAAATGACCTATTTTGGGGAGGAGTGTTTGCGTCGTGGGGAGGGAGTTTGAACAGAATCCAGGATGGCATTTTTAGTTAGCAGTTACTGGAAAAAATTTTTTTTTCTCATAGGTCATTGTGTTTTCCCACATGGATAATTCAAAAATGGCAGATGGTTGGCTCTCTAAACTGAGCATCTAAGGAATGCTCAGAGTGATTGGTATGCTCCAATCTCACACACCCCCCCCCGCACACACGCACCCATCCATCAGAATAAAGTTTTAAAGAAATGAGAACTCCCACCATGGCACTTCCACAGATGCAGATCGAAACAGGGGGAACTGCTGGGTGCTGAGTACTTCTGCAAATCAGGTGGTTTCAATCAGATCCCTTAATGGGAGATGACAGTCCAGCAGATGCTGTGCAGAATGGCTACGTCCCATCCGGTGGGCTGAGATGTGGCGATTTTGCAGTTACTGCAGACGAGGTATCCAACATGGGTAATGGAGTTGGGAAATGAGCCATGGCCTTCTGAATGCTTGCCAAACCTATTCCTAGAAAGGGCTTTCAGTAGTATTACTCCTGGGGTTATAGCTCCCAAGGTGTGTGAACAGTAATCACTAATGACTTTCCAATTGGAAAGTTGCATAAGGAGCCAGAAACAAAGCCACCACCTAGTGCAAATGAGAAGTTGCGTTATTTAAAGTGTTTTGACCCTTGGAACATTAACGCAAACAAATTGATTGTGACAAACTAGAGGACAGAGGGACCAGTGTTACAAACAGCCACTTGCTTATAATCAGGTGCACTGGCTGCAATAGACAGCACAGAAGAAAAACAGATCAGCAGACCAATGAGACTTTCCAGTAAATACTTTGTCTCCTTTGCCAGGTGTGACCACTGTATATTTCAGAATTGTCTAAGGTACACTTAGCAGGTTGAAATTCACCAATAGATGTGGTGGATTGTCCATCCCTTAGCTTTCTAGAAAACACTCTAATTCATTGTTTCTCAGCCTCTCCACTTTGGCTACCCTGCATTTGAACTCAAAACATTTCACAACTCCCCTGTTACATTTTTACTCTTTCTTTTATAGTAAGTGTCTACAGGCTGAGTATTGATAATTGATTTATGTGTGCGAGAGGTATGTGGGGAATGAGACTTTCTTTGCTTTAGATTGTACTAAAATCTCCAACATCATGTGATTCAGCCCCGGTTGTGTTTTATGCCCTCCCGTTGTGGGATGTGACAAACCGGTTGAGGAACACTGCGCCGGTTCAGCTACAGGTTTGGGAGTTTGATGCAGCAATGACTAGGTGAAATTTTATGGACTGTGTTATGAAGGAGGGCAGATGATCAGAATGGCTTTAAAATCGATGAATATGTATTTTTTTTCTTCTTTGTGAATCACATTCTTCTTCTGGCAAAGGTGAAATAAAAACCCTCTGGTCCTTTAAATATTTTCCTAGTTGCCATTAATGATTTGAATATCAGATTTCTCTAAAGTATCTTCTTTTTATCTTGTCTACTGCAGCTCCCACTGGTCTTCTCCATTTCCCTCTCTTCTCCCCTACACCCCGGGGCCAGATATTAAAAGTTTAAATAAAGGACAAAGTAGCACAGGTTAGTCATTTCTGTGCAAATCATGCACACACAGGGCCTAGATAAAGGGATGGATTGTATAAAAGAGCCACTGCCAACTGATATTTGATCCCCTAATAAAAATGGTATAAAAACAAGCTTTTATAAAATCTAAAACCCATAGAAATGCCTCCCCCAATTTATTGTTTCACCTCCCAGGAAAACAGTTGTGTTTAAATCAAATAAACATTACCAGGCAGTGTCTGAATACTGTGACCCTAAGGCCCTGATGCAGACAGGTACTTCAATACGTGTTTATTGGAAGTCCTCCATCGGATGCATATGACTTGCACCACTGTGTTGGCTGGCAGATAGTGGATGCGGCAGGGATGGGGGCTCCACCCATTTCTCACCCTTGCCTGCCCACATGCACAGGAGGGGCACTAGCTGTCCTGAAGAGGCTGCTATTTCCCTCCCATCCCCCCCTCCCCCCCCGCATTGTGCTAGCCAGGTAGTCTATGCAGGGGACTCAGGGGGACTCTTCTTTTTCTTTCCCTGCATGGACTTATAGAGAGATCCTCAGCTTTGGCCCATGATACGTTACTATGGGACTATGCTCAGGTCGCACCCTCTGAATGAAAGCTGGTGCACCTGGAAGGGGAAGTAAACCGAACTGAAGAGCTGTGCCAGCATAGAATTTGAGCTCGTAGCTTCTCAGTGCTGTTCGAGTCGTGGCTCTGTCTGGAGGTGCTCACATTCCTTACTGTGCGCAGCAAGTTGACACAACAGTTATGACCTCCATTCTACTCATGTGGAGACTGGCCAGTGATTACAGCCATAGCTGAAAGGCCTTATTTTATACAGTGCATAGAAATAAGGGGCATGTTGGCAGGGGGGAAATGGAGCAGGATCAGCAATACCTCAAACTCTCACCAAACATAGCTGGATGATGTTGTCTGAAGTGTCCCCTTCTAAGTAACTATTCCTAATTCCTTGGAATTAATGTGTGGTTCCTTGTGCTAACACTTAATGCTGGTGGGGAATGTGCCTCAGTTTGAGTTCTCAGTAAACGACATCATTGATTTGTGCAATACAGGACAAGACTACTGTTACGCAGGAGACCAGCATCAATACCCCCTGGGGCAGGGAAAGTTGGTTCTATTGCTGGCCAATTGCAAAAGATCACAAATGACTAATAATCGAAGAGATTATGAACATACTGTAAATGAGTGGTACATGTGGAATGGAATTCTGCAAAAATAAACAATACTAACTAGTAGTCAAGAGGGTTGGAAGGGATATAAATCCTCATGCTTCAGGGCTCAAGTGAACCGCTAACTAACGGAGGTCAGGAGGGAACTTTCCTGGGGCCGTTATCTCATCACTGCCCATGGCTGGGTTTCTTGTCTTTTCCTCTGAAGCAGTGGTATTGATCAGTCTCAGACAGGTGTGGTATTGGGGACTGTGCCTTTAGGGGCTGAGCATAGTCAGCTGAAACCAGACCTAGAATAAAGCACTTGTTAAACCTTAAATACTGAGTGCTCACTGAACTAGGTGGACCCCTGGTCTGAGCCAGTCTGGCAATTTGTATATTCCTGTGTAACACAGGGCATGGTTAATGCCATGAAATATACGGTACTGCAGTGGAAGGGTGAAATCCTGGCTGCACTGAAATCAACAGGAGCTTTGCCATTGTCTTCAGCGGAGTCAGATGTCACCTGAAGTGTCTGGTGACCATTGTTTCAAAGTTAACATGACCAATTCTAGGGAACATGGGGGAGGGGCAAAAATGAAAAGTCCTCTTCAGCGTTCAGTTAGGAAGAAGTACTCAGGGATACATTTTGGGCCCAGTTCAGGAAAGCATCCCTATTCAGGGAAGGCACTTAAACATCTACTTAGCAGTGAGTATGTGCTTACATGCTTTCCTGAATTGGCACCATTATGAACAAACATTAGCACCACAGACTAAGGGTCGCAAAATTGCATTTGCTAAAAGTCAGTTTTGCTGCACAGATGCCCCAGAGTCTCAGGACAAGGCTGAAAATGATAAAAAAATGGATTCAAGTGAAACAAAATTGCAAACAACCAAATAAAATCTGCATTGAGTCTGACAAGCTGTGGGCCCGGGTTCAGCCTGAAGTGCATTAAATAGATGAGGTACCAACCCTTCAACAGTGTGATTGCAGTGGAAATAAGGACTGATCCTTAACAGGCTGAGTATTGCTACCGCACATCCATAATACGTACATCTCCATCAGCAAAAGCCTTTTGGGGAAGGCTGCAGAAACATGCGCATTAAGCATTGCTGCACAATGGCCTCTCCAAATGCACTTCATGGGGTCAGCACCTATTGATGTGAGAGTGGTGATCCCTGAGGAAATCCGCCTTTCAGTTGATGCTGCTTGGCCAATTCATTCCCTTTTCCATGTGATTTTCACATTAGACACCTGCTATTGGGCATTTAGTGTCTGATCTTGGATTTCATAGAACTCGAGGCTTGAGTTAAACACACTGGCACTCAAGGCAAGGGGAAAATAACCGTTGGGGTTTTCACCATGGAAAATACAACTGCATTCTTTGAGCATGGACTAAGATCTGATGCACCTTGTGTCAGACGGAGCAGGAAGCATATTGCCAAAAAGCCAATGTCCAGAATTCCCAGGGGCTCATATTTGATCTCCTTGGAAGCAGGTTTTTGCTCAAGCAACACAGTGCCCTGAAACCTGTATGTTTGGCAGTCTCCCCCCCTGCTCCCCGGGCTGGGGTATACAAACCCCACACAGGCTGGAAAGGGTTAATGAAGTGCGGTGAGTACAATCAGCCCCAGCTGCTCCAGCTGGAGTGGGTCTCAGCCTGTAGGAAGGGGCTGAAAGGGGAGAGTTCACCTACTGGCAGCCAGCTGGCTGGGAAGGAGAGCAGCCAAACTGCTGTCAGTTGGGGAGAGGAGCCTGGCTGGATCCAGGAGCCACATAGTCTGGTGGCTGGTCAGAGCCTGCCTGGAGAGAAGGCAGGTCGGACACTGGACTCTTTGAGTTTATTAGGGACCTGGTGGTTAAGCCAGGAGAATGTAGGTGGTGCCCCATGTGAGGGGGAGGATGGGGCAGGTAGAGAAGCAGCTTCAGAGGGGGGGCTGAGCTTTAAGCCCAGCTGGGATAAAGTCTCCTTTATTTTGTGTAATTGTGGAACCTGCTGCCCTGGAAGGGGCAGGGGTTTAAACTTTTGTTGTGACCTGGCCAGAGGGTTGAGCCATAAGACAAGAGATCAGGCTGGCAACCCTGTTGGGGAAACCGAGGCAGAGGAGATGCTACATCGTGCCAAGCCATAAGAAGGCCCATGGAGACGGTGACTTGATGAGACCCCCTGCTAGCCGTACGCTCATTAACTTGGGGGCATGGGTAGAGCCATTAAAACATGAAAGCTGACAACACGACTCCATCCTGAACTCAGAAACCATTTACTTTGAATCCTTGTGGTCATTGCGACTTGTTCTTATTGCGTTGGGGTGGGCTGGAATTTCCAAAGGAGACTAAAGAAGTCCAGTGCCTATTTTGGTAGGATTTAAAGTTCCCTTAGGCTCATCTGAAATTCCCAGCCTTAAACAATATCCCTCTCTTTGTTTTGCCTTTCAGAGCCTAAATCAATCTTAAAGTGCAAGTTCTTCTATCTGATTTACTCATTTCAGTTTCATAGTGCCCATCCTACCACTATGAGCGGGGGCAGTCCATCCCACTACAGAGGGGAGGGGAAGTGGTTGTGGAATGTAATTTATGCAAGTATTGGTCAACCAACACCTTGAGATTAATTGCAAAGCAATTTTTTAAATTCAGCGGGCTGTGGTTCCATACCACTTCATCTGAGTCTTGCAAAATTTCAAACACTGCTTAGGCTGACCCCTCCCTCCCCTTTGAAACTTGATCTTTTAAGGAGGAGGAAAAATCTGAATCCAAAAGGGGAGATAAAGAACCAAGATCTGAGCGAAGAAGCTTAAATTATTGTCCGTGGATGCTTGTTGCAATGAATTAATTCTAAATTGTTGCTGGCTCTCCTCTGTAGGGCAGGGTGAAGGGAATACAGATTAAGTTGATTAAGAAAGGATTCGCTTCGTCCACTAAGCTAGTCCCCGCAGCATGGAACAAAAGGAAAGCTTCAGCTGTTTGAACTCAAAGTGAAAGAATTATTTTTATTACTAACATTAAAGTCATAATTAGAATAGATGGCCTACTAAACGAGGGCCCCATTTTTTGATCCATTTTTATACATGGAAACCAAAACCATACCACGTTTTAGGACATGCAAATTGGTTTATAGCCCTTATGTAAGGATGTGTCAGAATGTCACAGAAGGATAAAGGAGCAGACAGTTAAATATTCAGAACTCCTTAAATTGGGAATTGCTGACTGGGGACGGCGTAGATCTACAAGGGCATTCCCTTTGCTTCTATTTCCAGTTACCCAAAGATCCTGTGTTTTGATCTCTCATTCCGCTCATCAGGTAGCGGAGAATGAGGACGTCTGGAAATAGAGTGCTAGCACTTTAAGAAAAAAAGGAAAACAAAAAACCAACCCAGTATTGCCAGACCCAACCGCTCAAAGCTCATGAGTCAGGTCCCTGACAATTACAAGGTTGGCAAATAATCATGACTTTTTTTTATTAAAGTGAAAAATGATGGGTTGTTCCTATTTGCATTCTGCTTTGGGAATCACATTTTCAAGCCTTTCTGTGGAACCGTGGAAGTGAGAAATTTACTAATTTCAACAAAGCGTGTGTGTTGGCCCTTTGATTGCGATGAGACTTAAGCTTGTGCTTAGCGGCGAGCATGCGCTTAAGTGCTTTGCTGGCTTAGGGGCTCGTTTAGAAAAGGGAGACATTATTTTCCAGAAGTGTCAGTATTGTCACCCCTGTATAGACAAATATCTGCCTTTGAAGTTGAATGACCTTGTTAGACTCTGGTATCCTGACTCTGGCAATTTTTAGTCACACAATTAGGCTAAAGATGCTGAAACTGCGTGGGTGAGTAAGGCTTACTCACCTAAGTGTGGGTTTGCTGGATCAAGTGCTTCACTGGCTTGGTTGGCACCCTAGCTGCACAGAGAAAAGTAGAAGTTGCCCAAGTGTCAACGAAGAGCAGGAAGGAGTCGTACGTGCCACTAGCCCCGCTGTATAGCTCACCCCACTTCGTGGTGAGAAGGAGTGGATGAGGCGGAGGAGCAGGGAGCAATGACTTTGCATGGCGTGTCTCCCGCAGAAACCAATGGCAGTTGCACAGATCTTTACCGTTCAAGTTGTTTCTCCAAGCAGCGTTGACTCTCCGTGTGCGCTGAAAGCTTCTTTAGGTAGCCAGGGGCAACAAGGCAACCGAGCGCCTGTCCGTGGCACAGCGGTGGCACATGCGCAGGTTGCTGCTGTGGCCATGATCTGCAAGCATGTCTGCGTGTAGCGATTACTCATGTAAGCAGGGTGAAGCGCATACTGCAGTGTATGTGCATCCCAGTGGGGGGAGTGTTGCAGGTCCACAGTGGATATGAGGCTGTTACAGCCCACGGTTGGGCTGTCTTGGCTCAGTAACTCAACCTGTATCATCTCATGCCTTTAACTCGGGATGTCTCCAGTTCAATCCCTAGGATGTGCCACAACTAGTGTTTCTGAACTGTCTGAAAAACACATCCAGTGTTTTCTTCTGGCCAGTGAGAATGTATCTATTCAGGTGCTTTCCTAGGGTCTCACGATAAATAAAGGAATTTGTGTTTCATTTGACCGAAATAGGCATTGATGGCTAGGGCCTCCTGTGTCAACTGATTTTCCGCCGGGGCTGTTGGTTAGTATTTCCGCTTGGTGCGGGAAGCTTGTTAGCCTCTTACGTAGATTACTTTGAGGAAGAAAAGGAACAGTTTTGGTAGCTCAGCTGTCTGATTGATAAGAAAAGACTTAAGAACACAGAGCTGAAGGGCAATCTTACATTTCCCCAGCTGTTCTATTAGAATTCTGCTGAATTTCAGCGATCACAGAGATTGTATGCTAATTCTGCCTCGTAGAGGTCTCGTGGTTTCTTGTATTGTCTGCCACGGGCATATGGCAGCAGTATGAACTGTTGCCATAGCAACCTTTCAGCAATATGACATCACCAGTGCTGTCAGATTTAAGCCCCTCAAGGCTTTTGGATTTCAAGGATTACATAACTTGGGAAGGGTTAGGCTGGGGCATGGATCTAATCAGTTTTCAAGGTTTTAGTCAAATTAAAATGAAATAAAAGTTTCATGGCAGCATCAGCTGTTGATCTGGAGCATTTTACAACCTAGCTATGCATGCACTGCACCATGCTGGGTTATGGGGAGCCCAGCAATAGAAACACTGGATTTTTCCCTATTTAGGGATTGTCTCCGCCTTGAGTCCTGTTGCAGACACCTATATGTTGTCCCTGTGAAGCCCAAAGTGTCCCCATGCTGGAGCTGTGGCTGAGAATCACTTGGTCCATGAAACCGGGATTGATTGTCTTCCCTTGGTTGTTTTAAAGCACAGAATATTTATTGTGTGGGTTGAGAAAAGACTTGGGCATTTTAAAAAGCTCTGTGGTTTTGTAATCTCTACCCACCCTCCATGTTTCCCAGCACAGCCACGCTTAAGGGCCCATGGCCTACGTGGTAGCACGTGGTATGCCACCAGTCATTATGTGACTAGGGTGGCCAGACAGCAAGTGTGAAAAATCGGGACGGGTGGTGGGTAATAGGAGCCTATGTAAAAGAGAGACACAAAAATCGGGACATCTGGTGACCCTACGTGTGACCCACATGACATCGGTGCATTGCCATTCTGCTGTTGATTTAACTTACAGGTGGCAAGAAGGACCAGTGATGGGGGGAGATAGCAAGATGCCTGCAATGTTCCTGTTGGGGAGGGGGCTGGCTAGGAAGCATGCTCACTGCAAGGAAAATGAGAGCCGGAGAACAGTGTAGTCCTGATGATTCCTGACGGGTGCCCTCTTGGATGGAGAAATCAGTTGGGTGGAGTCACTTTGAAGTGGCGGAGAATAAATGTGGGCTGGCAAGTGTGCACATCTATACATGCATATAGGTGCCGTGCAATCCAGAGCGTCCAGATCTGCTGCCGGGCTGACCACCCATCACTCCAACTGATCCCCCCAGGAGCTGCCACTGTTCCAGCCCCATGAAAGGCAGACCCCTGCTGCGGTGTGGGGAGGTGCATTGAGGCTGAGGGAATGTGCTGAAATTGTGGAGGTCTGGGTCTATGCTCTGAGTCTCAGATCAGCCAGTCAGACAAATTATAGTAAGATAAGCGTTTTGAGGAGCCCTCCTGAAAACGAGTCTATGAATTCATTCTGCAGCCTTCAGGGGCATTGCTCACTGCCTACTGCTTTGATTTAAATGTTCTGACAGAAGGAGACATTTTAATAAGAAAAAATAAGTTTGATGTAGTCTCTTTTTCTTTAGTCAGCATCTGCACTGACATCCATAAACGGGTACCTAGATAGCTGGAACCTAGCTGTGTTCTGTAATGATTTTATAACAGTATTTCCATACAATCAAGTTGGATTTTGACCTTTATCCTGCTAGAAAATGCTATGCAGAGTGGAACAGAGCATTCAAAATATCCTAGCCACCCGGTTACTCATAATGATGTTTTGAAAGTCAGTTTAAGTGAAAGATGGGCGTTTAAAACATCTCAGAAACAGTACGATAAAACTGAGTTTCTTTCTGTGATTGTTCTATTCATCTAATCTGTGCTTCTGACTGAGTGAACTAAATGATGATTATACAGAAAATATTTGCCGTTACAAGTAACTATATAGTAGAGAGAGAGAATGTATTTTTCTTGCTTTTAGGTCGATAGGTGACTATATTCAGTGCTGACATGGTTTTATGGGTACTTTCCTTGGGTAGATTTCAGCCTTTTTCAAATGAAGTGCTTCCCGAGGGTAAGAAATTGCCATTAATTGAGAGGAATGCTTTTTACCACCCCACCACCCCCACCACTACTAAGGATTATAAAGGGTTTATAAGACTGCAGTTGTGGAGTAAGTTGTAGGATTCAAGTGATGGATAGGACTAGAAGTGTCTAAAGCCCCAACTGCTGCAAACACCTAGAGACTTAACTCTAGCCTGCGAGTAGTCGCCTTGATTTAAAGAGGACTACTCATGAGTAAAGATAAGCATGTACGTAAGCGTTTCCAGGATCAGGGCCTAAGCATCTTCCTTAAACAACTGAGCTGAGGCTGTTTTTTAAAGACAGCAGTATTGAATTACTATGGCATGTTCTTAGCACAGATTTACTCCTGGGACAAACAAGTATTTACTTGTTTTATTTGTGTTACAGCAGATGTTGGGGATCTAATTTCCTACACTTATTAACAGAACATTATCCAATATTCTTGTCATCTTAAAAGCTGAATCGTTTTGCTTGTAAGCAGTTTAAAGTCTTACAAAACGTATGAAACAGCCATTTGACATGGACAGTCTTGCTATATAGCTACAAGATATCATAACGCCTGATGGCTGAAGCGGGCTAGGGACAATTCTGAGCCGTGGTCAAATGTATGTGGGTGGTAGGGTTGCCAATTTTGGTTGGACATATTCCTGGAGGTTTCATCACATTACATATCCCAGCACTGGTTGGGTAGCCAGGAGGTCAGTCAGTATCGGTGGCACTCTGGGGCAATGGCCGGAGTTCTGACAGCGGTCAGTAGCCGGGAGATCCAATTCAAGGTGGCGGATCTGTGGGTTAAGAAGGTGAGGGCAGCAAGGTAGGTCGGGTGAGGCAGCAACCAGCAGGCAATGGCCTGCTGCTCAAACAGCTTCCTTTCTGTTGGGGTCTTTCTATAGTCTAGGTATCCAATGAGAATGCTGTCTGTCCAGCCAAACGGGAGCCGGGGGTGGGGCTGCAGGCCTTCCGCCCTACGGTTGTTGACCAAGGGCGACGGTTCAACATGCTGTTGACACGTAGGCTAGGGATGATGCCTAGGGACCCAGCTTATCGGGGTTCTATAGCAGGGTCCTGAAAGATAGAGAGAAAATATGCTGCAAGGAGAGAGGTAGTGAAAGGAACTTAGAAAAGTGAGTCATGTAAATTAAAAGGTAACTTATTCATTTAGTCAAAAAAGCCACTTTTGGAAACACTGCAAAAAAAATCCTAATCAAGTTCAAGTATGTGGTATTTTATGGGGGGCTAAAAATGGAGGCTGAGATTTACAAAAAAGTTACTTTAAGGAAAATCTCACCCATAAATTTGAAATGTTACATTGATTTTTTTTTAAAGAAACAATTCAACTATACATATAGTTTCTGTGTCAGCCTGAGAACGAAGTATCCTGAGGAGTCGAGTTTCACATGCAGGTATTACAGCCTTTGTTTGGCTTTTAAGTATGTGAGTTCACGCAGCGGCCAAGAACGTGAGGAAGTGTTTAATAGGACTCGTAGGTGTCCTCCAACCCGTCACACAGCTCTGCCACTGCACTTGAGTCCTGATCGGCAGCAGTCCTGCTCTTGGAATGGTTCTATTCAGGCTGAAAGAATGACATTACTAAAGTATGTGGCGCTTTTGGATTGTGAACCAAGGAAGAGTAAAATAAAACCACCACTCTCATTTTTACGTCTAGGTAAGGGCCCAATTCAGGGCAGCACTTACAATTTTAATTGGACTTAAGCACATGCTTAAGTAAGTTCCTGACTTAGGGATGCCTAGAAATGGGGTTTAAACCAGGGTTTGAATTTAATTTGGGGGGTCAAAACTGGTGTACTTACTCCCTAGCTCTGGAACCGTTACACTGCCTTACATTTAATCTCCGCATACTTCGAGACCCTTTTTAAGAGTGCAGTTCTCACAGTGGATAAGGATCAGTGCAACTTAATTAAAGGTTGTCCTTGCCTTCCCCTTCTCTTCACTATGCAATATCTCACTGAAGTGTTTGTTTGCTCTTTACTGGCTTAGTTCCAGCCCCATATGCCCTCCATTTTAATTTTTCATAGTTCTTAGCTTTGGTATTTCTTTGTCCACCTTGTTTAGACTTCCGTGGCTCCATTATGTCTTTTCATTTCAAGCTCTTCTCCAGCACTGTCAAAGACTTGCAAAAGTGAGTGTCTAAAATGAAGCTCCCAAATCCATATTTAGCCACACAAATAAGTCACCTGATTTTCAGTGATTTCATTTTCAACTCCTGTTGAAGTCAAATGGAACTTCCAGGTGCTCAGCGCTTGGGAAAATCAGGCTACCTCTTTAAGTGACTAAACCATAGATTTGGGAACTTAATCAGAATCGCCCACTTTAGATCATTCGTGCTAAGACAAGGGTAATCAAATCACATGTTTCAAGACTCATCACCACAAAGGGGAGGAAGGAATTTTTTCCAGTTGGCCAGGTGTATTACGGGGTCATTATTATGTCATCTTTGCAAGTACCAGGTAGAAGCAGGACACTGCACTTTATGTTCCAACGGTCTTATCCAGCATGGGAAATCCTATGTTCCTTTTACATTAGGGATATTTGTCTTTTACCAGAGCTGTTCCTCCTTTTTTCCCATCTACATCTGCTGCTTTCCCTCTCTCATAACAGTGAAGATCTAAGTTCATCTAGTTCTGTAACTTTTAGATTGGGTTGCAGCTGGCTATAGGATGAACCCAGATTTTTCTCTTGGAGAAAGAGATTCAACACCTTCTTGCTGTAGTCTATAATGCTGTCTTAGTCTCTTGTTTCTGTTTGCCCCTGTATTTATGAGTTCTCATTATATTTGCAGGTAAAGAAAATTATTGACACTTAAAATGCAACTAGCCTAACTCTCAACCCTCCAAGGCCAAAATTGGTTGCACAAAGCTTTTAACATCTATCGTAAAGATTCTAAGTCAAGTACACAACAAAGATAATGGGGAGGGAAGCTTGAAATGATGCTGGATTCATTTTTAAACCATGTATAAAGTGTTCTGTACTCTGGATTCATGATTCAGCATTCTTGATGTTAATCATTTACAGTAATACCTGGTGAGTTAATACCAGGTTTGTCTGGGACAGAAGAATGTCTTGATCTGAAATGAGTGACTTATCTTGGAATCAGGATGAGTGGAGCGCTACTGTATGGAAATGAAGGGAAAAATTGAAATCAAGAGTAAACCAGCATTTCCATTCCTAGGCAGCAGCAGTAGGTTTTCATGTGGACCTGTGCAGAGCTCTGTTCTCAGCACAATGGTGCTAAATGTTTCCTAGAAAGAAATGCAGCAAAACACATATCTCTTGAAAACAGGTACATTGGAGAATTTTCTTTCTCTGCTTACCTGCAGAAGGTGCATTTTATATCTCATGTCACTTAGGCCTGGGTTGTGCATTTGCAACCATGTGTAAGAGGTAGCACATAGCCATGCTATCCCAGGAGCATCATGGGAAAGCAGTCTTGACTCCAAGAGGATAATGCCCCATTGCTCCAAGGAGACAGTAATCTACTAGCCTGGACCAGTAGCAGATTACTACCATGCTTCCCAGTCCAGCTCATCTTTGCTGGTCTGTGCATTGGGAGCAGAGACAAGGCTACATCTACTCTCCACTCGTTTGCCTGGTAGAGAAGATTGGGTGCGCAACACCTGCTTACCCTGCACACCCAGATCCAAAGTCCGGGCTGGCCATGTAGGGGAATGGGCATAGAAATTTAGGCCTGAAAGGAACCTTGAAGTCATCAAGTCCAACTCCGGTGCTGAGGCAGAACTAAGCAAACAGAGACCATCTCTGCCAGGTGCTTGTCCAACCTGTTCTTAAAAACCTCCAATGCTGGGGATTCCACAACCTCCCTTGGAAGCCTATTCCAGAGCTTAACTACCCTTAGAGTTAGAAACTTCTTCCTAATATCTAACTTAAATCTCCCTTGCTACGCATTAATCCAATTACTTCTTGTCCTACCTTCAGTGGACATGGAGAACAAGTGATTACCATCCTCTTCATAACAGCCCATAATATATCTGAAGACTGTTTCTCTCTCTCTCTCTCTCTCTCTCTCACACACACACACACACACACACACACACACACACACACACACACACACACACACACACACACCCCGCCCAGTCTTCTTTTCTCAAGACTAAATGTGCCTTGTTTTTTAACCTTTCCTCATAGGTGAGGTTTCTTTATGGATCAAGTTAACCTTTAAGCATTTTTGTTGCTCTCCTCTGGACTCTTGCCAATTTGTCCGCATCTTTCCTGAAGTGTGGCACCCAGAACTGAGCACAGTACTCCAACCAAGGCCTCACCTGTGCTGAGTAGAGTGGGATAATTGCCTTACATACGACACTCCTGTCAGTGCACCCCAGAGTGATGTCAGCCTCTTTCGCAACTGCATCATTGTTGACTCCTATTTAATTTGTGATCCATGCTAACCCCCAGATTTTTGTCAGCAGTCCTACTATCTAGCCAGTTAGTCACCATTTTTAGTGGTGCATTTGATATTTCCTTCCTAAGGGCAATACTTTTCACTTGTTTTTTATTGAATGTCATTGTGTTGATTTCAGAACAATTCTCCAATAACTCCCCATCATGCCCCTTCAAAGCCATCTAAGCCAGGCCATGACCTAGCCCTTTACCCATAGCCCAGGGTGGAGTGTAGCCAGTGGGCAAACTTGCTGACTGGAAAAGGAGGGAGGGAAACTCACAACAATCTCCTAATGCAAAACTCTTTCCCCAGGGCTGGGTACTAACCAGCTAGGTACTAACAACCGGAAGGCGAAACCTCACCCACTTCCTTGCTATTGTGGAGAGACCCATTCTAGTACTTCCCTGACACTCATTCTCTCATCTGTTGCACTTGCCTCAGAGTCGAGGAGCCTTCTATTTAGCTTCCTGCAGGTCACATGCTTGCTCCAAAGTCATGTAACCAGCAACTACAACCCAGAGTTATAAAGGGCAGTAACAGGCGCATTGGAGCATGTATATGGGCCCCAAGGCTTAGAACCATCTTACAGAGGGGTTGGGCCCCCAATTCCCAATAACATTCCATGGGGATTGGGCATTCAACTCCCCTTTGTGCCTTTGGAAATCTCTCCCTTATTCAGAGTGGCCACTGGACATGTTCTCCTCAGAAAAAACTGGAGCCCGGATTCTGTGTGGAGCTGGTGTTTAGGCGCTATTTATCAATTCGTGCTGTGTCTGTCTTGGACCATCTTTTTCAAAGCACCATCGTTTTGAAAGATGTTTGATCTGTGCTGCCTACGGAGGGTTGAGCCAGTTTCTAACAGTCTCTGCTGGCAGTTGACAGCTGTCCAGGGACAGGAGACAGTCACTGAGCAGGAAAAACCGAGGTGTATGTATTAATCTGTTTTACGGTGTCAATATCTTTGTGTACTCGTCATCTCCTAGCACACGTGATGGACGAAAACAGAGATTTCCACTGGGCCAGGGATTCAGTTTCATCACTACTTCACCTCGCTTCACCTCAGTGATAATTTTGAGCATTTCATGATTATGTCATTTGAGCATAAGAGCCAATAATAGTTAACATACATTTACTGCTCACCTACTTCAGCAATCACTTATCCAACTCTTTGGCATCATTAAAGTGCACGTGTGTTGCAATACGTACTCTATATAGGGAAACTTAATTCCATATGGGACTACAGATTTATTTTTTTTAACTGCACAAAAATTGCACCATCATGGAAATCTGCTTCTATAAATAAGTGGCTCTACTGCAGTTGTTAATTGCTGTTAGTTCTTTTGCAACAGTGCGTGACTGAACAGAGACATCTAGGGGTATGGTTCCAGAGAAACATAGCCAGGCAACTTTTGCTGATGTCGGTGGAACTCAACGGGTAACTCTCTACACAAAGAAATGAAACTATACTCGCCCTCCTCGCTGAGTGACTGGAGCTGCTTGTTTAGCTCATGCGTAGCTCTGCATCTCTTGTGCCTCTGAAACCCCAGCCTCATTCCTATTCCTCTTAGTCCCTTTTCAGTGGAAAGTTTTTAGTAAGGTCTCTGAAGTCTCAGCTTTTTCTTGAAAGGCCTCTGTGGCAGGTATGATGCCATTTGGCATCAGCATGAACCTCTGAGATAATGAGGAATTGGCTGGATGGAGAAGGATATGAAAGAGGTCTCCTGACTGAGTTGCTCCTAACTGGATTTATAAGCTCTTCCAGACATAATCTGCCCTCTATTTGCATGGGAAACTTCTGTTGCTGTTAAGGGAAGGTGTATGCATGTATCAAAGACAATATATGACCCTTAGCTTGAGGAGCATGTTAATTATTTAGCCTTTCTGATAGCTGACATTTCTCTGTGCTGCAATGGGGTGTACATGTTCTTTGGTACCAGGGGAAGGGGCTTGAAAGCCATGATTCAGCCCCCTTCCAGTGCTGCCCAGGTGGGACGGTCCAGTGAGCCAGAGAGTAATTGGGCATTTGTGAGTCAAATAAGCCCAGAGTTGGCTTCCAGAGTCTCATCTATGAGTGCCTGCCTGAGCCAAAAGTAACTGGGGACATATCCAGCCTTCCAGCCTGCACCTGAGTGAGGAAGGTGCAGCAAAGCCAGCAAACTGAAAGCCTTAGAGAAGGTGCTGAATAGGTCTGGGTGAGGGGGTTGAACAGGAGCTGGAATCAAGATCTCTGGAACATGAGTTGTTCTTTTCATATTATTTTGTGTTTACGGACCATTAAGCTGCAGGGGGGATGTGATTATGGACTCTGCTGGTTTGTGGTTCCGCACAAAACCTGTAAAATAAATCTGAAACTATTGGGAGGGTTTTCTCTACCTAATGTGGGAGTCATGGTGCATGGACAATGGGGCCCAATTCACCACTGCATCTTGTAGGGTCATTTATACCCGTGAAATGTGAAGTGCCACTGTTCTGATCTGATCTGACAATGTAAAGAAGCAGAAGAATACTCAAAGAGAAATGTGACATGGGTTATTGCAAGAGAACTGAGTGGGACATATGAGCTGAAGATATTGACAGTGAAAGACAAGCACAGGCAAATAATTGAGGATGAACAAGCAGAGAATAAGCAATCAAAATATTCTTTCTAAGAACAGTACAAGATGCGGAACACAGTAGATGAAATGGTCCTGGAGAAGCTTCCCAGTAGAGACGAGGGAGAGCAGATGCTGTAATTCTTAGAAGAAATAACCCTCTTGATACAAAGTTTGAAAAAGAAAAAGGCACTGGGAAGTGACAACATAACAGCAGAGCTTCTGCAGGAATGTGAGGAACACAAATGGGCCATGCCCAAGGTATTTAACAAGATTTACAAACGAGCAAGTGCCGAGAGAATTGGGGAAAATGAAATCTCCTTTTTTAGAGATGGTTCTGTGTGTGAGCTCAAGAACCCCAGAGGAATGAGCTTGTAGAGTGTTCTGGGACAAGCGTTCACCAAGATACTGTTGGGGGGAATTAGAGATACTTGGAAATAGTGCCTGCAGAGGAACAGGCCAGATTTAGACCAGGACAGAGTACAGCAGATAAGCCATTTGTGATAAGAGATATCGGTGAAGTACATAGAACACAATCTCACCTGCTACAACAACTTTATAGACTTCAAACAGGCTTTTGATTGCAGAAGGGGCTATGGCAAGTTTGGAGAACATATGGCATCCCTGAGAAATTGGTCAAGCTGATAGAAAACATCTACAGCAAGTTGATGAGACTGGCCAAACAAGAAGCCGACAGATGGTTCAGGGCGACCGTAGGAGTGAGACAAGGATGCATTCTATCTCCAGATTTCTGGAAGCAGTAATGGTTGAAGCACTGAGAGATGAAAGGGGAGGAGTCATGTGGGAGGACAACGAATAACCTTAGATTCACAGATGTTATTGACCTCATAGCATTGACCAATGAGGATTTACAGAGAATAACTAACAAGATTGACCGGGAAAGCAGAAAATTTGGATTGAAGATCAGTACAGAGAAAACCAAAATTATGGCAATTGGAAGACAAGAGGAAGTGGCAAAGATCAAAGTCTGAGAACTAGAACAAGTGGAAAAACTTCTGTACAGTGGAGGACTAGGATCGAAGAATGGGAATTGTGAAGATGACATTAAAAAGAATTGGACTAGCCTCTATTGCATTCAGAAAACTGTTAAGAACAGGAAGGCTACAAGCATTTCAATTTAAAAACAAAAATGGTGTATACTAGTGTGTGGGGTGGGGTTTTTTTTGGGGGGGGGTTACACCTCTAATAGCAAGAAATAGTTTGGTTATCTTCTGCCTCTGAATACAGAATATTGAGTGGGATGGCTCAAGTGCCCGTATCTATCAATTAGAGAGGACATTTAAGATTCCCTTGACAAGGTGACTTGCACAATTACGTGCCACAATGCAACCAATGAGAAATAACGTGTAACTGAACTGGATTATAAACAAGTGATCTGCTCTTCAGTAGGTATTAATCAACGCAGGCCCTTTGCAGTAAGTGGATCTGCACTGATTTACACCAGCCAAGGATGTGGCCAGATAACTTTGTGGTAATTCTGGTTTTGGTTTATATATTTTAAATTACACTAAATCTCTGCTGTAAGATTAGTTATCAGCTCCAAACGCACAGCACAATGCAGCCTCTATTTGTTCCTGTGGTGTAACTTATGTAGATAGTGGGGGAAAGGGAGGTAAAATCCTGGATTCATTGAAGTCAGTGCAAGAACACCCACTGAGTTCAGCAGGACCATGACTTGTCCCTTACAAAGAAAAAGTCTCTTCCCATGTTTTAAATTATCCATATGTCTAAAGATTTTTAGTAACTCTGAGTACATGTAAATGAAATATTTGACTCTCTCTCAATTTTTGTGGCTCTGTAGCCCTTTTCCCCAGTGTTACAATAGAAAAAGCCATTGCTGTCCTGAAACGGTACCTGCTTCCTGATATGCAGTGACTGTCTTGAAATAATCATCCAAACTATCCTCCAAACCTTAGTTCAGTCTAGAGGGTAACCAAAAACATCAGCACTAAATAACCTTAACTGATCATGTCTCATATTGCGTGCACCAATCAGATTTGCTGGCAGTCCACTGATTTGGTGGTGGAGTAATTTGAGGCAGATTTCAATGTTATGCTGTGTAAGATATCGCTAGCAAGGAACAAAGACAATCATAAAATTGAAGTTAGTAACTGAAAGTCAGGATTAGAGGTTGCGTGTGTCCAGGTGAATAACTGAAAGTGTGTTTTTTATGTAGCATGAATTGTGTAAGTGGAGTTGGATATACATTTGATTTTAGATTGAGTATGTTTACCTGTGACATTTAAAGACAGCTGGGGAGAGGTTACGTAGGGACTATTGAATCCATAGCCATAACAAATATCATCTCCATGATCAATAGAGTGCTTTGTTTTCCATGGAAAAATTTGACTGGTTGAAAAAGTAAATAACCCAAAATATTTCTGCCAAAAACTAAAATATTTTGATTTGGAAATGGTGCCTCCTGGCTCCTGGTCAGACTACATCTCCCACAATGCACCATAGTCTCCCATCATGGTGAGGGAAAGTGGCTGCATCATGGGAATCTCTGACAGTGGTTCATCATGGAACATGTAGTCCGGCTGGGCAGCACTGCAACTGAGTAGAATAGGGATATGAGGAAATTGAACTACTACTGCCACGAAGCACTGAAGTATGATATCTGAAACAAAAGATTTCATGTTCTGGGCAAATTTTCCATAGAAAAACCAAATTTTTTCCATGCGAAGTAGGCACTTTTTGTGGAAAAATTTCATGTTGAAAAGCCAATTTTCCATCAGAAAAACAGGTTTAATGGAGAACTTGGCCCTCGTCGTGTGATAACGGCTTTCATTTCTAGCCTTCATAGTTATGGAGAAAAGCTGGAAAACAGGAACTCTAAAGCTCAGAAACTAGAAGGCGATTAGAAAAACCTCAACTCCGATTGGTTTTCAGATCATGCGAGTTTTAAACCAATCACTTTTTCAGGGGGTCAGACTCACGATTATTGATCGCTTGGTGTCGTCAGTAGCACCTGTCGTACTGAGCTTTTGGAAAAATTAGGCCACTTATTTGGGTGAAATGGGAGTGGGGCTCTATGGAAAATCTGGCCCTAAATGTGGGTGCCATGATTTTTTTTGAAAACGTTGCCCTTAGTGTTTCCTCTTCAGTGGAAAATCTCACCGCTAACGTCAGGCACATGCTTAAAAGCAGCTCTAAAGAGCAAGGAGCTTAACTACTGGAAGAAATAGCTCCTCAAATCTCTAGCAATCCCAAAACAAAACAAATTCCCACTTCACAAATAGATCCAGGGTAATCAAATGGATCAGTATGAATTGCAGTTTATCCCCATTGGGCTGACTGGACTATCCCTTAATTGAATTAATCATTTATGTTTTAATTTCTAGCTGCCCCTAGGAATGGTCCCCTGTCCTCACCCGAAGGTTATTCTGTTGGTTCTCTAGCTTTGTATGTCTGAGACTTTAATTATTGTTTATTGTAATGTTGGGGTTTTAAGGCAGTATGACGAATGGCTTGGTGTCAAGGCAGTTGTTGTTAATGATAATTGTCAAGGTAGTAAAATAAAAACCATTTGTTCTTAAAAAAATAAAGCGCCAGAAGAGCATCGCACCTGGTTAGGGATTATAGAGTGTTGTCAAACGCAAAGCAAATTTTAAGACCACTTTTTGCAAAGCACTTTTTATTTGTGTGGTTAAAAAGGCATATCAGCTGGAACAAAAATACTGAACCTTGGGTGATCCACAAACCAGATGGCAATTTACTGCCTAAATGAATAACATTTGCATACATTTGCTTGTCTGTGAAGAATGCCCTTTTTTTTCTGTCTACAGCTGAAAAGAAGAATGTCTCCTCCTGTCGGATTTAGAATTAAGGACAGTGATTCCCCACCCGTCAAGACTTTCATGCTTGATGACTGGAAGTCTCTGTGGAGGGGTCTACACAGCTTTTTGGAGCGAGGCTAGGGGAGCCTGCCACTCCAAGGCAACAGACTCAGGCCAACGGGGCTTGTGCTAGCCCTTGAAAAACAGCTGTGTAGACAGCGCTTTGGTCATGGCTAGGCCTGGAGCTTGAGCTCCGAAGCCCACCCCTCTCCCTAGGTTTCAGAGCTGGAGCTCCAGCCCAAGTCCCAACTTCAGAGCAGGGGCTATACAGCTATTTTTAGAGTGCTAGCATGGTCTGTCAACCCGGGCTGAGGGGCTCCTTCCTGTGTGCTCTGAATTGCTGCATAGCCATACCCTGGAGCTAGTTACCGCACTGACTAGATTAAGCCTATAGTTGGTTCAGAATTTAGAAGTGCTCAAAAATGAAAAAGAAAATTGCAAACATTTCAAAGGTTTTTTTTCATTTCATAGGGTTCAAAGCCTCTCTTGTCTTTAAAATTTTATGTTCAGTTCTTTTGACTCCCCCCACCCCCCAATTTTTAATCAACACGTTATTGGTTATTTGTTCACTAAACAAAAGATGTCCATTAATCCTGTTGATAACATTTTCTGTCGTGTTCTGATAAGGCACAGCTTCTTTGAAAAAAGAAAATCGACAGTGCGTTGTGAAAAAATCTGCTTTAACCAATGTAATTCCCCCCCCGAAAAATGAGTAATTTCATGCAGCTCAATTCAAACACAGCAGCCTGTATGCTCATCAATGCAGGTTTCAGTCTTCATCTTCAAAATCCATTATTGGATTGGCCCAAAATACCTGAGGGATTATCTCCCCCTGTGGCATCCTGACCTTTTATGACAGTGATGTTCCACTAGAACAGTAGAGCAGTAAACCTCAGCAGTGAAACTCAGGTGTGCTGGAGATGCGGTGTTTGAAAATTGTGAGTCGGGCCTCAAAAGATGAAACTGGCTTGAAAATTGTGAGATTTTTTAAGTAATCAATTTGGGGTTCTTTTCTATTCGCTTACTGGTTTTTGAGCCTATAAAGGTTGCATTTTCCAGCTTTTCTCTGCAATCACGAGGGCTAGAAACTTTTGTTATGCAATGGAAGCTGAGATTTTCTGGTAATAATGTGACTCCAGGGGCTGGAACTTTAAGAAAAACACCAAGTATTGAGAGACTCATGATAAAATCACCACAGTTGGAAGCCCTGCATGACTGTATTGAGGTGGGGGGAAGGGGAAGGGGTGTTTAAGTTTTTTGACTCTAGTAAACATTTTTTTGTCATCAGAAACTGCTGATTTGTTGAAACCAAAACTTCATGCAGAAATGTACCAGTTGTGGCTAAACTTTTTCAGACCCAGATTGAAATGTTTGGTGAGAGAGACTCAGGGTTAAATCCCTGATCTGCCTGATTGAGAGCAAAGACAGGACCTTTGGTCTCCCACATTCAGGTGAATGCTGTAGCCTAGTTATTGGTTACGACGGGGTGGGTTTGGGATTCTCTCTCTCTCTCCCTGTTTTTTCATTAAAAATCTTTAAATGAAACTAAATAGCAAAACCTCCTAATCTTTCACAAAACAGAACTTTTGTTTTCAAGCCAGCTCTAAACTGGACCATGTGAATGTATTAGATTTTATTCCTTTCTGGGATACGTACTAGGTTGGCCATGAACTTAAACACCAACCCTTCTTGACTTTACATTGACCGGGAGTACCCTCCCCAGCACTCAGAACATGAGCCCTAATTCTTATATATGCTAGGTTTCCCTTACACTGCTTTGCCCCCCGCATCATCCTCCCCACGCACCAGAAGGGAGTAAATGAAAGCTAAGAAGAGTTTAAAAGGGAAGCACCAGATTTTCAAGTGTGGTCACTGTCAGAAGTCGCCTTTTGTAAAATATCACCTTGTTATAGCATTTGTCTACCCCCCTGCACGTTTTATTCATACTGGTCCTAAAAGCTCATGCTTCTGGGTTTTAGACAGCCACCTTCAGGGGTCAGGAAGGGATTTCCCCCCGCAATGGGGAAGGTTTGTTTTTTTTAAATCTCCTACCTCTGAAGCATCAGAGATGGACACAGCTGGAAACGGGACACTGGCCAAGGTGGGCCAGGGCTCTGAGTTGGCACTGAGCATTGAGCTGGTTGGTTGGTCCTTGCTCACATGCTCAGGGTCTAACTGGTCACCATAGGTGGGGACAGGAAGGAATTTCCCTCCAGCTCTGATTGGCAGTGGCCTGGAGCAGGGGGCGAGGGTCACCTTCCTCTGCAGCATGTGGGTCACTTGCCAGGATTATCTGGGTGTATATCACTTAATCATTTCTCTGCCATTGTGGGGGCTTCCGGCATTGGTGTACTTTGGTCCTCCTATTATCTGCCTGTGGCACATAGTAGTCTCATCTCCTGTGGGCTGTAATGCTTTGGTCTAATTTTGGTTGTTGGGTTTAGCGTGTGGGTGCTGGTGGCCTGTGATAGACAGGAAGTCAGATTAGATGATCTGGGGTCCCTTCTAGCCTTAAACTCTATGGTCTGCTTGGGTTTACTGACATGGAGACTTTTCACTCCTGACACCAGTAACCTACATAAGAACATAATAAGAACCTGGAAAAGAGCAAAAGGATTTCTGCTGTCCTGTGATGTCAGGACCCTTATGATTGTCTGCTATGTGCATCACTAACAGAAGAGCGCTTGCTTTTGAGCCACAGGGCTCCGCTAGTTGTTCCGGCAGCAAGAGATCAATCTTATATTAACTCCTAAACTGATCAGATTCCATGTGGAGGGAGAATGAACGTGCAACTGCAAATGTCAGTTTTAGTCTTGTGAGTTTGGGGCGGGTGTTCTCATTTGGTTTGGAGCTAAAAATCGCAGTTGGGTGACAAGGCTGTTAGCATTTACTCCTGCGGCCACAGACTAGCAGGCATCCATGGACACACGTTACTGTCACTTGCCTGGATTGGCAGCCGCTTGCAGTCCTGCCCAAAGAAGAGATAATGTGTAGCTGCACTGCTCCAGGCGCAGGGCACAGAGAGACTGAATGGGGACTGAGAGTCCCCATGCCAGCACTGCTTCCCCTTTGCTCTCATGGGGCAAAGTAAGCAGTGCCAGCCTTTCTCCTGGTAGAGGTCACTTCCCACTCGGGGTTGGCTCAGGTATCCTGGCTGGCACATGGGTGGATGGGAGGTTCTAACGCTCGGTGGCCAAGGCAAGGTGGGGGACAGTCCAGAGCCGTAGTCAAGTGTGTGCGTGTGGTTGGGTAGCCGGCAGGTGAAGCCGTATCACAGGCAGTCCGGGACAATGGTCGGAGTCTTTGCCGGGGTCAGGAGCCAGAAGATCCAATCCAAGAGTCCGGGAAGGCGAGGTCAGATGAGGTGGCCGGGTGGGGTCAGCGAGGTCACAGGGCAAGGTGGTCTGGGGAGCAACCAGGAGGTACTAGTCTGCTAAAACAGCTTCCTCTTCCTGTAGGGGGCGTTTATATAGTCCAGTACCCAGTGAGAGCATTGCCTGCCCAGCCAGTCAGGGGCCTGGCTGCTGTGGGCCTTAGGACTGAGGTCAGCAATGCCAGTTCAATACGTCCTGCTGCCTGAGGGCCTGGGTTCAGTACCAGGGTCCGGAGAGAGACAGAATCAAGGCTCCCCCCACGCCCTGCATGGGAGGGGGAGCTGTGGCCCTGCAGCCTGTGCTCTCCCCCTTGTGTTGTGACCTGTGATGGAGGTAACATGCCGTTTGTTTCCCTGGGCAGCACACTGCTGGGCTAATGCCCGATCCCACGGGGATTGGCTGGCAACTTCCTGCATCTTGCTACCAGCACTTAATGCGGTTCTCCCATAGACTTCCTGCCCCTTCCTGTTGGGTTGGGCGGAGGGGCAGGGTCTCTACATACAGCTGCAGTGCTGGGGGTTGGTGCTGTGCTAATCAAATACAGATCCAATGCTGGTGGTAGCCAGTTTTACAGGGTGGCATGTGGCTTCAGGTTTTCCTTTTTAGAATTAAACCAACGACAACACCTACTTAGGCCTTTAGACTGGGTTAATGGCTGGGGTAGCTGAAGTCAGCAACCCCTTCAGCATGTTAGACTTGGCCACGTTTACCATCCTCCGAGCAGGGACTAGAGCCAAGACTTCCCTTCTTCACTAGTGCCGCATGAATGCCCGACCCACAGCAGTGTTTAGTAAGGCCTCCCCTCTGCCAGACCTGACTCAAACCGCTGGGATAACAGCGCCAGCACTTGTAAATGGATGCTGACGATTTATCTGGGTTACAAAAATTAACCGATTAACCCTTCCTGGTAGAAAGGTATCATCACAATTTTACCAATGTGGAGGCTGAGGCAAAACAGCCAAGTGGCTCACTCAAGACCCCCGTGAAAAGTCAGTGTCAGAGCAGGGATTGGAACTCAGCGGTTTCTGGTTCCCAGTGCCATATTCCGTCTGCTAGACCCCCATCTTTGTACTACGTGTCATATGTGAAGGGAGCACAGCTGCCAACCTTCAGGCTGCTCCCACTCAGTACTATGGCCACAGACGTATATCTGTGGATGCAGGACCACGTCATACCAACTCTTCACATTCATGTCACAGAAAATCCTCTGGGCCAGATTTGTAAATCAGCGTCGCTCCATTGACCTCAGTGGGACTAGGCTGACTTACTTCGTCAGTGGATATGGTCCTAAAGGCTTAGATTTTTTTTATAAAAGTGGTGAATTATACTATTATAAATATACTATTATATTATTATAAATAACTATTGTATTATTGTACTGTGCCTGTGTGCTTTACCATTGCTCACAACTACGCTTTAAGTAAAGTAGAGCTGATCTGATGCAAAGCTGGTTGAAGCCAGCAGAAAGACTCCCAAGGACTGCAGAGAGCTATGGAACGGGACCGTATACGCTTGCTGCAATGTTCATCCCATGCAGTCCTGTCAGGCATTTCACCAGCCTTGTCACAGGGGTGGGAAGGCATACAAATCACCTCATGGATGGTGCCATGGCATTGGGCAAGGGATGAGGTTCATAGTCACCAATTCTAAGGCCAGACAGGACCACTGTGATCATTGATCTGACCTCTTGCATAACACAGGCCACAGGACCTCCCTGAATTGGTTCCTCTTTGAACTAGAGCATGTCTTTTAGAAAAGCATCCAGTCTTCATTTAAAACTGCCAGTGATGGCGAATCCACCGCAAACCTTGGCGAGTTGTTCTAATGGTTAATTATCCTCACTATTAAAAATGTCTTAATTCCACTCTGAATGTGTCTCGTTTCAACTTCCAGCCATTGGATCTTGTTATACCTTTGTCTGGTACTCAGTAGTGCCCTGCTTATACATTCAAAGATGGTATTAGCCCTTTGGCCACAGCATCTCAGGGTACGTCTACACTACGGGATTATTCCGATTTTACATAAACCGGTTTAGCAAAACAGATTGCACTTTCATGGAACTTTGTGACTTGCTTGCCCCTGCCCTGAAACGCCATAATACCAAGATGAGAGCAGCCCTCACAGTAGAGAAGCGAGTGGCGATAGCCCTGTGGAAGTTTGCAACGCCAGACAGAACAGTTGGGGATGTTGAAATGCCTGTCGTTATCCTGGGGGACCCAGCCTACCCCTTGATGCCATGGCTCATGAAGCCATACACAGGCAGCCTGGACAGTGGTCAGGATCTGTTCAATTACAGGCTGAGCAAGTGCAGAATGGTGGTGGAATGTGCATTTGGCCGTTTAAAGGCGCGCTGGCGGACATTACTGACTCGCTCAGACCTCAGCCAAACCAATGTCCCCTATGTTATTACTGCTTGCTGTATTCTCCACAATCTCTGTGAGAGTAAGGGGGAGACCTTTATGGCGGGGTGGGAGGCTGAGGCAAATCACCTGGCCGCTGATTACGCGCAGCCAGACACCAGGGAGATTAGAAGAGCACACCAGGAAGCGGTGCGCATCAGAGAAGCTTTGAAAACGAGCTTCATCAATGGCCAGGGTACAGTGTGACTGCTGTGTTTGTTGATGAACACCCAACCCCCTTGATTGACAGTCCCTGTAAGCAACTCCCCCTCCCCCTTCGAGTACAGCTTACTTATGCAAATAAAGTCACTCTCATTTAAAAAGCATGAATTCTTTATTAATTCATTATAAAAAGAGGGAGAGAAGTAAGGGTGTGGTTTGGGAGGAGGATAGGAGGGATGGAGAAGGCCATTAAAAAAAATTCACAGTAACGACAGCCTTCTGGTTGGGCTGTTCACGGGGGTGGAGTGGGCGGGTGCACGGAGCCTCCCCCCACGCGTTCTTACACGTCTGGGTGAGGAGGATGTGGAACATGGTGAGGGTTGAGGGTGGTTATACAGGGGCTGCAGCGGCACTCTGTGATCCTGCTGCCGTTCCTGAAGCTCCACCAGACGCCGGAGCATGTCAGTTTGATCACGCAGCAGCCCCAGAGTTGCATCCCGCCACCGCTGATCTTCCTGCCGCCACCGCTGATTTTCCTGCCGGTCTTCCTGCCGCCACCTCTCATCTCGGTTGTCCCTCCTGTCCTCACGTTCATCCCTCCTGTCCTCACGTTCACTGGCCTCTTTCCTGTAATTTGATACCACGTCCTTCCACTCATTCAGATGAGCTCTTTCATTGCGTGTAACTTCCATAATATCCGAGAACATCTCATCTCGCGTCTTCTTTTTCCTCCGCTTTATCTGTGCTAGCCTTTGGGATGGAGGAGGGATGGTTGAAAAATTTGCAGCTGCATGAGGGAGATAAATATTTAGAAAGATACATTTTACAGAACAATGGTTATACTCTTTCACAGTGAACAGCACTATTCACCTAGCACATGTGATTTCCCTACAAGGTCACATTTTTCATCTTAATAGTGAGTGCTTGCAGCTCTGGAGTTACAGATCTCACAGACACAGGTCCAGGCATCAGAATTCAGCTTGCATGCGGCCATGGTAAGCCACTGTCTTTCGGCTTCTGTAGTGATTTACCCCTCCCCCCCAACGCATGGCTAATACCACGCTAGCTCCCTGCTAATCAACAACCTTCCCACCCCCCCACCCACTGCGTGGCTGGTAGCTTGGGGAAGATCGCCGGTGACCAAACACAAAAAAGATCATCGGCATTTCACTCCTCCCCTCCCCCCGCTTCGCTACGTGCAGGAAAGGTTTTTTTTTTAAGCTGCTGCAGTCCACGAACCCAGTAGAAAAATGGCCACCCCCCTTACTTAAATTCCTGATTTTTAACCAGGTTATCCTGAACGATATCACTTTGCTGAGGATAACACAACAAGATAAAGAGCGGATGCTTCTTGAATGCCAGCAGTCACCGGGACCATACGCTGCTATGCTTTGCCACGCAATGATACCTGATTACTTGCTACATGCATGGCGTGGTAAAGTGTCCTACCATGGTGGGCGGAACAAGGCTGCCTTGCCCAGAAACCTTCTGCAAAGGCTTCTGGAGTACCTACAGGAGCGCTTCATCGAGATGTCCCTGGAGGATTTCCTCTCAATCCCCGGACATGTTAACAAACTTTTCTAAGTAACTATACTGTCTGCGAATGCATCCCAAGTCCTCAGGGCAAATCAATCATTAAAAAAGGCTTGCTTAAAAAACAATGTTTGCTATTTGCAAAGGTACACTCACCAGAGCTCCCTTCCATGGTGTCATTGTCTGGGATAGTGGCTTGTGAGGGCTGGGAGGAGGGTAATTCCGTCAGGGTGATAAAAAGCTCCTGGCTGCTGGGGCTCACGGAGTGCTGTGTGATCTCTGCTAGGTCTTCCTCCTCTTCTTCATCTTCATCTTCCCCGTCTGCATAATCCTCAGCCATGGCAGAGATTACAACCCCCACCTCGGAATCCACGATCAGGGGTGGGGTACTTGTGGCGCAGCCCCCTAAAATTGCATGCAGCTCAGCATAGAAGCGGCATGTTTTTCGACCTGCCCCGGACCTTCCGTTTGCTTCTTTGGTTTTCTGGTAGGCTTGTCTGAGCTCCTTAACTTTCACTCTGCACTGCACTGAGTCCCTGCTGTGGCCTTTATCCGTCATAGCCTTAGAAATTCTTTCAAATACTTTTTCATTTCGTCTTTTGGAACGCAGTTCTGTTAGCACTGAATCCTCTCCCCATATAGCGATCAGATCCAGTACCTCCCGTGCAGTCTATGCTGGGGCTCTTTTTCGATTCTCAGGAGACTGCATTGTTACCTGTGCTGATGAGCTGTGCGTGGTCACCTGTGCTGATGAGCTCTCCACGCTGGGGAAGCAGGAAATGAATTTCAAAACTTCGCGGGGCTTTTCCTGTCTACCTGGCCAGTGCATCCGAGTTCAGAATGCTGTCCAGAGCGGTCACTGGTGCACTGTGGGATACCGCCCGGAGGCCAATACCGTCGATCAGCGGCCACACTAACCCTAATCCGATATGGTAATACCGATACTAGCGTTACTCCTCTCGTTAGGGAGGAGTACAGAAACCGGTTTAAAGAGCCATTAAAATCGATATAAGGTGCCTCCTAGTGTGGACGGTTGTGGCGTTAAATCGGTTTTACGCTCCTAAAACCGATTTAAACGCCTAGTGTAGACCAGGCTTCACTGGGAGCTCATGTTCAACTGATTATCCACCATGACCCCCAAATCTTTTTCAGAGTCCCTGCTTCCCAGGATAGAGCCCCCCTGTATGTATGGCCTGCATTCTTTGTTCCTGGGGGTCTGATTTTACATGTGGCGGTATTGACACACACAGTGTTTGCTTGCCTCCAGCTGCATGGACTCATGTCACTCCAGTTGTAGGGTTTGGACCACAATTCTTCTCCTTTTTTTGTGTTGCTGGACTCTAGAAGCCAGAGCCACAAGATAGTCCCTGTCCTGAAGAGCTTACAGTTGGAGACAATAAGTCCATTCTCCTGTATTTTATATCTAAACTATAAAGGCATTTCTCAACTCAGAGGAGGTCTCATGAACAATTCTTTGTTAGTTTCGAAACAAGGGAAGGGTTACCAGGGGCGGCTCTACCTTTTTGGCCGCCCCAAGCAGTCATGCGCAGGAGGCGCCCCGGAGCCGCGGGAGCAGCGGACCTCCCGCGGGCATGACTGCGGAGGGTCCGCTGGTCGCGCTGCTCGGCTGGACCTCCCGCAGCTGCGGACAGTTCGCAGGTCCGGCGGCTCCGCTTGAGCTGCCGCAGTCATGCCTGCGGGAGGTCCAGCCGAGCCGCGGGACCAGCGAACCGTCTGCAGTCATGCCTGCGGGAGGTCCGGTCGTCCCGGGGCTCCGGTGGACCTCCCGCAGGCATGACTGCGGCAGGTCCGCCGGCCCAGCCTGCCGCCCCCCCGGGAAAGGGCCGCCCCACGCGCGTGCTTGCCGCGCTGGGGTCTGGAGCCGGCCCTGACGGTTACATTGATTTCCCTTAGTTCTATTTCATTCACTTACATAACATAGAAAACACAGTAGCAGGTATCAAAGGTAACCCCCAGCACAGTGTGGATTGATCATTTCATATGTTGCTTTTGCTTAATCTTCAGTGTACTAGAAGAAAACAATTGTGCCTTTTGCTGGCAGCCCAGAGTCCCATGTGCTTACCCACGTGTGCAGCACCAGCTTGCAAATAATTATCTGATTGGCTTCTAGCCATTAAACTTCCAGTGACCCGCCTGCTGATGTTATTTTGTGTTCTGTCTTCTCCTGACATATCTCTGCTAAGCACATGGCATTGTTTTTGGGATAGATACAAAGATCAACGGAGAGAATTGGAAACAGCAGCCTGGGCTGGCGCTGAAGAATAAACTTTGCGATCGGTATCGGAAGTACAATCTCTGTTCTGGCTGCCCTCTGTAAAAAGGAGACCAGTTGTTTTTAAAGTGAACAATACCAAAATGAACTGTGCTCCATGTTCGCCACCTCTGCCCCAACACACGCACGTAGCATCGGCAAAATGCAAACAAAGAGCAGCTATTGAAGTATCATGCTGTCTTGTAGGTGAATAGCCCGGGGCTTGGTTTATAAATTCATAGGGATGCAATGGCCTTTCTAGCTGCATGGTCTAATGGACAGAGCGCTGTATTGGCACTCTGGAGGCCTTTGTTCTATTCCCAGCTCTGCCTCTAGTCTGCTTCCTGAGCTTGGGTAAGTTACTTCCCCTCTCAGTGCCCCTTTCTCCTCCTTTGCTGTGTGTGTCTTGCCCATATAAACTCTTCAGGGCAAGGAACTGACTTACTATGTGTTCGCACAGCGCCTAGTACAATATGCTCTGGAACTTGGATGGGGCTTCTAGGTCCTACAGTAATATGACTGATACATTGACAATGTAATTTTACTGCTTCTTTGAGTGATGGTCCCTATTGTATTCCACTGTGGGACACTCATAGGCACCGGAGAATTTGAAGGTAGTGTCCATTGGTCCGTGCATGCATCCTGGCTGACCTCCGACCGATGGGATAAAGGGTGGGGCAGACCAACCACCTCTCCAGTTCCTTCTCATTCCGCATGCTCCAGGTCGGAACTTTTAGTGTCCGCAGATTTGGCTTTGTTCTACAAAACAGAACCCTTCTAGTTTTGTAAATAGTTTTAATAGTTTTTAGTCTCCTGCGGGGACACCCACACCCCATCCGTACCCTGCTTGGCTACTGGACTGTGCCCAGTATTCCAGGCTACAAACTCTGTGCTTCCTCCCCACAAGCTTTCTTGGTCAGAGACGACCACAAGTGCTGCCTGTATTACTTTGGTGAAGCTCACATCACTGTGAGGTGCAGTATCTGCCCATTGTTCCCCAGCTGTACCCGAGGAGGATGGGAACTTTGCCTCTGCAAATGCCTTCTGGAGAAGGCCATGATGTCTCAATCAGATCCAGGCTGGGGAACTGCCCCTGTACATCAGCCTGATTCAGCAAGGAGTGCTCCTCCTGCTGCAAAGTCTGACTCTGGTCAAGGAGAATCTACCCCCACAGACCCCATGACAGGGTCTTTTCGGGAAGCCGGGAAGCACTCTCATAAGCACAAGATGAAATCTTCCTCAAGGTCCACTTCAGTGAAGTCTGACTCAGCTGTAAGCAAGCCTACCAGCTTGGCCCTCGAGGATTTAGTATGTCCTCAGTCTCAGAGGCATGACAAGCAAGCCCTTAAGCATTGGGGTCCTTCGGTTTCAGACTGTGTTCCATTGGCACCATCATCCCCAGCTCCTCCCAAACCCTGGGATCCGTCAGCACTGACAAAGTCCAATCACTGCCAACTTTGGATACCACCGTCCTGGGAGGTGCATGCTTAAAATCTAAGGGAAAAAACTATAGATGGTGCTAAGGAGTGGATGATTGGCAGTGAATAGTTTTGTATTTACATTCCCACATTGAGTTTGGGGGTTGGCAGAAGGTTTTATACTACCAATTACCTCTGTTCTTCAGTTGCAGGAGTGGGTAGAAACTATAGGACTGAAATGCTGATCCTTTTGCATTACTTATTTTTGCTCTGTATAACAAAACCTTAACAAAGAACCCAAAGACTCTACCCATTGTGAAGTCATTAAGCATTTTGAATATGAAGCTGTGCATTTCCTGGAGAGAGAGCCGGATAACATCAAAATTCTGTTTTAAGATTCATAGGTGAATCACCTTTTTAAAAAAGTTCTGCATGGGGAATTTTATCTAGACACCGCCACTCAAGGCAATAGGATTTTGAGGGATAAAATCTCTGACATAGAACTCTTGAAAATTGACCCTCCAGCAATTTAATGATCTCATAATGTTCCAACTTGGCAACAAAGAGAATAATGTGGGGAAAAAATCTCTGCATTAAAAGAATTTTCAAGAACACCTTGGGAAACATTCCCAAGCAACCACAAACTCGCTCAAGGGTCCTGGCCACATATTCTAGAGAGAGAGCTGCATATCCCAAAGAGTTCAAGAGGAAAAACTCGGTATTGTAGCTCTTGGGTGGAAGAGAGGCAGGGTTAGATGTACTGCCAGAGTGCTTGAGGAAAAGAAACTGCTGTGCTGAACTGACCTGGTCACCAGACAGGATGCCTTTCAGGAAACTAATAAGAAATAATATTAGGGAAGAATTGTAATACTTTCCCCATGTGTCTTGTAGGAATATCCTGTCCATCCAGCAAGCATTGCTACAGCAAAACCAACACTTTCATAGACTGTTGCAAGACTTGGTGATGGGTTTGAATGCATGTTACAGGCTGGTCCAGATTCCCTGCTGGTGCAAATTGGCATCGCTCCATCTCAGCCATTGGGAGGAGAATCAGAGACTCATAGAATATCAGAGTTGGAAGGGACCTCAGGAGGTCATCTAGTCCAACCCCCAGAAGCCTGTAAACGAGTCAAGTTGTGTCCCAGCCTAGACAGACAAACTGACCGGGGTGAGGGGGAGAAGAGACTCACGCTAGCCTGCCAAAAATAGCAGCACGGACCTTGCAGCTTGGGCTTTCAAGCCTTAGGGTCCGGGTGAGCTTAGGAGCATGAGCCCCAGCACCCCTACTGCTGGCTTTAGTGTAATACCTCGCGCGTCACTAGGATGACTCTGACTTTGTCTGGGCAGGGAGGCTTGCTCCCAGCTGCTGTGTGGGCATACCCTAAGGGCCGTCTGTCTGTAAGCAGGCTGTGAAGGGGCTGGATTCCGACAGCTCCAATCTGAAGCACAAGGATGTGACTCTAGAACATACAAGGGTGAAGAAGGCCTATAGCAAACATGTCCACCGTGAGCATGAGAGATCCCTCTCTAGACCAGGGGAAGGTGGAAGTTAGTTAGTGCACTTTTCTTTTTAAAATGCCTCTTGCTGGGATTGCCGAGAAGCCATATTTAAAGCCTTTTCACAGAACCGTCTTTATTTGGTACCATGCTTGACCATATTATTCTTTCTCCATTCAGGAGAAGCAGGTTAGGCTCACACTTAGCCAGTATTTAGTGGTGCAGAAGAAAATGGCAAAAGTCCTTGACTGAGAGGTCTGAGTTAGAGATACTGTGAACTTAATTGTTTTAATAACGCCTGCACCCATGTTACAAGGAACCTTACATTTTTAAAACTGCTTTGCCTCTAATCACCTGGTTTCCTTTTCTCAGTCTATGCTACTTGTTACATTTTACGTTTCACTCAGCGTCTACAATTAATATGTGCCAGGGCTTTGGAATTTTTAAATCCAACCAAGTGTTTGCCTGGAAAATATTACAAAGATCATTAAAGGGCTGCTGGTTTTTTGCCCTCAGAGGGAACCCAAAATGTCTATCATAGACACCAGTGGATTAACTCCAGATTTACACCAGCGTCTCTAAGAGCAGAATCTGGCCCTGAAGTATTAATGAGCACTTTTAGATTCCCAATCCCATTACTTTTCAAAGGGAATTGGGTATCCATGTCTCTTAGGCAGCTTTGCCAATTCCAGCCTAAAGGCTGATGCTGGACTTTGTGGTGGATATCCTGGAAGCTTTGTAGGGAAACTTAACTAACCTTCATTCCTCCCCTTTTTGCTTCCCAGTGAGCTGTTTTTATAAGGCTCCCCAGTAGAAGCCCTTAGCTCTTGATGGCTCTCGGTCCGGTGCCTTTCTTCTTTACCCCAGCCCTTCCACCGGCCTGAGATCTGAGCAGGAACCCCTGTCTGCTGGATCCAACATCGGGCCTCCCCCATGTTGCTGTGCCAAGTGGTTGGACTGGATTTCAGGGACACGCGTGGTGTTGTTAATTGTCTGGAAGCTTTACTACTCAGCCAGGACAAATCAGAGCAAACTCAGTTCATTCTCTGAGCCTGGTAGCAAGCAATGAGAAGTGCAATGGAGAAAAACCTGCAGCTTGAGCTCTCTAAGGGCCTGATCCAAAACCCTTGGAAGTCAATGAAAAGACTTCCACTGGCTTGGGTGAGCTTTGAATCAGGCCGAAGACTCTAGCTTCCAGGAGGGAAATATAAAGACAGAGATGCATTGGTTGAGGGGAAAGGATATTTTTAAACTTCCATAAAAGCAGTTTAGATGGAGTCGCGCTACATTTAATGTTTGTATTGATCCTTGGAAGGATAGGAGTGGATTGCTGGTATTACGCAGAGCCTTGTGGAAGCATTAGTAGGAATTGCAACCATCCTGTACGGAACTTAAACCTTTGCACACTCCCTGCCTGCCTACGCCAAACTGCCAGCTGCCTCCTCCACGTGTAGCTGCTTGGAATCCATGCCCCAAATCCTGGTCCTTGCCCCCACTAGTTCCTGCTGCTCCGTGATAGCCACTTCCCATTAGTCCCTCAGTAAGGGAGGGCCCAGGACCTGCCAGTAGAACTTAGGTCACTGTGAGAAGGCGGGTTCCTGGCAGAGACGAGGCGAGTTGGGACTTACGTTAGCTAACTGATGTAGTTCTGCCTTCTAGCACCCACAGATCTTTCCTACTTCTGGGCAAAGCACGTAACATGCTAAGGGCCTGATTCACAATTGCCCGGTGTCTTGTGTTATCACCAGTGCAAAGCAGGGCTGAATCCCTGCCATTCTGATGGGGTAGCATTTTAGATTGGCTTCTTTGAAAATCCCAAGGGGGGTTAGATGCCTGATTCCCGTAAGTGCCTTCAAAACGCCCATCCTCCCACTTTGCACTGGCGTGAAAGGCTGCGCAGCGTACAGAGCAATAGTGAACAGAGCTGAGTGAAAATGGGTTTTTCTGTTTGGGGGGGCTGATCTGGAAAAAAAATGGTTTGATTTAAACCAAAAACAGTATTTTTAAAACATGTTTTCATTGAATAAAAAACCTCAAAATTCATTTTAAATTGACTGAAACGTTGAGGGGACTCACAACAAAAAAAATTTGAGTTCTTCATTTTGATTAGTCTGTTTCAGGGTTCCCCACCATCCTTTTTTATGTTTGGCCAAATCTGAATGTATTGGCCAAATTTGAAATCAAGATTCCTTTTCACATCTATCTTTTTCTAAACCAAATCTTTTGAAAAGGAAACAGCTGACACAAAATGTCTCAACTCTTTTTTGAAAAATGTTCCCAGCCAAATCTATTCATTGAATTCAACATAAATTTGGCAAATAGTTTCAGGCCCCCCAAAATACCTTGTTTTTTCTGGTGGAAAAAACAATTGGTCAAAAAAATGTTGCCCCGCTCTAATAGTAAATCAGGCTGAAAAGAAGCCAGTCCCCAGGTGAGCACACCTGGGAACCATGTAGTTTGCTCGGTGAAATAATGCAAACATAATTTTTTGTGTGTGGGGGGGGGGCATTTGAAATCCACACACCCTTCGGAAGGAATGGAAAAAGATCATGGGAACGAATGCCACAAAGAATCTGAGAAAACGCAGCTTGGAGTCAAAACATTGCACTCATGATGAAACGGTGAGAGATGTTATCGCTGGAAAAGCAAAGGAACGTGAATCTGCTGAACCAGCTGCTCCTGCGTTCTGGTGTGAGTCAGCAGTTGTGGGCTTTTTATTAGTTCAACAGCGTAAGAGGATGATATCTGTTTAGTCTTCTTCCAGATGACTAATAATTAGCAAGTGTTAATTGGAAATTGCAGTCTAGGAAGGGTTTTTTGTCTGGTGTTTAGAGCAGGGGGCTAGGAACCATAGCTTTTGGATTGTATTCCCAACTCTGCGAGTACAGTTCCCTGCTGTATGATTTTAGCCAAGTTACTTAATCTCTCTCTCTCTCTCTCGCCTCCTTTACTTCTTGGTAAAATGAGCAGAATAATACCTACTTTGCAAGTGTAATACCCTTGGAGATCATTAGATGAAAGATGGTCTAGAAGTACAAAATGTTGTTTGTAATCGTAGTGCTCAAAACTACTCATCCAGCTCTGAATTTATACCCATGTTATGTCTGCAAATATCAAGTGCCTTACATGCAATACAGGAATTGCCTTCAAATGATCTTTGCAGAATTATTTTATGAAATGCCAGTCTCACTTCTCTGTTAAAAACAGTAATTAAAACACCACACTCGGCTTGATTGTAAAGTGTGCTGTCATATTTTAAATGGTATCCCTTAGTCTGAACTGTACCATTTTGGTTATGAAAACGCCAATGGCTCCAGAGGCTTTCAGTCTAGACCAGGGGTCTCAAACATGCGGCCCGCGGGCCGCATGCGGCCCTCGGAGCTCTTCCCTGCGGCCCGCGGAGCTCCCCCAGTTACTTCCTGTCGCCGCCAAACTCCCCCCGCCCCCCTCCCCGAGTTATTTTCTGTGCCTAAGCTCCCCGCGCGCTGCTCCCCAATGTTTGGGGCCGGGTCTCTCCCCTGGCCCCACCTGCTGCCCCCACGCGCCTCCCCCCAGTGTCTCCCGGCCCCCACTTGCTGCCCCCTCACCGCCCGGTAGCCTGCCCGGGAGCTCACGCTGACTCCACTGCTCCGCTATGCCGGCTTCCGGCATCACCTGCTGCCGCAGGGTCCTAGCGCCCCCCTGCACTAGGGCCAGGGCAGGCTGCCCTTCCCCTAGTCCTGAGACTCTCCAATGCCCCGAGCCTCTCCAATGCCTCAAACCCCTCACCCTCAGCCCCACAGCCCTCCCCCCTGCACCCCCTCCTATCCCCAAACTCCGTCCCAAAGCCTGCACCCCCACCCCCTGCCGCAGCCTGGAGCCTGCACTGAGCACAGAGCCTGCACTCCAGACCCCCTCCCCCACCCAAACTCCAGCCCAGGGCCTGTACTCCAGACCCCCTCCCCCACCCAAACTCCCTCCCAGAGCCTTAGGCAGTAAATCTAAGTGCGTGTTTTGTCCTTTGAGTGAGGTGCATTACTGAGTGTATATATTTATTAAAACTGCTTGGAAATGACTTAGTCAAAAAAAAGAACACTCATGGAAGAAAAGAGAGTTTTCCAAGACAAATGGAAGAATTTATATTTTTTCACAGAGGTAAAAGATAAAATTCAATGCCTTATTTGTCAGCAAACGATTGCTGTTCCCAAGGAGTATAACGTGCGTCGGCACTATGACACGATGCACCGTGAAAAATATGATGCATTCACCGGAAAAATCCGAGAGGAAAAAGTTCAGCAACTTAAAGCAGCATTTGCCAAGCAAAGAAATTTATTTTCAGGGATTAACAAGTCTAGCGAAGATTCAGTAAGAGTAAGTTTTGTGATAAGCGAAATGATAGCTAAATCATCGCGACCTTTTACAGAAGGCTTATTCATAAAAGAATGTCTTATGAAGGCCAGTGAAATTTTATGTCCTGATAGGAAGAAAGTTTTTGAAGGCATAAGCTTGTCTGCAAATACAGTTGCCTGCAGGATAACGGATTTAGCTGATAATGTGCAAAAACAATTGATTCAAATGGCAAAAGACTTTGAAGTATTTTCAATTGCTCTTGATGAGAGTACAGATGTATCAGATACCGCACAGTGTGCAGTGTTCATTAGAGGTGTGGACTGCAATTTGAATATAACTGAAGAATTGCTAGACTTAATGCCACTGAAGGGTATCACAACGGGACGTGACATATTTCAAGGATTGGAAGAGTGCATTGAAAAAGCTGTTGGTGGCGCTTAGCACTTTCCAGGAGGGAGGGGGGAGGAGCGGGGAGCCGCGCGCTTAGGGGAGGAGGTGGAGAAGAGACAGGGCAGGGGCGGGGCCTCATGGAAGGGGTGGATTGGGGGTGGGGCCAGGGGCAGCAAGGGGGCGTGTCAGTGATGCGGCCCTCGGGCCAATGCACTAGTCCTCATGAGGCCCTCGGGGTCATTTGAGTTTGAGACCCCTGGTCTAGACGCTGCTACTAAGGATTTGTGCTGTAATACTGGAGAGTTCATATACAGCTGATTTTTTTTTTTTATCCAGTGTATCCCAACTAGTTGATGTTTTCTTTCTACTTTTAATCTCAACTGGTCCCCAGTTAGTTGTGCTAAAGACTGAAGATGCAATTCTGGCCCCCTTTAAGTCAATCGTAAAACTCCCATTGACTTCAACGGGGTCAGAATTCCACCCCCGACATGGTTTGTAGGTCTAGCCACCCCTATGACAAGGCTGGTGAAATGCCTGCCCAGGACTGCAAGCGAAGAACGTTGCCACAAGCTCCGCCAACTGCAGCGAGCTTTGGAGGAGCGAGTCTTCCCATTGGCTTCAGTGGGCTTTGGATCAGACCCAAAATATACTGGGACTTTATTGGAATTAGCAAATTGCCACCCCACCTACACAATCCCGAGAAATGGCTCAATGGCAATGCCCATGGCTCGCAAAGTTTTGCCGACCCCACCTCATCTCTCTCCTCCTGTCTGTTGCAGTAGCTGCATCCTCTAAACTGAACTTTTACTTGATCAGACTTGAAAATCTCTGAGTTTAGCAGGCTGGGATTTCAGCACAAGCAAAACAGTCTGACTCCTAGACTCCTGAGAATGGAGCAGGTTGGCACAGCATGGTCGGGAAGCTGATACTGTATCACCCCACCTGTACTTGTTCTGTAGCTAAACTGCAAAGTTCAGTTTACAGAGCCGTGAGTCTAGCACTAAATTCTCTTGTTTAAAAACCAAACAGCAGACCCCTCAAATCTATCGGCTGAACGTTTGTCTGTTAATAGCGCAAAAGCCATTCTTCCTTGTCAATATGGTAGATCTCCTTATTTTGATTTGTGTCAAGATCATCAGTGGAGTGGCACTGTTCTCTCTGTATTTGTCTAGCAACATCACTCTTTCTTTCGCATGCTTAGGACCCAGTCCAACTCCCATTAACTTCAGTGGGAGTCGGCTCATACCTGTACATATCAGTTACCACCAGGGTGGATTTGATTTAAATCAGGTTGACTTGATTTAATCATGGATTTTTACATAAAAGTGCATTCTTGTTGGTTGTTATAACCTTAATACATATTCTTCACAACTCTGAGATAGATGTAGGTTTCATTTTTAGAAGGTACACACTATACATTTTTAAAGTGGTTTTATTTTGAAAACTTTTCAGATTAGTTTTAGAGCTATATCAGAAAATTAATGATTATTTGGTTATTTCATTTACCAAAGGTAATTGAAACAGATATTTATGAAGTCATTGGGAGGTGAACTATCTCCAATTCAACAGGTTAATCATTAATATTTGGAGGAGATTCTTGCCCTGCTGTATTAGGAGGAGAACATCACCAGACAGACATTTAAATTGTTTTATTTAACTAAAACAACGTTATATATTCTGGATTTTTTTTCTTCAACAGCAAACACATAATATTTTAACAAAACAAGAATATGAATATTTGAATTTAGTTAAACATTCACGTTTTTTTAAATCAGGTTTGTTATTGTTAAAATTGTTTTTAACTAAAATAGTTAACTGAAATATTATTAAAAAAACAAAAATTACATTGACTATGTCAGCCAGGTGAACATGAGAAACTTAAAATATTGGCTTCTGCAGCTAACTCAGTCGTCTTAACCTTCATTTTCCGGTTTGTTCATAATCCGGAAAAGAAAAACAAGCTTTCCTGCTTTTTCAGGTCCCAAACGATTTCTAAATTTGGAATGAATTAGTCCAAAGGAAGAAAATATTATTTCTACATTGGCAGAAGAAGCTACTGCTGTTAAAAGTGAGATTATCATGTCAACAGTCTCTGAATCCAAGTGCTTAAGTGACTTCCACCAGTTCACTGGTGTGACTTTCTTTAAAACATCATCAGCAAACATATATTTCTTGAATGGTTCTTATTCCCATACTGGGTCTTTTTTACGGCCTGCTGCCATTATAGATTTTCCCTTCTAGTGAGAGAATGGTCTGGTAGATCTCAAATCACTTTTGTTTCTACTGCCTGTCCCTCCCTTCTCACATTTATCTCCAGACTTCTTCTCCTTGTCCAGATCTATTCCGCCCCCAACAATCTTCTATTCACTGAACTTTTTGAAACTTTTCACTTTTAGAGAGAGGTAAGGGATTGACTCTGTGTACACAAATTTGCAGAGGGACAATAGGGTTGAGGTCTGTTATTTCTCACCTCTATATATTATTTATTTATTTTATTTAAAAACATTTTTGCTGTTAACAAGAATGTTATCTCTGGAGAGACAAATCCACAGTTTGAGAAACTGCAAAATTAAGCATCTCTGATGGTATCTCCTAGACTGAGCACTGAGTCCCATTGGGTAGATAGAAAGATTAACCTAAATAATCTGTACAGACGCCCCTGGGACCCCATAAAATTGGGTCCCTAATCCATGAACTATTGGAATTCATTTACAAAACTTTTCTTAAACATTACATGAATATATTGTCTCATACTATAGAATTAGAATTTATAATCCCTATTCCATGATGAGATATCTTTGAGCTATAACGTATCTTAATTAAAACTATCTTTAGATAGGGCTTTTCCTCAGAAAGCATTTTATCAAAAAAATCTGATTTAAATTTTAAAAAAAATCTGTTTTTATTTATTTATTTATTTTAAATCATTGATTTTTTTTTTTATCCACCCTGGTTGCCACTGTTAGTTACTGTGCAGATGATTGATGGAATGGTTTGTGTACTCTTCGTATTATTAGATTTTTAGGTAGGATCTCAACTGGGGCATGTACTATTACAAGAGAGAAGGGCACAACTTTTAGTCTAAAATGAAAAAATAAGCCTCTTCTTGCTCCTGGCACAGGAAAGCACACTTCTATGGGATGTTGCTTTGACCCCTGAAAATTCTGGAAAAATATTTGCTTGAGGGTTCCTAGGTGAAGCTCTTAAGTGTGTTTTTTATCCCCATCAGTAAGACCTATTGAGAGGGTCACCAACGTGATCTCAGTCAGTAATATGATGATTACTTCATTTTTTTATATTGTGGTAGCGCTCAGTGGCCTCACTCAGGGAGCGGTGCTGTCCCAAGTGCTATCTTTATGTGAAATTAAAAGACAAAGCCTGCCTTAAAGACCTCATGACCTCAGCATGTGGCAAAGAACAACAGGTGGAGAAAACAAGCAAGCACAGCATGATTGAGTGTGGCATCATAAGTTGGAGTCACAGCATACCGATGGCAGGATCTTCATTGGAAGTTACTGTCCTATATCCTGTGATCTGGTGCCCCCTGTACTGTATACGTCTCCATATCTGGTATTTCTGCCGGAACTACAGTAGAATGGTCACAGCCTGAATTTTATTTAGAGGTTTCTATAGGCCAGGATTTTCAAAGGTGATTTTGGAGTGTTCAACCTTTAAAGGGGTCTCATTTTTCACCATGTGGGTGCTCAGCACTTTCTACAAATCCAGCCCCCTTCAGGGATCTCAAGCTAGGCACTACAGACTCAGACTGAGGCCCCCAAAATCAGGAGTAACGTTCGGAAAATCTTGGCCTTACAGTTTTTTGTTTCTCAAAGCCCATGAGATGTTATTCACGGTGACCTAAAACGCTGCATTATTCACAGTTCTGGCCCATCAGATAGCCTTTCTGTCTGTACAATTATCATACAGGACTCATTGCACTAAGAGGAGGATACAGGTTATGGCAACTTTTGTTCTTGGTTACATCATTGGTGCTAATGTAGCGTTGCACAAATCACCCCCTGCATTGTCTGTTACATTGTATTGATTGTCCGGCCACTAATTGCCTTCCACACAATTGTGTTGTCATGCTTTTCCCTCTCTCTGAATTGTTAAGAAGCTAAACTCACACATGCAATATGAAGCAAGGGACAACCTTATGAAAACAACCCTCCAGATGTATCATTGACATAGGTTTAATATTTCAGAGGTGTCCGTAATTCCAACACAAGAAGAAAGAATATAATATTTCATTCAGTAGTTCCCCTGTAGCTAAGGGTTAGTCAGGATTCTGCTTTATAGGCCAGATCCTCAATCTAGTGTCAATGAAATCAGCAGAGCTACCCTGATTTACACCAGCTGTGGAATAAGCTCTACCACGTTTTTTTCTAAAGCGCACAAGACTTCCCTGTATAAATGGCTAGAACAAGGAATGTCTTCTATAGCAGAGACATGCTTCTCCAGGCATGTTCCCTGCTGTGAAACAGTCAGTACGTTGATATTTAAAAGGATACCCTTTTTAGAAAAGGTGGGAGGATACAGTGTGTACGGGACTGATCTGTAGCTCATAGAAACCAATGGGAATCTTTCTCTCCAGAGCCCAGGGGCTGCTCCCTCTAGGTGACGTTAACCCCTGTGTGGAGGACCAAAATAAGATGGTTGAGTCCTGTGGGTGGGGCAGTGGCCAGTGAATCAGGGCACCTGGGTTCTATTCCAATCTTTACCACTGACCTGTGTGATTTGGGAGAAACCATTTTGCCTCCCACCCTTTGAGGAACCAATCATGATTTTCCTGAATAAAAGCCATACCTTTTAGTCTTATTAATATTGCTGCTCATCGATGATATTTTGCTTCATTTAAAGCTCCTTTAGAAATAGTGCATGATCCTCCTAAATATATACCACACCAACATAGCAGGATCTAGATAAGGCATGTTGGAAAGACCTTTTAATTTACAATCATAGAAAAATGAGTGCACTTGCTACCTTTTTAATTCTCACAGGCCAGAAAAAGCATCTTCAGTTTGGTTGATTATTAGACAGATATCTGATATTATGTCACACTGAAGCAGGGACAGCTTGCCTGTAATAAAGCTCTCATTTTTTTAAAGCACCATCTTCAGCATTAAACATATTAACAGGGCTTAGAAAGGAGTTAAATCGCTGGGCAGAATCTTATTTAAAATGGAGGAGAGAGAGAGAGAATACAGCACTAGTTGTTCTCAGCTGTTTACTGGGACCTACAAATCAAAGCAGATGTCAAGCATGTTACGCAGGGTTCTGTCGGTTTCATCCAATTTTTGGTATTCTTGTATTAGCAATAGTCATGTTACTGAGGCACTGTTGCCAACTCTGGAGATGTCTTATGATATCTGGAGTTTTTATTGTAGCTTCAACTGCTGCAATCCAGAGGTGGCATAAGAACCTCAGCTTTCATTAGGGGGAAAAACAATAAGTTTCTAGCCCTTGTGGTTGCAGAATAAAAGTTTAAAAACATGAAGCAAGTGTGATCTATAGGGTCAGGAACCAGAGGGCCTATAAAAAGAACCTAACATTTATTATTTTAAATCTCATGGTTTTCAAGCCAGTCTTATCTTTATGTGAGGCCTGGCTCATGATTTTGAACACTTGAGGTTAATAATACTGCAGTAGCACCTAGAGGCCTTAAGCAGATCACAAGGTACCGTATATACTCTAGGTATGTCTACACTTTAATCAGGAGGTGTGATTGCCTCATGTGGAAACATAACCAAGCTAGCTTTGATTCAGCTGGAGCATGTACCTAGGGTCCTAGGCAGGTGGGCTTAGCCTGTGCAGCCACCTATCCTGCCGCAGCTTTGTTGCTGTTACTAGATCAAAGCTAGCTCAGATATGTCTACACACGCTGCAGTCACAACTTCTGATTGCAGCGTAGACCTACAACTGGCAAGAGACAGTCCCTGTGCTGAAGATCTTACACTCTCGTCTGTAGGGCAGGAAGGGAAGGAAAGGTACAGAGAAATGAAGGGACGTGCCCAATGTCACGTATCAGGGCAGTGGCAACTCTTAATCCATTCCCTCCTTCCACAACACAGGAGGTGTAGCATGGAGCAGAGGGGCATTGCTATGGTGACCCCATCTGTCAGAACAACCCTGCAACAATCTTGGGGTTCATTAAACAATGAACCGGAGAATGAGAGGAATAAAACTTCTTTAAAAAGGAGAGAACATCCGCAATGAACTGCTGTACACAGCTACCTCTGTTCTCCACACCCTTGCTTCCAGAGCACATCTCAAAATTCCTATATTCATAATACTCTCTCTTCTGGGGGAGTCTCTCTATATTTATCATCTTTCACAAACAAACCCATTGGAACCATGGGCAACCAGTTCCAACAGCGGATAGGGCAGATAGGGCCAAAGTTAGTATAAAGCCACCTTTGCACACAGCCCCATGCACCCAAGCTGCACTGGCCTCACAAAAGCGAGGACTCAGGAATGGCTCATTTTGTGTGGCTTAATTTGCAGAAGGCCAGGGTCTGAAAAGTCCTCTTGCCCATTCATATTGCTGCAAGATACAGACCCAATCCTGCAAATAGATAGAATTAGTCATACGCGTAAATGTTTTCAGGATCAGTCCCTATATGATTAACCTTTGATGTACAGGAGATAGTATAATTGAAGCACATACTTTTCCTGAGAGTTTAAAATATGTAGGGAAACCTTTGGCTTGACATGAAAACCACAACACTTTGAATATAATGCATTAGAAAGACACACAGCACACAATGTGATTCTGAATGCCAGCCAAAGCCCTGAAATCCAGTAGATGAATAAATCAATTGAAAGGACATTACACTGGAAGGCTGTAATGATACCCACTACACCGCAAGTTATATGGTATGGAGAAAATTTATGGTATGTGGTATATGTCCTGACTGGAGAAACATAGTGCAAATGTGTCTTCCTCGTGCTGAATAGAGATCTCTTACACTTTTGTAGCTTCCTAAATGGTGCTATTTAAAATGGTACAGTATGCCCTAAACATATATTTTAGTTCCTGACAGATGAAACTGCTGTCAGAATAGGTTTACAGAACTTTAGACAGACAGGAACATACTGCTTGACTTCCTATGGCAGCATTTGGAAAAAAGGCATTTGACAGCCTTGAATAACCAGACATTTCTGTAATGTGTATCCTTATTATGGGTAGGCCTGTTACTCAATGAGGAAATGGCAGAAGTGCTAAATTACTTTATTTTTTTTAGTTTTCACCAAAAAGATTAGTAGCAATTGAACATCTAACATAGTGAATGCCAGTGAAAATGAGGTAGGATCAGAGGCTAACATAGGGAAAGAACAAGTTAAAACTTACTTAGAGAAGTCTTCAAGTCACCAGGGCCTGATGAAACACATCCTAGAATACTGACTGAGGCGATATCTAAGCCATTAGCTATTATCTTTGAAAAGTCATGGAAGATGGGAGATATACCTGAGAACTGGAAAAGGGCTAATTTAGTGTCCATCTATAAAAAGAGAAATAAGGACAACCTAGGGAATTACAGACCAGTCAGCTTAATTTCAGGGCCCGGAAAGATAATGGAGCAAATAAGCAATCAATTTGCAAACAACTAGAAGATAATAAGTAACAGTCAGCATGGATTTGTCAAGAACAAATCGTGTCAAACCAAACTAATAGCTTTCTTTGACAGGGTAACAAGCTTTGTGGATAGGAGGGAAGTGGTAGATGTGATATATCTTGACTTTAATAAGGCTTTTGATACTGTCTCGCATGACCTCATGAACAAACAAGGGAAATACAACCTAGATGGAGTGCTACTATAAGGTGGGTTAATAACTAGTTGGAAAACTGTTCCCAGAGAGTAGCTATCAGTGGTTCACAATCAAGCGGTCCTGCAGGTATGAGTTCTGGGTCCAGTTCTGTTCAATATCTTCATCAGTGATTTAGATAATGGCATAGAGAAAATTTGTGGACAATACCAAGCTGGAGCAAGTGCTTTGGAGGACAGGATTAAAATTCAAAATGATCTGGACAAACTGGAGAAATGGTCTGAAGTAAATAGGATGAAATTCAATAAGGACAATTGCGAAGTACTCCACTTAGGAAGGAACAATCAGTTGCACACATACAAAATGGGAAATGACTGCCTAGGAAGGAGTACCACAGAAAGGGATCTTGGGGTCTTAGTGGATCACAAGCTAAATATGTCAACAATGTAACACTGGTGCAGAAAAAGCAAACATCATTCTGGGATGTATTAGCGGGATAGTTGTAAACAAGACACAAGAAGTAATTCTTCCTCTCTACTCCATGCTGATTAGGCCTCAACTGAAGTATCGTGTCCAGTTCTGGGCACCACATTTCAGGAAAGATGTGAATAAATTGGAGAAAGTCCAGAGAAGAGCAACAAAAATGATTAAAGGTCTAGAAAACATGATCTATGAGGGAAGATTGAAAAACTTAGGTTTGTATAGTTTGGAGAAGAGAAGACTGAGGGGGGGACATGATACCAGTTTTTGAGTACATAAAAGGTTGTTACAAGGAGGAAGGAGGTAAATTATTCTCATTAACCTCTGAGGATAGGACAAGAAGCAATGGGCTTAAATTGCACAAAGGGCAGTTTAGGTTGGACATTAGGAAAAACTTCCTTTCAAGGTAGTTAAGACTGGAATAAATTGCCTAGGGAGGTTGTGGAATCTCCATCACAGGAGATTTTTAAGAGCAGGTTAGACAAATACCTGTCACGGATGATCTAGATAATACTTGGTCCTGCCATGACTGCTGGGAACTGGGCTAGAAGACCTCTCGGAGGCCCTTTCCAGTCCTACAATTCTATGATTAACTCAACACTACTTGCAGAGAGAGTGTACTGTACAGTTAACTTCACATACAATGACTATTGGATCTAGCCGGCAACGGGATGGGGTGAGAAGGTAATTTCATTGTAAGCCCTGTGAACGGTATGGAAAAAGTTCTCCTGTGTGCAGAAATTTGACTTTCAGCCTGGAATTGATTTCTCGTATGCTATCTAAAGCATGCTGTGAAACTGAAGCTGAATACCTGATGTTTCTTCATTAGTTAAAGTTTTCAGGTGCTAGCCAAACCTGAAGAAAATTTGTTTGAATCAACAAAGTTTTAGAGCATTAAAATAACTAGTAGAAAGTAGTGTGCTGCTCCTTACAAAAGCCTGTGAGGTGAGATGCTCCAGACATACATATCTTCTAGACTATCAGGCCGTTCTGTTCAGTGACAATCTCATTGGTCAATCTTAACCTGGACAAGTCGTGACCTTGTTCTGAGGACTTAAGTGGTGCATAGACCTGTCCTCCATGGAGGTGAATTTCACCCACTGTGACTGAATATGGGGCCAGACCCTCAGTGGCGTAAATCAGCCAGGTCGATTTACAGTAGCTGAGGATCTGGCTTATAAGGTGTAAATTGGTGACTACATATTTAAATAAACAGAGTAGGGGTGTGAATGGTTGGGCAGAGAGCAAGAAAGACCAGCGCTGACATGGTAGATGAACCAGTAATCAATTATCTTGAATTTCACATGCTCTGTAGGCACAGTCCCAGAACATTGTGAGAAGAATGTGGGAGCTGGTGACCACTAATTAAATTATACATTTTTGTCTTTTGGGGACATGCACTTTCTTTTCCTTTCTTTTTAATGAAATAAGAAATAAAAATCAACCCTCAGGGGAATCCTGTAAATACAAACAAGCCATGCTCGTGAGACATTAACATTGAGATTTCACGCAGAGAATTCTGGAATTCAAAGTTATAGTTTCCATAGCCACCATCACAACTTGGCTACCTACTGAATGCGACGTACACAATGGAACACACCAGGAAAACAAGTCGCTCTTCCTGGGAACCAGAGCTCTGGAATTCTTAACTCTAAAGCACGCAAAATGTCAACCATAACATTTAAATGCATTGTATTAAGGACTCAACTTTTGCTTGGCCACAAGGCCTGAGTACGTAGTTGTGCTGCCCCAGGAGCAAACCAGGAGCCACACTGCAATCCAGAATCACAATTTAGTCCTAACTTTCTGCTTCACCCTTTACTCCAGGGGGGAAGTAGACTGCTCCAACTCCTATACCTCTCCCAGACTTCTCCCCAGTATGTGCCCACTCAGACAAGGCTGTGTCCATTTGCTGCCCCTGCCCACCCATGCCTAGCCCACCTTCATGGGAGAGGGAGTACCAGCCTCACTGTGGCTGCTTCCCCGCACTGCCCTGCTGTCCATAATATGGGTATCCCAGGCAATAGCATTAAGGGACATAAGGCACCATTTACTCTATGCACCCACTCACAGGAATAAGTGAGAATCTCACACTAAATAGTTAATCTGATAAGAGACAAGAGTGAGCACAGGACTGATCTGTTTACCTACTGGACCTGGAACCACTTGCTGAGGGAAGTAATCTATGAAGAGGTTCTGATGATAGCTCACAATTTGAGTGGACAGGGAGTGCTGCAGAATTCCAGAGAAGTAATTTAACAAGAGAAAAAATCCTGGAGCAGAGCGAATATTCAGCGTGACTCCTCTCCCACTTAACTGAACAGAGGATAGACATCTATAGCAATGTCCCCCAACATAGAAGAGTGGTGAGAACTACTTGAGGGAAGAATAGTGCCTACAATCGGCTAGGATGACACCACCTTTCCTTGTATGGAATAGAGGCTAGGAAGTTTCAGGGGGAATTCACTCCAGCATACCTATCAGTGACAAGGAGAAATGACTGTTTGCTTATGTGGCAAAACTTAGCATTTGAATTAGGCTTTCTTTAAAGAAAGCTGCCCCAGTTTGCTCAGGGCAGCGTTCGGAAAGCTCACATAGTGAGAAACTCCTCATCCATATAAATTAAAAATTGCATTTGCAATGAAAGGTTGGATTCAAATTGGCATTTCGGAACCTTCTGCTGCCAGCAACCATATTACTGTAAAGTGATGTAATTTATATTTGCAGTGGTGTTGCAGCGGTGTTAGTCCCAGGATATTGGAGTGAAAGAAAAGCTTTCGAGCTCCACAGAGTTCTTCTTCAGGTCTGGGAAAGCTACTCCGTTTCACAGCTAAATGCAAGGTGGAAAAGATTGTTTAGCACAAGGAGTTCACATATGGTAAGAGACCATTCAAATGAAGTGGACAGTTAACACCACTGCAGTTGTAGGACAAAGGAGAGTTAGTGGGTTATAGACTGTTGTAATGAGCCATAAATCCATTGTCTTTATCAAGTCCATGATTTTTAGTGTCTAGCAGAGTTATGAATTTAAGCTCCCAGGCTCATCTTTTGAAGCTGTTGTGGACATTTCTTTTGAGGACGAGGACTGAGAGGTCAGATGTGGAGTAATTATTTTGTGAAAAGTGTTTGCCCACAGGTGATATGGTATTTTTGTCTTTTATCATTTTTCTGTATGAGCTCATTTGAGACTCTGATTTCACCCACGTGGTTGCTGGAGCATTTAGTGCAATGGATGATGTACACCACACATTGTGATAGGCATGTGTAAGACCCAGAGATCTTGAAAGGCATGCCATTGGGGGTATTGATCATTGTAGCAGAGGAGATGCATCTGCAGGTTTTGCATCTGTTTTTCTGGCAGGATCTTGCTCCTAGGAGCTTGGCAAGGTTGGAGGGTTGTTTGAAGGCTAGAAGAGGGGGCTCAGGACAGATTTCTTTCAGGATATGGCACTAACTGTTCTTCTTCGAGTGATTGCTCCTATCCATTCCATTGTAGGTGTGCGCGCCGTGCGTGCACGGCTCTTCGGAACATTTTTAGCCTAGCAACTCCGGCGGGCCGGCTGGCGCCCCCTGGAGTGGCGCCGCCATGGCGGCGCATATATACCCCAGCCGGCCCGTCCGCTCCTCAGTTCCTTCTTTCCGCCCGTGACGGCTAGTAGGAACAGTGGAGTGATCTGCTTTCCTCCACAGCTTAGCGTTCTCCGTTAGTTAGTGTATATAGTTGTTATAGTTGTTAAGTCTTCTTAATAGTTCTATAGTTAGTGTTACGATAGTAATTAGGGAATTAGAGGGGTTAGCCCTCTTCTTCCGCCCCGGTGCGGGCTTATGCCCGGACCGGCGGGTTTCAAGCCCTGCGCGGCTTGCCAGCGGTCTATGCCGGTGAGTGACCCGCACGACTCCTGCCTCCGCTGTCTTGGAGAGGCGCACCGGTCGGACAAGTGCCCCATCTGCGTCGCTTTCAGGCCTCGCACGAGAAAGGAGCGGGACTCACGCTTAAAACAACTCCTCATGGAGTCAGCACTCCAACCGCCGGCACCGGCACCGACGGCGCCAAAGACTGCCTCAGCTAGCGGCGCGCCGACCGCTCCCAGCCGCCCCGGTGCCGATGCACCTCGGCACCCGGCACCGAAGACTCGGCACCGCTCCCCCTCCCCGGGGAAGAAGCGCAAAGTGCCGAAAACGGTCTCTGAGAAGCACAAGAGACCGTTAGCCCAGCCGCCTCCGACTGTAACGGTGCAGGCTGAGGCTGTGCACAAAACGTGCACCGTGCCGTCGACTCCGGCGCCGCAAGGCCCGTCGAGTCCGGCACCACCCAGCTCCCCGGTACCTACCGAGGAGGAGCTGAGGCTGCCGTCCACGCCCGAGGCGTTCGCGACGGCAAGACACTTGATTGACCTTACCGCTGATGCAAGCGCTCAGCTGCCGTTGCCACCGGTGCGGACTCTCAAATCTATGGGGAAGCCGCTTATGATGCGCCCCCCATCCCCGGCCGACCGAGCTGATCGCAGCACCGCCGCCAGATCTCGATCCCGGTCTCGGTCACGGCACCGATCTCCGCCGCACCGGGCACGATGATCCACGTCGAGACGACGCTCACCGTCCCCTCGCCGGTCGCAGTCCCGGTACCGCTCCCAGTCGCGGTACCGGTCGCACTCCCGACGACGCTCCAAATCCAGGTCGCCCAGTCGCCGGCACCGCACCAGGTCCGGCTCCAGGCACCGCGACAGGCGTCGAGAGTCACGAAGCCGCTCCAGGCGCCGCCGCACGCGGTCCAGATCCGCATCCCGGCACCGTCGGTCGAGCTCCCGGCACCGTCGCTCGCGCTCCCGACGCCGCCGGTCGAGCTCCCGGGGCCGCCGGTCGAGCTCCCGGGCCCGAAGGTCAACCTCCCGAGGCCGAAGGTCGAGCTCCCGGCACCGCCGGTCGACCTCCCAGCACCGAGCCACGCGCAGGTCCCGTTCGCCGGCTACACCACATGACGACCGGCACCGCCCGTCGGCACCGCGGGGACACTTCACTCCGGCACCGGACGTCCGCCCCCACCGCGTCGGCCCCCCCCTGGCCATCAAGAGAGCCCTCAGTCGCGTCCCCTGAGGGCAGCGCCATTGACTTCCGGGCGGGGTCCCTCCCACCAGAGCATGGACCTCAGCAATGGGGATTTTGGGTGCCTTGGGCCGAACATGAACTGGGTCCTCCCCTTCCGCCGCGACAGCCAGGCTCGGTGCGGTCGGTACCGGTAGCCACGGTCAGCAGGCCGCCTCCGTCCCCCACTCCACAGGCCGCCGCCCACGGCACGCACTTGGGCCATGAAACGCGGGCACCTATGCCCGCAGACACGGAGCAGGCACCGGAAGAAGTGCTACCCGGTCCTTCCTCATCCTCCTCCCCCGATGAGGCGGTCGCAGGGGCGGCACCGTCGGAACCTCCGCCGCTCGACATCAAGGCACACCAGGACCTTCTCAGAAGGATAGCTAAGGCCATCAACCTACCCGTGGAAGAAGTCCAGGAGGTAGATGACCCCATCACAGACGTGGTGGGAGCGGAGGCCCCCGTGAGGGTGGCACTCCCCTTCATCCGGACAATTCAAAAGAACAATGCCGCTATCTGGCAGTCGCCCTCCTCCGTCCCGCCTACGGCACGCGGAGTTGAGAGAAAGTATTCGGTCCCCCCGAGGGGGTACGAATACCTTTATGTTCACCCGGCTCCGGACTCTCTCGTTGTCCATTCTGTCAATGACCGGGAGCGACACGGACAGCCCGCCGCTGCGCCAAAGTCGAAAGAGTCCAAGCGCATGGACTTGTTAGGCCGGAAAATTTACTCAGCGGGCGGACTCCAACTCCGCATCGCCAACCAAATGGCCCTGCTCTCAAGATATACATTCAACATCTTGGGCTGCCCAGGGAAATTTACAGAGCTCACCCCGCAGGATTCCCGCCGAGAATTCTCGGCGCTGCTGGAGGAAGGAAAGCTGGCTTCCCGTACCTTGATTAAGGCAGCGGTGGATGCAGCGGACTCGGGTGCCAGGACCATAGCATCAGGGGTAACCATGCGTCGCATTGCATGGCTTCAGTCCTCGACTCTGCCGCCGGAGGTCCAATATACGCTCCAGGACCTTCCCTTTGAGACGCAGGGTCTGTTCTCAGAAAAAACTGATACTCGCATTCAGACCCTGAAGGACGGCAGAGTGGCGATCCGCACATTAGGGATGCACACGCCGGCCACCCAGAGGCGATCCTTCCGGCGTCAACCGTATCGGCCCTATCAGTATAACAGACCTCGTCCGCCTAATAATCGGCGCTCAGCCCCCTTCCGCCGCAGACCATCGGGCGGGCGGCGTAACCAAGCCCAGGGATCGTCCAAGGCCCCTCAAGGCCCAAAGACGCCCTTTTGATGGGACGCCCGAGGGCCGCCAACCTCTCTCCAATCAGGATCCACCCCTTCTGTTTTCCGATCGCCTTTCCCACTTCCTCCAGGCGAGGTCATCTGTAACATCAGACAGCTGGGTCCTCAGCACTGTCCAATACGGCTACCGCCTACAGTTCATCTCGCACCCTCCCCGTCCCTCTTCAGGGACCCCTCTCACGAGCAAGTCCTCTTACAGGAGGTCCAGTCTCTGTTGAGCGTGGGTGCCATCGAGGAGGTGCCTCCCAGCAGGCGGGGCAGGGGATTCTATTCCAGATACTTCCTCATCCCCAAGGCGAAAGGAGGCCTTCGTCCCATCTTAGACCTCCGGGAGCTCAACAGATACCTGTGCAAGCTCAAGTTTCGAATGGTAACCTTGGGGTCCATTATCCCTTCCTTGGATCCTGGAGACTGGTTTGCTGCCCTCGACATGAGGGATGCCTACTTCCATGTGGCAATCTACCCCCCCCACAGACGCTTCCTCCGCTTCATGGTCAACGGAGCACATTACCAGTTCACAGTGCTCCCCTTCGGCCTTTCCACCGCGCCGAGGGTATTCACCAAGTGCATGGCGGTCGTTGCCGCAGCCCTCCGCCGTCGTCGCATCCATGTCTACCCATATCTCGATGACTGGCTTATTCGGGGCCGCTCCCACGAGCTGGTGGCGCATCAGGTGACCGAGATTCTACATCTGTTCCGGTCCCTCGGCCTGCTGGTCAATACCGAGAAGTCCCTCTTAGTTCCAGCGCAAAGAGTGGAGTTTATAGGAGCGGTCCTCGACTCCAATCTGGCCAGAGCGTGCCTCCCTCGCACTCGGCACGAGACGTTGGCCTCCCTCATTCGGGCACTGCAGGCCTTTCCGACGACGACGGTACGATCCTGCCTCCGCCTCCTCGGTCACATGGCAGCGGCCACATTTGTGACCGCACACGCCAGGCTGCGACTTCGCCCATTCCAAATGTGGCTGGCGTCGGTGTACCGCCCTCATCGCGATCCCCTGGACATGGTGGTAACGGTGGCAAGGCCCGCTCTCCAGACGCTCACCTGGTGGCTGGACCCGGAAACGGTCTGCGAGGGAGTTCCGTTCCGCCCGCCTCGTCCGTCGATCACCTTGACGACGGACGCCTCGGCGCTGGGCTGGGGGGCTCACGTAGGAGACCGACACACCCAGGGTCTCTGGTCATCCCAGGAGCTCTCCCTCCATATCAACGTCCGGGAGCTGAGAGCCATCCGCTTAGCTTGTCTCGCCTTTCGGGCTCACCTACAGAACCGTTGCGTAGCGGTCTATACGGACAACACCACAGCCATGTTTTATGTCAACAAACAGGGCGGAGCACGGTCCTCCCCACTTTGCAACGAGGCATTGCTCCTCTGGGACTTCTGTGTAGCCCACTCGATTCGCCTCGAAGCGTTTTTTCTGCCGGGAGCGCAGAACACGTTGGCCGACCGCCTGAGCAGGTCCTTCGCCTCTCACGAGTGGTCCCTTCGCCCAGATGTCGCTTATTCCATCTTCCAGAGGTGGGGCTTTCCCCAGATAGACCTCTTTGCTTCACGGACCAACCGCAAATGCCACAGGTTCTGCTCCTTCCAAGGTCAAGCCCCAGGCTCCCTCTCGGATGCGTTTCTCCTGTCATGGACAGAGTCTCTTCTCTACGCGTTCCCTCCGTTTCCGCTCGTCCACCGAGTGTTACTCAAGATCCGGAGAGACAGCGCCCGCATCATACTCGTCGCTCCGGCCTGGCCGAGACAGCACTGGTATACCCTGCTGCTCGAGCTGTCGATTCGGGAACCCATTCCCCTTCCGCTGTGGCCGGACCTCATAACCCAGGACCTCGGCAGGCTTTGTCACCCGAACCTGCAATCGCTGCATCTTACAGCTTGGTTCCTGCGTGGTTAACCGACGCAGAGAGAGATTGCTCCGCAGCGGTGCAGCAAGTTCTGCTTGAAAGCAGGAAACCTTCAACGCGAACTACTTACCTCGCCAAGTGGAAGCGCTTTGCCCTCTGGTGCGACCAGAGAGGTAGCAACCCTTTCTCGGCCCCCATCCAGACTGTCCTTGACTACCTTTGGTACCTCAAAGGTCAAGGTCTTGCAATCTCGTCCCTCAGGGTGCACCTGGCAGCGCTGTCAGCTTTCCGACCAGCTATAGGAGGTCGCTCTATCTTCTCCAACCCGATGGTATCAAGATTCCTTAAAGGGTTGGACCGTCTCTACCCGCAGGTGCGTCCTCCTGCTCCGACATGGGATCTGAACCTGGTCCTCGCCCAGCTCATGGGCCCACCTTTCGAGCCCCTCGCTACGTGCTCTCTCCTCCACCTTACCTGGAAGGTAGCCTTCCTCGTGGCAATCACATCCGCCAGACGGGTCTCAGAGCTCCGCGCCCTGACGGCGGGTCCCCCGTATACCGTCTTTCACGGGGACAAGGTGCAGCTCCGACCACACCCGGCCTTCCTCCCCAAGGTGGTGTCGGCCTTCCATCTCAACCAGGAGATCTTCCTCCCGGTCTTCTTCCCGAAGCCGCATGCCTCGCCTCGGGAACAACAGCTGCATACCCTCGACGTCCGCCGAGCTCTCGCGTTCTATATCGACCGCACGAAGCCCTTTCGGCGTTCGACCCAGCTGTTTGTGGCAATAGCCGACCGCATGAAGGGCGAGCCAGTTTCCTCGCAGCGGATTTCTTCCTGGGTGACGTCCTGCATCAGAACGTGTTACGAGCTTGCTCGCATACCCCCGTGCCGACTCACCGCACACTCGACGAGGGCACACGCCTCATCGGCCGCTTTCCTGGCCCACGTCCCCATCCAGGACATCTGTAGAGCGGCCACCTGGTCTTCTGTCCACACCTTCGCCTCCCACTACGCGTTGGTGCAGCAATCTCGAGACGACGCAGCCTTCGGCTCTGCGATATTACACTCCGCCACGTCTCATTCCGACCCCACCGCCTAAGGTAAGGCTTGGGAATCACCTACAATGGAATGGATAGGAGCAATCACTCGAAGAAGAAAAGACGGTTACTCACCTGTAGTAACTGGTGTTCTTCAAGATGTGTTGCTCCTATCCATTCCAGACCCGCCCTCCTTCCCCACTGTCGGAATAGCCGGCAAGAAGGAACTGAGGAGCGGACGGGCCGGCTGGGGTATATATGCGCCGCCATGGCGGCGCCACTCCAGGGGGCGCCAGCCGGCCCGCCGGAGTTGCTAGGCTAAAAATGTTCCGAAGAGCCGTGCACGCGCGGCGCGCACACCTACAATGGAATGGATAGGAGCAACACATCTCGAAGAACACCAGTTACTACAGGTGAGTAACCGTCTTTTTTTAAGTGAAATTGTGACCCAGTATTTCAGTCTCTTGGGATTTGCCTGATTTTTCTTATCTGGGGCCAGATTCTGCCACACTTACCCTGGTTAAGTAGCATCTTGCTTGGCAGGTAGTCTCATTGAAACCAGAACTAATCAACATGTTTTCTTCAAAACTTTTTTTTCAATGAATAATGGCTTTTTTGACCACAGCAAATTTTTTTGCAGAAAATTTGTGTTTTGGTCAGAATTCTGTTTTGTTGATGGAAAAAGCAGAAATTGAAAATTGAAACACTTACTTTTGGTTTAAGTTTGGTCGCTCTAGTAAAAAAAAATTGTTTTCATTTGTCTGTAAAACTTTTTGAACCCAAACTATTTAACCAAAAACTGACCTGTTTTTTAACCAAAACTAGTTTTTCAAAACCAACTGTTTGTTTTTTGTTTTCTGTTAAACTACTGAATGTTTTTCACCAGAAACTTTGAGGAAAAACAAGAGGGTTTGTTTCAAATGTTCATGTGAAAAATTATTGGTATTTTTGGTTAATTCCATCTCTGATTGAAACTAATGGGACTATTAGCTAAGTAAGGCAGTGCTCAGTCTGAAGAATGCTAACAGCATCTGGTGCCTTGGGATTTCTTGTTCTAGATAGAAGCCCTTTCTGGGATGTTCTCCATGCTTAAATAGTGCACCTGGACCAATCAGAGGTGATGAGGATGCTGCCAATCAGGTGTTCTGCGGGCGGTACTTCCTGCAGTGCTTGATCCCCTAGGAGTCATAATTCCTGGATCACCCCTCAGCCATTGCTGCTGGCAGGCAGTGTGAAATCATTGGTCACCTGGAGCCCTGCGGATCCAGGCCTCAGGATCCTTACAGTTTCCCTACCTTTGTTCATAGCCCACAGAATCTCTGGTGGTGCTTGTGGCCTTGTTGTGCGTCTCCCCATCTCTGGGGCTCCCTCAGTGTCAAAGGTACATGGTTGATTCTGTGGCTCTTTGATCCTAGTGAACCCAGGAGAGTGAGATTTTAATGAGGCCTGCAGAAAATGCTACTCCTGCTGAATGTCAACAGTGGGAAATAGTTGCAAAAAGAAGGGAAATTTCTTACCAAAAGTGTGTGTGGGGGGGGAGAGACTGAGTGTGTGGGGAGAAGGAAGAGGCATGGGGAGGAATCTAAGCATTGGAAGAGAAGAGTAGATAATGGAAAGAAGCCACCTTTTCAGGCTGTAAGAGGAGGGAAGTAATAGAAAGCTCACTATATGGGAGAAAGGGGTCAAAATTAAGGAGTTGGGTAGAAAGAAAGATACTGTCAGGATACAGAGATGGGTTTTCTGTTTGGGTTAGAAAGGGGGAGGGCTGAGATGCAGAGAAGGCCAGTGGATTGAGGAGGAAGCAGAAGTTCTCAGATGGTTAAATGGGCTTGGGTAGGCACTAGGTAGGTAATAGAACCTCCAAAACTTTAGAGGTTCACCTACCACTAATTAGTGGACTACCCAGAGGAAGGTCCTGGATAATACAGAGCTCACAATTTCTTCAAGCAAAAGGAAGAGTAGCATGGTAGATCCCACCTCACCTTTTCATTGTTAAATCCTATTACCTTGTTTTTCAAAATTATACGAAACAATAACCAGAGAAAGAAATGTCCCCTGCATCCACCTTTTGTGCATTCAGATGTAAAGAGAAAACGCCACCTACCTTTTAATGAAGGAGGGACCTGGCAGAATTAGAAATGAATCCGAGTGTTCCTGCAGAAGAGGAAATTGAAGATATTAATGCATGCATTAATTTCATCCAGGCCTGACTTGTCCGATGCAACTTCAGTACGTTCACCCAATAAAAAGGCTGACTTGAAGTTCACAGTTCACTGCCTTTTCCTAACTTTCAAATTCCCACTTCTAGTTGGCTTGGTGGCTATTAGTTGAATGAGAGATTGAATATAAAGTTAATTCAGTGGCTCTTTAGCCCTTTAAAAATCAATCCTTTGCTACGTATCTGATATACAGCAGGGCCGCTTTTCCAGCTAGCACAGCATTTTCTTCTCATTGCCTCTGTAATTCCTTTTGATCTTGTCTGTCTGCCCACATGGGTTTTTGTGTATGGAATGGTCTTCCTGTGAAAAATAGGGTGAAATCCTGGCCCCTGGGATGCCATTGGGACTCATTATCTGTAACATTGTAGTTTACTTTTTCATTTATTCATCAACAAAGACCCTGCTCTTTCATTCAGGTTGTGCGTGTATGTAATATGGCTCCTTTTTTTTTGTATGTGACAAATGACAGACATAATGCATCATGATGGGTCATTGTTTTCTTCTTTGCAACAAGAATTCATAGTGTATTAAGCCTCCCCTCCTGCACCGACTGGATGGCAGATGGGTGTGGTTTGAGAAATAGCAAGGGAAGTGGGAAATTGAAACAAAGCATCATTTAGATGGTGCCAGCTGTCTCCCGCTGTAGGAGACGTAGACACTGATGGTTGAGGGCACCGATTCCACTGAAGTTTGTTGGATTTTTACATAATGTGGTCTTGCCTCATTTTTTCAGCTACTTCTCATGTTTCAACAGCATGACAGGGTTTTTGTTTGGCGAGGAAAGCATTTTTGCTTTAGAGTTTAGGTTCTCTCCATGAATAGTTAGAGGGCGTGCGTGCCTCTATGTGACTATAAAATCCAGATTGGGCTGTCTAGACGCTTTTTTGCTGGATGTCACACAGCGAGTGCACGCAACATGAGGAATCCAGTACTTTCAGATACACTAGTAGCGTTCAAATATCCTAGCCAGCCTACTGTGTGTGTGGGAACGTACAGGGTGGAGTTTCCAAAAGCGCTCAGTGTGAGCAGTTACATCACTACTGAGGTCAGTGGGAGTTTTTTACCATGGATTTCAGTGGGAGCAGAATTAGCCAAAGTGAAATGAGGATCAAAATTTAAGTGACTTCAGAGCACAGGTCCCACTGAAAGCCAGTGACCCTCGTGCACACGTAGGTGCCTTGGGAAACCCTGCTTTGATGGGGTCCCCCGTCGCCTGCTAGAGAAGAGGAAATAAACACAATTCGAGACATGTTCCACCCCGATGGGGTGATCGATTGCCTCCTGGCCAGAGGGGCGGAGCTAGGGGGCGATCAGTTAGGCACCTGGGCCTGGCAAGCTGACTGAGGGAGCGACCGCAGAGGAGACAGGGTCTTATGCAGGGACAGGCCCAGAGGTTGGGGACTGGTTGTGCCGGGGAAGCTGAGCTGCAGGAGCAGAGCTAACTGGAGCCCTGGAACAAGGTGACCAGGGAGGCAGTCCTAGGGCTGGTGTTCCAGTAGAGGAACGGGGGATAAAAGAGGAGCAGGGTAGGCGGCTCCTGTGGAGGAGCCCTGAGCTAGGGCCTATAAGGAGCAGAGAACTGAAGAGAAGACCAGGAAGAACTGTGAGCTGAGCAGGACCTTTGGTTTGTGTTGAGCCTTTGAGTATCACGGAAGGGAATTGAACTTTGAACTCTCATGTGACTTGGCTGGAGGGCTGGGCCACAAAAGACGCAGAGGTGGATGGCCTGCAGCAGGTGCTGGAGCCAAGGATACCTGCAACGTTCTGCCCTGATTCAAAGGGGTGCTTTAATGGTGAGGGTGCACCATAGCGCCTACCCTGAAGTACCCCTCCTTGCGAATAAGGGTATCCTGAACTTGTCCTAAGTGATCCCACCCCCACACAGTTCTCCACTGTCTCAGGCCTTCGGTAGTGACCGTGCTCCTCAATTCGGATAGCTCAGCGCTCCGCAGCCTTGTGGCATGAATTGTCTGGAAGCTCAGAAATGTTTAATGTCGCATTACTCCCTGTGTCTTCTACAAACACCGTCAGGAGCATTTGCAATCATTCCAGACAAAAGTCCCCATGGAACCTCTCCACACAAATCACAAGCTGTGGGGCACCCTTCTGGAATGCCCTTTGCAGATTTCATTTATTTAGGGAGAGATTTTAAAAGGCACAAACAGTAGTGAGGCACCCAATTCCCATTGGCTTTCAGTAGTAGCTAGGCGCCTTATCCCTTACGCTCATTTGACAATCCAAGCCTTATCTGCAGCTGGTAACAGCAGAAATAGTCATGTGCAGTATTTGTGCTTCTGCTAATTGCGGCTAAGCTGCTGGTATGCTCTCTTTGAATTCACACTCAGTGTCTCCTTCAAAATGTTCAGCATTTCCAGCTTTGTGCATCAGTAAAATGAAATGTCTATACAAAAAAGAATGATAGGGCCTCTTGGAGGGGTGTTTGTCAATTACTCACTTCAGAAAACTGTAACCAGTAGGCAAAGGTTACACTGCTAAGGGTTACATGATAGTTAGCAGCACAACTCCCATTGAAATCAGCCATATAAAAGAAACCTGCGGCTCACCACTCATACCTACACAGATCCCGTAACCACCCCAAACACGCCAAGAAATCTGTTATCTACAGCCAGGCACTCAGATACCACAGAATATGCTCTGAGGAGAAAGTCCAGGATAACACTCCTGAACGTACTCAAAATTTCCTTCACCAAACAAGGACACTCTACCAGAGAGGTAGATTTCATCATGGAACGGGCCACCCAAACACCCTGAGAGGAACTACTTCAATAGAAGGAGGGGGGAAATCCTCTGACTGCACACCCCTAATTGTCCCACACTGGAATCCATACAGGGTATCATGAAACAGTTACAACCCATACTTGATGGGAATCAAGTACTGAAATAAACCTTTCCCAAACCCCCTCTCTGGCCTTCAAACAACCCCTGAACCTCACCAAGCTCATCACCAGAAGCAAGCTCCCCACAACCCAGGGCCCACCAACTCAAAGCAGCCCCAATCCCTGCCATAACAACAGATACAAAACTTGCAGACATCTCTCCACTGCTATAATGATCAACACCCCCCATAACACACTTTTCAAGATTTATGGGTCCCACATATGCCTATCTCAATATGGATGCCAGTGTTGGTCCCAGGATATTAGAGGGACAAGTTGGGTGAGGTAGTATTGGACCAACTTCTGTTGGTGAGAGACAAGCTTTCGAGCTTACACAGAGAGGCTCACTGCCCTTTGGCTCAGACTTTCATGGCAACAGCCCCCTCCCCCGCGCACACACACACGCCTGTCCCTAATCACTTCCTTTTCACTCCTTGTGGATCTCTTTCCTCCGTAGCCTCTAACTTTACATGCTGTCTCATTGGGGGCTGTATGGGAGCGTAAGGAAACTGCATTCTTACAGGCCGGTTTTGCTCAGAGGACATGACCGCTAATCCAATAGAAATACCGGCGTGGGCACCTCTGAGCAGGTGGAGTAAATGGGAGGCCGCAGGCTATTCACGGCTCAGTCCACTGTTGAGACCTGCCTTCTAATTGCACTGGATGAGCTTGCTATAGGCACAGCGGTGTGGCATGCCGAACCATTGACAGCAGTAGAGCAGTTATCCCTGCGAGCGCAGGCTCTTTGTCACAAAAGTTTTAATTTTCTGCTTTGGCAAGAGCAGTGAAAGATTTGCAAACAATTCCCTGAAATCTAGATATTTGCAACTAAAATAGCCAAACTACCCTGACTGGAAATTTCTCGAGGTCGGGTGGAAAGCTATGTTTTTCGACTGGATCCTTATCTGTTTTATCACCCTGTGCGATATCTTCCTCCCCACACTTTTCAGCTGCGAGTGAATTGTAAAGTAATGGTAATTCAAATTCTAACTCAGCATCTCTAGCTACTAGAGTCTCATTCTGCTTCTAGCCTGCTGAAACAGAGAAACATTTACCAACCTCCTTTTCTTTGTGGTGTCGATGTCTTTTATCTCCTTGTGTCCATTAAGGCTAAAAACCACATGTTATGCAAGTGGATTTTCTCTGTATTGGTGTTTTCAGGAGCCTAGTCCATTTCTTGTTACAGCTCATGGGTATGTTAAAAAGAAATGGAGTCCCGCCCTTGGGAATCGATGAAATTGCAAAATAAAACGTTTGAGGCTTATACTACAAATAGCTGCATCTTTGCAACCGATGATTAAGGTTCTCACAAATGTGCAGTCTGTCCATAGGCGTGGCAGAATTTGATTTAAAAAAATGTATGTAATTCTGACAAATATTGATTTATTTTAACAAATTTCTATTTAAATTTTCACAGTGGCAGGAAAGTATCAGGCGGGGAGGTCAGGCAATAATTACTTGATGACTATGGACATTGAGATTCAAAAAGTGAAAGCATTATAATGGTTAAAACAAAAATTGTAGACATCACCTGTCAAAATATACAAAGTAAATATCCTTAAATCAAACTCTAAGTTCTGAAGCAGCATTTTTCTTTCTTTGCCTGTCTGTAAATTTCAGTTACCTTCATTGGACATATTTTTTGTTGATTTGTGTGTGAGTTCAGTGAAATTGACATTTACAGCTAATACCCTTCTAAGCCTATCTATACTTTAGAAGGGGCAACGTTAAGAACATAAGAACGGCCATACTGGGTCAGATCAAAGGTCCATCCAGCCCAGTATCCTGTCTACTGACAGTGGCCAATGCCAGGTGCTCCAGAGGGAATGAACAGAACAGGTAATCATCAAGTGATCTGTCTCCTGCCATCCATCTCCACCCTCTGACAAACAGAGGCTAGGGACACCATTCCTTACCCATCCTGGCTAATAACCATTAATGGACGTAACCTCCATGAATTTATCTAGTTCTCTTTTAAACCCTATTATAGTCCTAGCCTTCACAACTTCCTCAGGGAGTTCAGCAGGTTGACTGTGCACTGTGTGAAGAAGAACTTCCTTTTATTTGTTTTAAACCTGCTGCCCATTAGTTTAATTTGGTTGCCCCTAGTTCTTATATTATGGGAACAAGGAAATTACTTTTCCTTATTCACTTTCTCCACATCACTCATGATTTTATATACCTCATGATTTTATATACTTCTATCATATCCCCCTTTAGATCTCTTTCCTGATTAGTTGTAGCTAAATTAGCCCCATCATACTGTATATAAAGTTGGGGTTATTTTTTCCAATGCGCATTACTTTACTTTTATGCACATTAAATTTCATTAGCCATTTTGTTGCCAAATCACTTACTTTTGTGAGATCTTTTTGAAGTTCTTCACAGTCTGCTTTGGTCTTAACTATCTTGAGCAGTTTAGTATCATCTGCAAACTTTGCCACCTCACTGTTTACCCCTTTCTCCAGATCATTTATGAATAAGTTGAATAGGATTGGTCCCATTTTTTAACATTGCATATGTTCAAAGATCTCTGACAAGAAAAAAAAAGAAACAAACAAACTACTGGGACCAGGAGCTAAAAGTCCCGCAGTTCCTTTGTGATATATAATGGGGCAATGTCTCTGACCTTGTCAAATTAGCACAGAAAGAAGCATTCTGAACTGTTTAAGGGGCTTAATGTGCATTTCTTAAATGAATTTCTAGAGAATAATTTCCTATAGGATGGAACTCAATTCTATTCTGTGCTCTGAAGAACTCTGTTAAACCTTTAGAGGTTTATGAAATATGAAAATGTAGTTTGCTAAAGAGAGAGCCTAGGTGGTCTGCAGTAAATTAACCCAATTAACGTTGTAATTTTTCAGAGTTGATGCTGCATGTTGGAGCTCTCCAACTAAGATGGCTGTACTCTACAGGCAGCCATGGAGCTTTTCTGCCTTTAATTAATGCATTTTCTTAATTGTGCAGTTGCCTGGAATGGATTACATTGAAATGAATGGATTTCCTGTAGAACAGAAGGTAGATGACTAACGTGTTGGTTTAATTTTCTGCATAGGAACGGTTGAGCTAGGCAGCTAAGGGGCTCAGTCAATTCCCACACATAGCTCTCTCCTGAGCTCAACAGGAGCAGAAATAATTGGAATGGATGGATCTGTCATCTCAGGAGAATTCCTGCAGCCTCTAGATCCCCCCTTCAAACGCATGATGTAAGCTGTCGGCACTGGCTGCTGCTCTTAAGGCATACTTATGCAGATGCTAATGAAAAGCAGGGCATAACGGGATTCGTGCAGATTCATGCAGAAAAAGGCTCTCATATTTTCACCAGCCTCATCACTACCACGTGGCGCACAGAGTTTGTACAAAATGCACATGTCATGTCTTGTTTCTTGAGGGAAGCTGCCCGTTCAGACGAGGAAACTTTCTCAAGCCTGGGAATGCTGACTTTATTCAGGATGGCAGAACGGGGGTTGGACAGGGCAGAGTGCATCGATAGACTTGAAATAGACAATTAAATAAGGACCATAATGTGGAAAGGTATATACTATACTGCATTTTTCTGTCTGCTGCTGTAGATGTAACCAGTAGGTGAACATGCCAACTCAAGAAATGGTGCCCGAGACCTGACAAAGAAGCCACTCAGTATTAATAGACTTTGTATTAGAAAATAATGTTGGCACAAGAAAAGAAATAGGACTTGACGTATGGACCTTCTAGCCCAATGTAGTATGTGTTTGGATTGTGCACCCAGAACTTTGACAACATAACCCACAATGTTGCCCTCTGCTACTCTCCTAGACTGCTAAGACTTGAAGGCTTGTCCAGTAAAGCTTTTGGATGATCCTTTCGTGCTTGGCTCTTTATAATCTACTTGCTCCTGGCCAACACTTTTGACTATATGACTCTTAACCAAAACCATAACTTTTCCCTCTGGAATTCATCTGGATTATGCTACGGCCAGCAGCCTTTGAGATTGACCCCTTGTTCAAAAGCAAGAGTTCGACCACAGTGAAATGAGGACAGTAGCTTAACCTCTTGCTTGGCAAAAAATACTTTCAATCAAAACTTACCAACCACACAATTTGATTTTGTAAATCAGGTAAATCCAGTTATACTCTGCGCATTGAAACTGGGTTAAACTTTATGGGCCAAATTCTCTCCCCATGTAAACTGGTTTAGAGCTGCTGATGTCAGTGGAACCACATCAATTTATGTCAGCAAAGAGTTTGTTCATAGGCGTTCTGTATGTGCAATTATTACTTGTTAACTGGGTTGTGTTAGGGCCTGGAGGCATTGGGTTCCCAATATGCTAGATGCTGTACAATTAATACTTATTTGTATTACCCCTAGCACCCATAGCATCCTCGGACCCAGTTTTCATAGAATCATAGAACTGGAAGGGACCTTGAGAGGTCATCTAGGCCAGTCCCCTGCACTTGTGGCTGTACTAACTATCTAGACCATTCCTGACTGGTGTTTGTCTAACCTGCTCTTAAAAGTCGCAAATGATGGAGATTCCACCACCTCCCTAGGCAATTTATTCTAGTGCTTAACAACCCTGACAGGAAGTTTTTCCTAATGTCCAACGTAAAGCTCCCTTGCCGCAATTTAAGCCCATTGCTTCCTGTCCTATCCTCCGAAGTTAAGAAAAACAATTTTTCTTCCTCCTCCTTGTAACAACCTTTTACATACTTGAAAACTGTTATCATGTCCCCTCTCAGTCTTCTCTTTTCCAAACTAAACAAACCCAATTTTTTCAATCTTCCCTCATAGGTCATGTTCTCTAGACCTTCAGTGATTTTTGCTGTTCTTCTCTGGACTCTCTCCAATTTGTCCACATCCTTCCTGAAATGTGGCACCCAGAACTGGACACAATACTCCAGTTGAGGCCTAATCAGCATGGAGTAGAGAGGAAGAATTACTTCTCATGTCTTGCTCACAACCCTCCTGCTAATACATCCCAGAATGATGTTTGCTTTTTTTTGCAAAAGCGTTACATTATTGACTCATATTTAGCTTGTGGTCCACTATGACCCCCAGACCTCTTTCTGCAGTACTCCTTCCTAGGCAATCATTGTTCCTTCCTAAATGGAGTACTTTGCATTTGTCCTTATTGAATTTCATCCTATTTACTTCAGACAATTTCTCCAGTTTGTCCAGATCATTTTAATCCTATCCTCCAAAGCACTTGCAACCCCTCCCAGCTTGACGTCGTCCGCAAACTTTATATGTGTACTCTATGACATTATCTAAATCATTGATGAAGATATTGAACAGAACCGGACCCAGAACCGATCCCTGCGGGACCCCACTCATTATGCTCTTCCAGCATGACTGTGAACCACTGATAACTACCCTCTGGGCACAATTTTCCAACCAGTTATGCACCCACCTTATAGTAGCTCCATCTAGGTTGCATTTCCCTAGTTTGTTTATGAGAAGGTCATGCAAGACAGCATCAAAAGCTTTACTAAAGTCAAAATATACCACGTCTACCACTTCCCTCCTATCCACAATTCCTTTTACCCTGTCAAAGAAAGCTATCAGGGTGGTCTGACATGATTTGTTCTTGACAAATCCATGCTGACTTTTATTTATCACCTTATTATCTTCTAGATGTTTGCAAATCGATTGCTTAATTATTTGCTCCATTATCTTTCCTGCTACAGAAGTTAAGCTGACTGGTCTGTAATTCCCCGGGTTGTCCTTATTTCCCTTTTTATAGATGGGCACTATATTAGCCCCTTTCCAGTCTTCTGGAATCTCTCCTGTTTTCCATGACTTCTCAGAGATCATCGCTAATGACTCAGATATCTCCTCAGTCAGCTCCTTGAGTATTCTAGGATGCATTTCATCAGGCCCTCTGACTTGAAGACATCTAATTTATCCAAGTAATTTTTAACTTGTTCTTTCCCTCTTTTAGCCTCTTCTGATCCTACCTCATTTTCACTGGCATTCACTACGTTAGACTTCCAATCACCACCAATCTTCTTGGTGAAAACCGAAACAAAGAAGTCATTAAGCACCTCTGCCATTTCCACATTTTCTGTTATTATTTTATTATTTTTCTGTTGTTATTTTGCAAGGTGCTTGCAAACACAGAACAATAAGACAGCTCATCCCCAAAGTGCACATGGTAACATACCTTGTTTGACAAGATAAATAACAAGAGTGAAATCCAGTCCCCGCTGAAGTCCAGGCCAAAATTCCCATTGACGTCGATGAGGCCAGGATTCCCCCCAAAAGGTGTATATTTTCCTGCCTGAAGAATGTGGTGCAAAATATACTTGTTTACTATAACCCTTATGTGGATAGGCTAAGAGTGTTTGTTTTGTAGGGCTCACTGTTTCTTTTGGAGATTGCAGGGTTTGATCAGTTTGAAGAAATATCACTTAAAAACTCCTAACAGATTCAAACGCTGGCCTGAGTTATTCTCCCAGAGCCAATTAGCTTTTATTGTTTCAACTGCGTTCTTAGATATTTGTACTAAATAGTAGCAAAGAAACAAATGATCTCTTCCCTTTTCTCTTTGACGGGCTCACACAGAGGGGATTTGCTGAACTGCAGTTCAAAGAGCGGCTCTGGAAATCGACAATTGTTGACTCCTTCACGCAATCCACAGGCTTCAATATTAGGCTGTGTTTCCAGGTTTCCTGCCCTGACACTGACTGATATAGCTCATCTGAAAGTAGAATTGTTGTCTGGGTCAGGGCTGTATGGGTCTGATCCAACGCCCATTGAAATAAATGGAAAGGGTCCTGTGGGATTTAGATAATGATTGGTATCACACTAGCACCCAAGTTCCTCTCGTTCTAAGTGCTGTGCAGACACACAAGAGATGGTCCCTGCCCCGAAGCACTCACGGTCTAGTCAAGACAGACATAAGGTGGAAAGGGAAACGGGGATAGAGAGTGAAGTGACTTGTCCAAGGTGTCACAGGGGTGGAGCCAAGACAAGACTCCTACCCTGTGTCACCCCACTACAACCCAGCCAGGGCTTAAATGAAGGGGCAGAGATGGCGGAGCACAACTCCTCTTCCTCTGTTAAAAGCAGAGAGGAGGTCCCTCTCCTCTGCCTGATTTCTGGGAGCAGCTCCCGCTCTTCCTGGAGCAGTGGGAAGAGAGCTCCCCATCCTGTTTCGAACTACTTTAACAGCTGAGCCCAAATCCTTGTCATCAATGCAGGTGTAAAGAAGGAAAGCTGCCGTTTTGAAAACCTGGCCCAATGCGTCCAGTTGGGTTTTGCCTGAGTAGGGGAAGTAGAATCAGGGTCAGACAATAAGAGTAATAAGTAGAAAGACAGAGAAAGGGGAAACTGCCATCTGTCGCTAAACAAAAACTCCAGGGCAAGGGGTCACGTGAATCATTAAAAACTAGACTGGGCAAAACACTGGCGAAACTTTTTTGGGATTTGCAGAGTGGACAAGGTGACTGACAGAAAGAGGCTTTTTCTGTCTCTATTTTCTGTTACTTCTCACTCATTTGCCACCACACAAAGTTCTCTAATTTGTTGAGCCGTAAATGTAGCTTCTTCCAGGGTAACCAAGTTGTGTGTCCTCCGACCTTGATTCTGAGCCTCGCCAGCAGTGGTAAGGTATTGTCCTTAAGACTCTTGATAGTGCCAAAGCACTGGTTCCATTTAACACAAAAAATATAATAGGGATAAAGAAGGAGCTTTACTATCTTGATAAAACAGATGATCCTTTATCTAGCCCTACACTAAATAAAGTCCTGCACATGTATGGATTTACATGAAATTATAGCCACCCTCGTAATTTGCTGATTATTTTTCCAGATTTTTAAGTGGGAGGAGACCAAATCTACATGCACCTGTCCCTCTAGAGGTTTAAAAGTTCTTAGCTCAGTTCTTGTAAAGTGGTCTGTGCAAATGGAACCTGATCACCACCCTCTGTCCCCTTAATTTCATTGGGACTCCCATGGCTGGATCGCTTTACAGGCTTGGAGCCTGCAGTTCGGCTCACTGTGTTGGTGACATTTCTCAGAAAGCTTGAGCAAATTTTTTTCTGCCATTTTGATGTTAAATGGGAGTGGGAATACATTTCCCCCAGTTTACCAAAATCGTACCTGCCTTTTTGTTTTATTTTGTTTTTCAGACAGGGTTCTATTTAGAGCTGGTCAAAACAAGGCAGATGAATCACTTTTTGTTGGAGTTTCCAATTTGGTCAAAATGTTTTGCAGAGCCTGTTGTGTTTCGATAAAGTTCACCTGTCTGGTTTCCTGCTGTCTTACTCACCTGGCAGGTTGCTGGGGAGCCCAGCCTGCCAGGTTCCTGTCTCCTTGGTAGACAACCTGGTGGGTTTACAGGGAGCATGGAAGTCCAGGGAATCCCAGCTCCCAAGCTCAGGGCTCCTCGGTAGCCCACCATGCAGATTTCCCTGGAATCATAGAATCATAGAATCTCAGGGTTGGAAGGGACCTCAGGAGGTCATCTAGTCCAACCCCCTGCTCAAAGCAGGACCAAACCCAACTAAATCATCCCAGCCAGGGCTTTGTCAAGCCTGACCTTAAAAACCTCTAAGGAAGGAGATTCCACCACCTCCCTAGGTAACCCATTCCAGTTCTTCACCACCCTACTAGTGAAAAAGTTTTTCCTAATGTCCAACCTAAACCTCCCCCTCTGCAACTTGAGACCATTACTCCTTGTTCTGTCATCTTCTACCACTGAGAAGAGTCTAGATCCATCCTCTTTGGAACCCCCCTTTCAGGTAGTTGAAAGCAGCTATCAAATCCCCCCTCATTCTTCTCTTCTGCAAACTAAACAATCCCAGTTCCCTCAGCCTCTCCTCATAAGTCATGTGCTCCAGCCCCCTAATCATTTTTGTTGCCCTCCGCTGGACTCTCTCCAATTTATCCACATCCTTTTTGTAGTGTGGGACCCAAAACTGGACACAGTACTCCAAATGAGGCCTCACCAGTGCTGAGTAGAGGGGAATGATCACATCCCTCGATCTGCTGGAAATGCCCCTACTTATACAACCCAAAATGCCATTAGCCTTCTTGGCAACAAGGGCACACTGTTGACTCATATTCAGCTTTTCGTCCACCGTAACCCCTAGGTCCTTTTCTGCAGAACTGCTGCCCAGCCATTCGGTCCCTAGTCTGTAACAGTGCATGGGATTCTTCCGTCCTAAGTGCAGGACTCTGCACTTGTCCTTGTTGAACCTCATCATATTTCTTTTGGCCCAATCCTCTAATTTGTCTAGGTCCCTCTGTATCCTATCCCCACCCTCCAGCGTATCAACCACTCCTCCCAGTTTAGTGTCATCTGCAAACTTGCTAAGGGTGAAGTCCACACCATCCTCCAGATCGTTAATGAAGATATTGACTAAAACCGGCCCCAGCACCGACCCTTGGGGCACTCCACTTGATACCGGCTGCCAACTAGACATGGAACCATTGATCACTACCCGTTGAGCCCGACCATCTGGGCTGCATTCCCATTTGCTGAGAATTTAATTTTTGGGTGAAGGGAGAGGGTTAAATTCTGAGTTAGAACAAAACCAGACTTCAAAATAATACAATCTGTCACCAAATGGAAATATCTTCCTCTGCCCAGCACTAGTTCTGACAGAAATGGCTGAAAAGTCATGACCACAGCCCTCACTAAGGTCTAGTTATGCCTTCTGCTTGTTTTGAAAAATATTGGCTAAGGTTTAACATAGGAAGATGTAACTTAGGAATGAGTAGTCAGTTGCACAAATACAAAATGGGAAATGACTGCCTAAGAAGGCATATTGCAGAAAAGGATAGGGGTGCTATAGTGGATCACAAATGACATATGAGTCAGCAATGTAATACTGTTGCCAAAAAAGCAAACCTCTTTCTGGGATATATTAACTGGAGTGTTGTAAGCAAGACACAAGAAGTAATTCTTCCCCTCTACTTAGCACTGATTAGGCTTCAGCTGGAGTAATGGGTCCAGTTCTGGGCACCACACTTCGGGAAAGATGTGGACAAATGGGAGAAAGTCCAGAGAAGAGCAACAAAAATAATTTAAAGTCTAGAAAATATGACCTATGAGGAAAGATTGAAAAAACTGGGTTTGTTTAGTCTGGAGAAGAGGCGGCTGAGGGAGGACATACATCTTCAAGTACGTAAAAGATTGTTATAAAGAGGAGAGTGATAAATTGTTTTCGTTATCCAGTGAGGACAGTACAAGAAGTAATGGACTTAAATTGCAGCAAGGGCAGTTTAGGTTGGACGTTTAGGAAGAACTTCCTAATTGTCAGGGTGGTTAAGCACTGGAATAAATTGCCTAGGGAGGTTGTGGAATCTCCATCATTGAATGTTATTAAGGACAGTTTAGACAAACACCTGTCAGGGATGGTCTAGATAATACTTAGTACTGCCTCAGAGCAGGGGACTGGAATAGATGACCTCTCAAGATCTGTTCCAGTCCTGCATTCCTATGATTCTGTGATAGACATTGGCACTGGAAAACTGCACATTGAGCATGTACAGGAGAGAATGTCATCTTTCCAATGTACATACTAAGGCCCTGATTCAGCAAAACAGTTAAGCACATGCTTAACTTCAAGCATGGGAGTAGTCCCAGGGTGCTCATGCACTTAAAGTTAAGCATGTACATAAGTGCTTTGTTGAATCAGGGTCTGAAACATAGATGCATGCACAGCTGACTAAGTTTGCGTTTGGATCAAAGACCTTTCACACTCAAATGACAAAAATTAGTGGAGCTTGTAAAGAATGCAAGTTGATTGCATCTAGATTTTCTTTTTTCTTTAGTTTGTTTTGTTCCCCCATTCTCCCTCCAAACTTCTTAAGATATTTAAAACAAAGCTAGGCTTCATGCAGCATTCATTATTTGAAGTCAAGCTCTCACACTTAGAGAATTCCGAAGTTTGAGTTTGCTCTGGCACCCGTTAACTTGGCTACGTTGCATATGTGTAGTATCATCTTTTCCTCTTGTTGACTATAAATCATGTTGTATTATTGCTTTTTGTTTTTAAGGTATACAGAGCTTTGGCATAGCCTGGGATGTGCAGGTTGGCTGAGTTAATAGAGAATCAAACTTCAGAAATGTCCTAACTTGGAGTTCACAACCTTGCTCAGTCCTTTCCTTTAAGTTATAGCTTTAGTCAAGTACATCAGCCTAGCTCCCTTCAAGTCTGTGGCGCTAAACTGATTGATTTACACCAGTTGAGAATCTGGCCTACAGTTTTCATGTCCCTTATAAGGTTATAGGAGCACTGTGGGATCAATACTAAAAATAAAATATTTACATGGGAAAGACCACAGTGTTGCTGTCATTAATCATGAAAACTTTCTCCTTGGAAACTTCAAAGACAAGCAGGGGGAGGGGAGAAGCTAGGAAGGGATAAAGCATTATAAATGTCTCTAAAATGAAAGCCACTGCTGCCAGAATTTTACAACTTCTTGCTAACATTGTCATGATGTTATTCTGGAAGAGTATTAAAGGTGACCTGCAAAGTCGTTTTAAAAAACTTGGACTTCTGCCCTCTTTTTCCTTCTCTGTGATGAATAAAGAAGGCCTGGCAGGTTTTATTAGTTTTTAAAGAAAAAGGAGATTTTCTGCTGGTGGTTTGTTTGTTTGTTTTTTAATTATTATTATTTTTGCTTTAACCTTAGCAGCATCGGGAATGTCATGTTTGTTGGAGACCTTTTGGAAAGTCTAAGGCAGGTAGTTCTTCTAATGTCCCACAATTTCAGTCCCTACTTTGGCAGAAGGTATTCCTCTGTCCTTCAGGAAGGTCACAGTCTGGGTCAGCAGCAAGTAGTGGAGACTTATGGAGCACTGGAGCACATGACTTATGAGGAGAGGCTGAGGGAACTGGGATTGTTTAGTCTGCAGAAGAGAAGAATGAGGGGGGGATTTGATAGCTGCTTTCAACTACCTGAAAGGGGGTTCCAAAGAGGATGGAGCTAGACTGTTCTCAGTGGTGGCAGATGACAGAACAAGGAGTAATGGTCTCAAGTTGCAGTGGGGGAGGTTTAGGTTGGATATTAGGAAAAACTTTTTCACTAGGAGGGTGGTGAAGGCACTGGAAAAGGTTCCCTAGGGAGGTGGTGGAATCTCCTTCCTTAGAGGTTTTTAAGGTCAGGCTTGACAAAGCCCTGGCTAGGATGATTTAGTTTGGGATTGGTCCTGCTTTGAGAAGAGGGTTGGACTAGATGACCTCCTGAGGTCCCTTCCAGCCCTTATATTCTAGGATTCTATGATTTAGGGCAGGGACTGTCTTTCTTTTCTGTCATTGTACAGCACGGAGCACGAGGGGTTCTTGCTCAATGCCTGAGGCTCCTAGGTGCTGCCACAATACAAATAAATAATAATGCTAGTAAGTGGTGTAGCCTTCTAGCCCTCCCCAAAATCTAAATCCAGGTAATAATACCTCAGAGTGCTGAACCCAGACTGGCACCTGACGGATTAACATCGTCTTCCCCTTGCAGCCTCTTCCATCCTTCTGAATTTCAGAAAATTTCCTCATCAGCAAAAGGATGGTCTTGTGGGAAAGGCACTGGACTAGCACTCAGGAAATCTAGGTCCATTTTCTAGCTGTGCCACAGACTTCCTGTAGGGTGGTGGGCAGGAGTATTATAACCTGAACTCACAAAGGGGCCAAATTAAAGTTGGGTAAGCATCCTTCATTCTAGCATTGCTGAACTTTTGAGTGTACAGTGGCAGCGTTCTTCTAATGTCATTTTTTTTCAAATGTATGTTTACAATACTATTAAGCTCTTTTAAAAAGAAAAGGATGTTTTGACTCATGACCAGACTAGCTGTAGGTGTTAATGTCCTGCATAATCTCAGCCAATACAACCTTATCTTTGTCCAATGCGTGCTGCGCATCTGCACACACCTATAGCATCTTCAGGGGGCTACGTTATTTGAAGCCTCCCGGGGACAGGGGAATAGTTCTCAAGATTTCATCCGAACTAAACAACCTGCTTTCCAGTACAGCTTTCTCATGACAAATGAACACCCTGATATCAAAAGTATCAAGAGGAGTGGTGGATTTTTCCTTTCTCCATCTGGTCTATGTAATAAACAACTCTTCAGTTCTCAAGGCCACCCTCTGAATGTTTAACAACAGAATATTTCTTCATTGCATTCTGTCTCTGAGGTATGTAGAAACTTTTCCATGTCAAGGACGAAGCAATTCCAGAAGCAATGTATTGGTATGCCACTTCGTTTGTCTGAAAGTGAGACTGCATTTTGATCAAGGAGAAGTCCTGGTCAATAATGTTCCTAGGATTCAGTATTTGCTTTTGAGAGTGAAGAACTGTCCCAATCAATACCAACAACAGCTACAGGAATGCTTTGCAGTACATGTAATGCAATTTAGTACAGTTTAGCTCTACTCTTGTTACCTTCTGAATTGCCGCTCTATATAAATAATTGTGTACTTGCAGCATATTCTACTGGTGGAGATCAGTGACTCTCAGCTCGTGTACATCTAGGGTGGCTGAGTTCTTCTGTCTCCTCCCCCATCTTATCTTCACTCTGAGCAAAGCGCTAAGCAAATCTTTCAGACAGAATATAAAAAATTTGGTGTGACACAGGATACCAAAGAGAAACGAAACAACAGTGATCCACTCAGCGTCACATTTCAAAAAAGACCATACAGATCCCCACAGTAAATTTTCACAAATGTCCTCCACAAAGTTTTGATCACCCTCACCATTCCTACTCAAATATACATGAGGTGTCCAGATGGCAGAAGTAATGTGTTTGTGTTGTAATGCTAATCCCTAGTAATAATACATTTTATGTTCCTTGAATATCGTAGCACTGTTCTCTTCAAAAATGGTAATAAAGTGCACATTTGCTTATTAGTAATGAATGTCAAACCATTCACCATGATGGAAATATCCTATTTCCATAGCTTTGATAAATAGCTGCTGGAAATCATGCATTTTTAATAGCAGTCCTATATTTAGGGGCTTTCAGTTTCTGAGGGAGATAAATGACTCTTCAGGGACGGAGCTCTGCAAGCGCCTAGTCTTCTGCAACTGCTGGTACCTATTTAAAGCCAGTGTTGTCTTTCTGTTGTATGACTGCTATGCAGGCTTTGATTGATACAGTTTTTATGCTGGAGATCAGGCTGTCCATCAGGATAAATCAAAATATGTTTCTGCGGAGGCAGCTGCATAGTATCTAGTTTCATGTGGATGTTTTTGTTTGGTTTTTTATATGCTCTGACCACTCTGATTCTCATTTACACCAAGGCTCCTTTACAACTGGCGGAGTAAAAGTGGGCATAAATGTAGTATGTCAGGTCAATGTAAAGTGTCCATAGTATAAATAAGAATCCAGCCCAAAGGTTTAGGTTTGTGCTTCATTACTTGCCATAGAAAGCACACAGCACATCCTGTCTAAGTGAATATGCAAGAAATAGCATCATGTTCCCTTTTCACAGCTGCAGCCACTGTGGGAATTTGGCGTATTATGATAATACACTCAGTACAACAAAGGGTATTCTGAATTATAAACATTGAATGCACTATGTCTTGTATTAATGAATAATTAGTTCACTGATGACCAGTCCCAAAGGGGACCCTGAGTGTATTGACCCAACTAAAACAAACTCTGAAGAACAAGATGACCAACTTTATATAAACCCTAGAGTGAGAGAACACAGCACTCACTGTGACCCAGAATTGACACTGGTGCAAACCAGTGTACAGTCCCTAAGCCCTGATCCTGCAAAGTCTCAATGGGACTGTTTGTGTGTTTAAAGTTAGACACGTGTGTCTGACTGGGGCACTGACCTCTGAAAAGCTCTCTTGGCCTGCAGGGTATATTCTGCTAAATAACACTGAGATCCTGTAACGAAGATATTGCCTTCCCTGCAGGACAGAAAGCATTTTGAAGAACCAGCTCTGTGCAGACAGCTCAAAAGAGAACAAAGTCATCCGAGCTTTGCCCTGCAGAGTTTAAGTTTTGAATTTTGGGACAAGTGGAGCGTGTGTCCTATCCAGTCTGTGGGTCAGGCTAGCCAGCTGTTCCAGTTTCATGGATTGAAGCCCTCAATTTTTGTGTGTGTGTGTTTAGTGTGCTGAATTCTTAACTTGTGTGTGTCAGTGTAGATCCACTGAAGTCCGTGGGTGAGATTCCGCAAGTGTCAAGTATCAGAAGGGGAGCCGTGTTAGTCTGAATCTGTAAAAGCAGCAAGGAGTCTTGTGGCACCTTATAGACTAACAGACGTTTGGGAGCATGAGCTTTCGTGGGTGAATACCCACTTGGTCGGATGCATGTCAAGACTCCTTGCTGCTTTTACAAATCCAGACTAACACGGCTCCCCCTCTGATACTTGCATCCGACGAAGTGGGCTCTATTGATTAGCCAGTAAATTATTTGTAAAGGTTAGTTGCTTGGGGCAGTACTGTATCTTGGTATGCTTTTGTACCACACCCAGCAGTTCTGATTGGGGCTCCTAGGTTCAATCCAATATAGGGGAAGACTTTCAAAAATACCTGAGGATTTAGGAGCACAAGTCCCAATGATTTTCAAAGGGACTTGTGCTCATTCCTTTAGGTGCGTTAGATAATTTCCCCCTTACATTTAAATAATAATAATTTGGAGCGTTAACTACAGGAAAGTGTAATACCTGTGGAAAAAACATACTCAGAGAGATTTCAAAAGCATTTGCTCAAATTCTATTCTGCGCATACAAACCCTTAATTTGCTCATATGTAGATATGCGTGCATGCACATTAGAGCTTTTACATGCAGTTTGGATGTGCACTTTAGTGTATGCTGTTTTAGAAATCTGCGCCACTTTGTCTGAATAGGTTTTAGGTTGTTAATTTCAGTAGCAGTTTATTTCAACTAATTTATCGCTGTTTGGCATGGATTACAATACTGATCATGATGATTGCATTTGGTATTCCAATGAATACTGTAGGTTTATTTCCACAAGAGTTTCCGTGTAAATCAGCATTCATTAATATACCGTTAAATAAAGGACTACTCTTAATTTCCCACTTAAGGCTTCATTAGTTTGGCATATCTTCTTCACTTTGCAGCCTTGCGATGGACATTTAAAGTCTTAATTTTATGTGAGAAAAGCAAAAATATGAGTGCCTGCAGTATCAAACTCATTATAACTGTGTATTTTCTGTTCTTAAAGTTGACCAAAGTAAGTATTGCGAGTGTCTTGCTTGGGACAGTTAGTGTTGGGATGGGAGAAGGAAGTAACAGCAATGTTCCTCTGCTCACTTGTCAGGCTGATCCATCGAGTGTCTGAAATTTGAAAGAAAAATCCCAATAACTGTTGAGGTGCAACTTTTTGGAAAATGAATTATAAATCACTGTGTGTGTGCGAAGTAGCCAAAGTAGCAATGGCCCTTTCAAAGGCTGCTGCAGGGGATGTCTTTATACATCAGCTTTGAAAACATTTGCTCACTGTGAAGTGACTGGTTCACACATTGGTAGAGTGGGCTCAGTCCTTCATCATTCAGGTGGATAAACTGTTTCGTGCAATTTACTGCTGATTTTTAAGACCAGACCATACAAACTAAAGCGGTCATGGCTGCATACGAGCTCATTGGGCATCTTTTTTGTACGATTACAGGATTTGTGCAGTTATCATTGTTCAAAATTTCCCATCTCCTGCTCTCCGCACTGTAGTTCAGCATCCTGAACATCAGCTGGCTGCCGCCCTCTTACTCAGAGACCGTTTCAATTCCATGATACCCTGTGTGCATAGTAACAACAACGAGTCTGGTGGCACCTTAAAGACTAACAGATTTATTTGGGCATAAGCTTTTGTGGGTAGAAAACCCACTTCTTCAGATGCCTGGAGTGATGCAGGTGTTATATAATGACACATGAAGAGAAGGGAGTTACCTCACAGGTGGAGAACCAGTGTTGACAGGGTCATAACGTGCAAGATGCTTTGGGGTGGAAGGTGTTGTATAAACATAAAATAGTGCAGTGTGCTCTTGTTTAACTGAGACGTGCAATATGACAGGCCATTTCTCTTATTTATATGCAGCCTAGTGATCATGAATCATAATGATCCCGGATTAACTGGGATAGCATTAGTGTCAATGGAGCAAAGACCGGATTGCTTAGGCCCACATTCTCAAAGGTATTTAGGCACCTAAATACCTTAGAGGATCTGGGCCTTAATGGGAATGAAACCAAGTGTTAAATAGCTTTGAAATGCTAGTTGGTATTTTTAATATACCAGTTGCTAACTAAAGATTACAGCTTAGATTTTCAAAGCTAAAATTCATAGGAATTGGGCATCCAAATCTGCTAGATGGCTTTGAAATTTCTCCCTCATGGTATGTTTTCCTGGGCACTCATGCGCCCTTACTGAGAGTTGCTGGGTCCTAGTGACTTTGGTTGAGGGTAACTAGTTTGAAGAGTGTCTAGTCCACATTTAGTCCGCATCTAGTCCGCATTTACGTGCTGTATTTGCTTTTAGATTTTGCAAGCCATCAAAACTCCAAAGTCCCGGAGACCGTTTCTCCTGATTTTGAGTTTTTCCTGAACAAAATCAACCAAATACAAAAACCTCAATTACCACAGACCAAAGTCACATTAAAAATGACATTCATGGAAGTTTAAGAGTTAAGCACTCCAAGTCAGGAAATACCAAAGTTAAGGCTGAACGTACAACCTTGTCCCCTTCTGTGTGCCTTACAGTGTTTTAATTACATGGTAAGATACTATCTGTTAAGCAATAGTATAATATACAAGTTATATAGATGTGCTGGTACAGCATCTTGTAATAACTATCATAGAAACATAGGGCTGGAAGGGACTTTAAGAGGTCATCTAGTCCATCCTCCTGGCTGAGGTAGGACCATCTCTGGCAGGTGTTTGTCTAACCTGTTCTTAAAAATCTCCAGTGATGGGGATTCCACAACCTTGCTTGGTAACCTGTTCCATGCTTAACTACCCTTAGAGTGAGAAAGTTTTTCTTAATATCTAACCTAAATCCCCTTGCTGCAGATCAAGCCCATTACTACTTGTCCTGCCTTCAGTGGACATGGAGAACAATTGATCATCCTCTTTGTTATACCGCCCCTTTGAGCCGTATTGATGGTGATATGTGTAAATGTTGCAGTGTTGAAAAGGGGTAAGAATTTTTGTTTCAAGAGAATTGAATTGGTCATTCTTGTGTATTTATGCTAATTTCGTTGTCCTAATACTCCAATATATCTTTGTTAATAGCCCTGCTCAGCAAAGCACTTAAGCACATGTCTACCTTTTAAGGGCTTGACTTGATTTTAACATGGTATACTCTATTTTCTTCAAGGGATGCATTTTAATAACTTTGTCAGCACTAACCTACTAGCTTTCAAAGCCTTTTTTTGGCCATGTTTTTGCAACATTAAGCCTCAATCCAGTTTAGTAATTTTGTTACTAATGCAATATTTTGCACATTGCGGAAGTCACAGCAGTATAGGGAAGACATCCAGCTGTTATTGCTTAGTTATTTTGAGCTCATTTAATGCAAACGTTTTCAGAGATAAGGTAGCAGTGACTCACTGATGTTGCTGAGAATAGTCAGAAGCAGGGGTCAGAGTTGCTCTCCTTTCCCCCCACTGTTTCCAGAACTCCCAGCTCTGTGGTATAGTTGGGGTGCGGGGAGTATGGCAGCACCTCCTGGCTTGAAGTGCTTTCCATCACGTACAGCCTCTACAGTTTTGTTCAATGGCTTTTAGAACCCCCCACTATAAAACTTGTTCCAACACCCTGTGTATAGTAGTGATTCCACTTAACTTAGTGCAGCATTTCACAGCTACCTGGAGCATACAAATATTGGTAATTCAGGCTTCTGTGATGAGCCCGCTGGGCTCCCTGGGAGGGAGCCGTGAAAGTCCTTAGGCAGTTAAACCCCAGACTTGGGTGCCTAAGTCCCAGTTGCAGGACCAGTGTGATCCACAAACCTCCCACTGAACCCTAAAAGCACCTTCGCTTACCCAGCACCTAAGTTTTTCATAGTTAAAGTTCCCTTGGTGCCTCAGTTTCTCCTTCTGGGCTTGTGCACTGCTGTGTCATTCTAGGCATTCAACTGCCTATCCCCTGCCTAAACTGCAGAGCAATCCATGAAGCAGGGGAAGGTCGCCATTCAACCATCTAAGCCACATTATCATTCTCTCTCTGTCTCTGATCCAGTGACTGCTCACTGTGGATACATACTTAGGGTCATTGGGCTAGAGAGAGAGAATGAGGTGGGAGACCATGGGTCCAACCCCCTTCTCCAACCACTTTTTCATTATTTAATCCACAGCGGCTCAACAGGAGGGACTGAGGGAGCCCCCACATCAGAATATCCCGTAGCCCAGTGGTTCTCAACCAGGGGTCCGGGGCCCCCTGGAGAGCCGTGAGCAGGTTTCAGGGGGTCCGCCAAGCATGGCTGGCATTAGGCTTGCTAGGGCCTAAGGCAGAATATATTAAAATTCATGGTGGCTAAGTCCATAAATGGCTATTAGCCAGGATGGGTAAGAATGGTGTCCCTAGCCTCTGTTCGTCAGAGGATGGAGATGGATGGCAGGAGAGAGATCACTTGATCATTGCCTGTTAGGTTCACTCCCTCTGGGGCACCTGGCATTGGCCACTGTCGGTAGACAGATACTGGGCTAGATGGACCTTTGGTCTGACCCGGTACGGCCTTTCTTATGTTCTTATGTAGAAAGTCAAAGTCTTGCCACGTGGGATTGCAGCCTGGGACCCAGAGCTCCACCAGCCGGGGCTGAAGCTGAAGCCTGAGCAACTTAGCTTTGCGATGCCTCCTGTGGTGGGGCCCCAGGCAATTGTCCTCCTTGCTACTCACTAACTCCATCCCTGGCTTTTATATGCAGAAAAACAGTTGTTGTGCCACAGGTGGGTGTGGACTTTTTATAGCACGTTGGCGGGGAGCTCAGAAAGAAAAAGGTTAAGAACTTGGGAGGTGTAAGTTCAAGTCCCCTCTCAGGTATGGGGCAGATGGGAGACCCCTGTTCAAATCCCTTTTCCCTCTCTGCTTGAGGTGGGAATTGAACCTGTGCCTTGCACGTGCCAGGAGAGAGCTCTAAGCACTGGGATAAAAGTTACAAGGTGGGCAGTGGCCCCTCTGTGTGAAGCAAAGCAGGCACCTGTCTCATTCCCTGCAAGAAGTGCCTTGGGGTCTGACTACAAGTGGAGGGAGCCCGCTCGTGGATCGCCAAGCAGCGCCCTGCAGCCTGGAACCTGGTGTCTGCCTCTGAGAAGGCTGAGGCTTAGCGCACACCCCTGTCGTCAGCATCTCCCATTGGCTAGCTTAGGTGGCTCCCTGCCTAGCATGTTGGCTTTTGTGGATCTCTTTCTTTGGTGCCTGTCTCCTGCCATTCATTGCATAGGGAGCCTAGGCATCCAACTCAGGCTTTCTGGATCGCAGTGGAGTTTTCTAGTCACCTGGAAGTTACGTGCCATGAAGCTCAGCATTGCAACACCTAAGTCCCTTTGTTGATTCCAGCCCCTCTTACTCTTTAAGGATGATCTGTGGCCTCCGTTCAGCTGGGCATACTCTAATTTGTAGTGCAGCATGACAATAAGACTGGGCTAATTCACACCCCAGTCTTCACTGTCGTGTAAAGTGCAAGTTCAACAGACTGGGTGGGCAATTAGCACTAGTTGGTAGAGGTGTGGTTGTCATCTGGCAAAGTAGTCCAGTTGACAGGCACTGTCTCAGTGTCATAAAGGCAAGATGGATGAAAGACTGCTCCAGGGACATGAATGCATAACAGCATGTAAGCCTAGATCTTCGCTAGGTCATAAAGATGCTTTCCCTCGCAAGTTCTTCACAGGGGCCAGGGGCCAAGTTTGTGATAAATCGTGTCCTTGTGTCTGTGCTGGCTAATTCTAGCAGGCTCGCCGTGTGATCTTCATCACAACCTCTTCTGTGTTCATTGCAGTAAAGGAAACTGAAAGGGGATTGCAGCTAAGGAGACTTGCAGCTCCGTCTGCCTGTATCTCTTTCTAACAAGTAAATTGGATAAGTGCCATGCAGTTTGCCAGCCTGAGTCTCAGTTGCAGCTGCTTAGAACACAGAAGGAAAGTTCAATTAGAACCTGATTGAAAAATAGACATCTCAGGGGATATGATGGATTGCACTGGAGACTTTGCTCTCCTTGTCTGAGGATACAGAGCATATGGGTCAGGGATGTAGATTTAAGTTGTCTTAATCTTTAATTTTTTTTTATTTTTTAAACACCACTGAGTCATTGTGGTTCCTTTTCAGTCTGTCCTTGGCTGGATTTTACTTTTTCCAAGCATATGTGTGGTTTTTTACAGTGCTGCATTAAAGAATTACTGATAAAAGAACCAAATCTTTATAAAATGATCTGTCTATACCCCAAACAATTTTATAAGTCATGCTGATTACAAATTCAAATATGAACATTTTGAAAATGGCTGATTTTTTAAAGACTTTATTCATCTAGCATATTTATTTGTAATAAGAGCAAATGGTCTTGGACAATGTGCCTTTTTCTTAGGAAGGTTTCAGGGATGCCGTTTTAAAGCAAACCTTTTTAAAACAGAATTTTAATGATAAACCAGAGACTTAGAAGAGACCAAGATGTTCTGTTGCATGTACACACAAATTCTGTACCAAGAATAGGCACTTAACTTAAATAAACCAATAAAACAAAATCTCCTTGACAGCGGTCAGTCACTTGATGTGCTCTGACAACTGCTTATGCTAACCAGTATCCTTATAGGGAAAGATAGGAGAGAGGTCCTGGAGGCCAAATTTAGACTGCTAGGTAAGAGATTGAAGTCCAGGACCTCCATGGTAGCATTATCTGAAATGCTTCCAGTTCCATGCGCAGGACCAGTTAGATAAGCAGAACTGCAGGGTCTCAATGTGTGGATGAGACAATGGTGTAGGGAAAAGAGATTTAGATTTATTAGGAACTGGGAAAACTTTTGGGAAAGGGGAAGCCTATACAGGAAAGATGGGCTCCACATAAACCAAAATGGAACCAGATTGCTGGTGCTTAAAATTAAAAAGGTCATAGAGCAGTTTTTAAACTAAGGGCTGGGGGAAAGCCGACAGGTGCAGAGGAGCTTGTGGTTCGAACATCCCCTAGGGGAGGATCTATAAATGGAGATTTCCTATGTCCTAATAAGTAGAGGATGGAAGATGTTAAAATACAGGTAAGATCTGATGAGAAACAGTCAAATGAAAAAAAATCCCATTCAATTACAACATGTAATGACAGACAGCTAAAAAGTGACAAGTTTTTAAAGTGCTTATATACCAGTGCTAGAAGTCTAAATAATAAAATGGGTGAACTAGAGTGCCTTGTATTAAATGAGGATATTGATATAACAGGCATCACAGAAACTTGATGGAATGAGGATAATCAATGGGACACAGTAATACCAGGGTACAAAATATATCAGAAGGACAGAACAGGTCATGCTGGTGGGGGAGTGGCATTATATGTGAAAGAAAGTGTAGAATCAAATGAAGTAAAAATCTTATATGAACCAAGCTGTACCATAGAATCTCTATGGATAGTAATTCCATGCTTGAAGTTTAAGAATATAGCAATAGGGATATATTACAGACCACCTGACCAGGATGGTGATAGTGACTGTGAAATGCTCAGGGAGATTAGAGAGTCTATTACAGTAAAAAACTCAATAATAATGGGGGATTTCAACTATCCTCATATTGACTGGTACATATCACCTCAGGAAGGGATGCAAAGATAAAGTTTCTTGACACGTTAAATGATTGCTTCTTGGAGCAGCTAGTCCTGGAACCCACAAGAGGGGAGGCAATTCGTTATTTAATCCTAAATGGAGCACAGGATCATGTCCAAGAGATGAATATAGCTGGACCGCTTGCTAATAGTGACCACAAGGTCGGTCCTAGGGCCGGTTTTGTTCAACATCTTTATTAATAATCTAGATGATGAGATTAATTGCACCCTCAGCAAGTTCACAGATGACACTAAGCTGTGGGGAGAGGTAGACATGATGGAGGGTGGGAATAGGGTCCAGAGTGACCTAGACAAATTGGAGGATTGGGCCAAAAGAAATCTGATGAGGTTGAACAAGGACAAGTGCAGAGTTCTGCACTTAGGAAGGAAAAATCCTATGCACCACTACAGGCTGGGAACCGACTGGCTAAGCAGCAGTTCTGCAGAAAAGGACCTGTTGGTTTGGTCCTGCTTTGAGCAGGGGGTTGGACTAGATGACCTCCTGAGGTCCCTTCCAACCCTGAGATTCTATGATTCAATGATTCTATGACCTGGGGATTACAGTGGAAAAGAAGCAGTGTGCCCTTCTTGCCAAGAAGGCCAATGGCATATTGGGCTGTATTAGTAGAAACATTGCCAGCAGATCGAGGGAAGTGATTATTCCCCTCTATTCGGCAGGTGAGGCCACACCTGGAGTATTGCGTCTGCTGATAACTCTTCCAAATGATGAGACCTGCACAAGAGATTGGTTATGCTGGAGTACAGACAATCAATCTCTGTACTGTGTACCCTGCTTCATTTTGAACAAAAGTGCTGCAGATGCATCAGTTCTCTCTGATCAATCAGGATGGAGCATTAATGGAGGTTGGAGGAAGTTGAAAGACCGAATTCCATCACATGAGAGTTCAATGTCACACAAAGAAAACTGTGTTGCTTGGAAATCAGCCAGTAGGACAGCATCAGCTGAAAGTTCAGTTGAGAATTTACTCTTGACTGACCTCTCTACAGAAACTAATAACTGGAAAAAACTTCTTGAGCGCATCCTGAATGTCATCCTTTTTCTTTCTGAGCCGAGATTGGCTTTCTTTGGTGCCAGTCAACGTATTGGTGATCGTCAAATGGAAACTTTCTAGGCATAGTTGAGCTCCTCAACAAATATGACCCACTTTTATCAGAGCATGTTAAACATGTTTGAGAATCACAAGTACATGCAAGTCCATTATCTCTCCACACGCATACAAAACGAGTTCATTGAGCTATGTGGGTCATCCGAACAAACAACAATTCTCGATGAGATTCGAAATGCCAAGTATTTTTCAGTCATTGTTGAAGCCACTCCAGACTGTTCTCAGAAGGAACAGACTACTATGGCTATTCTATATGATTGTAGACAACTCACAATTTTCAATTGAAGAAAGGTTTATTTTGATAATTTCACGAGAAAAACTGGAAAAGAAATTGCTACTCAAGTACTAGCAATTCTAGAAGGTTTTAAGTTCGATTTTCAAATCTGCATTGGTCAAGCCTATGACAATGGATCTAATCTTGCTGGGAACTACAGAGGTGTACAAGCAGTTCTGCTTGAGCATAATTCAAACTGTATTTTCTCCAGCTGTGGAAAGCACACACTAAACCTTGCATTGACTGTGCTGAATCATGCAAGGAAGCAATTACTTAGTTGGGAACTGTTCAGCAATGTCAAGGGTTTATTCCCCACTTTGAACTTTAGAGTTCAAAAGATGGGGACCTGCATGGACTCCTCTAAACTAAAATCCTAGTTTAGATCTGGTTCTTGCTGCCACCAGTCAAGTTTTAAGTGTCTGACACACTCCCTGTTCCCCCAAAAACTTTCCCTGGGGAACACAGATCCAAACTCCTTGAATCTTAACACAGAGGGAAATAATCCAATTCCCCCCCCCTTCTTCCCTCCTCCCCTAGTGCTTAGGAGAGATACCTTGATTCAAATTCCTTGAATCAAAACAAAGAGGGATTCACTTTTCCCCCCTCCCCTTCCCCTGAAAATCCAAACAAGGGAAGAAATCAATCAAGTTCTAAAAGGAAAAGATTTTATTAAAAGAAAGAAAGAAAGAAAGTACACTATCTCTGTAATACCAGGATGGAAAAATATCACAGGGTCTGACTTATAAACCTGGAGAGACTTCCCCCTCCCTCCTCCTCAGAATAATCAGTAACAGCAAACAGAAATAAAGAATTTTTCCAGCAAACACACAATTGCAAATACAGAAAGCAACTCAAAAGACTAATCCGCCTTTTTAACTAATACTCACTATATTGAATAGAAGAGGCTATTTCAGGAAACTTGGAGAACTTGAAGGATATGACTGGCCTCTCTTAAATCCAAAAAGAGACTAACTCCAAACAAAGAAACACAGACAAAGATTTCCCTCCACAGAGATTTGAAATTATCTTGTCCCTTGATTGGTCCTCTGGTCAGGTGTTCATCAGGTTACTAAGCTTGTTAACCCTTTACAGGTAAAAGAGACCTTAACCCTGATCTGTTTATTTATGACAAGCAAATATACAATCTCTTCAGCAGCAGTCCGCAAAGATGGGACAGTCTGAAGCAATATCTTCCTGTTTCAGTGCCTGGAATGTCCAAAACTAGATGGTCTGCATGGATGGATGGTGTTCAACAAGTTGCGCAGCATTTGAATTCAATGAGAGAGGCTTTAAAAGAGCTTGAATCTCTCAATCTCATTGCCCAGGCTCGAACTGAACTTCAGTCTATTCAGAAGCATGTCTAAATTTGAATGCATTCTCATGTCATCTTTGTGAATGAAGCTACTTACAATGATCCACCAAACTAATCTGGTAATTGAAGCATGCAATGCTACTCTTGATGTTGAGAGGGATGTCATTGAAAGTCTTATCAATGACATTCAACAGATTCGTGAACAATTGGATGCAGTCCTGACCGAGGCCAAATAAGTAGCACAGAATACTGGCATTTCATCTGAGTTTTCCACCAATCGCAACTTACCTACTGAATCCGATGCTGAGCAGCATTGACTCTATTCAGTCAGGTCTTACACGTCGATTTGAGTCACTGCGACTATTTTGTACCCTTTTTGGGTTTCTTTGGCAGTTCAACAGACTGAGTAATAAAGATCTACTTTCTGCAGCTGAACAATTTCAGGACCAGTACAACAAAGAAATCTCAAAATATTGCAGTGACGAGGTCATCTTCCTCAAACAAATATATTCCACAAACTTTAAATTGGATTGCAAGCCAAAGGAATTGCTTCAAGAAATCGAACTCTCTGGGGGTGTTTCCTAATATCACAATTGCATTGCATATTTTTGTCAGTTTGCCTGCATCAGTGACTTCAGGTGAACACACCTTCAACGTGCTGAAGCAGGTAAAGAACTTTCACCGTTCAACTGTGGGACCAAGAGCATGTGAATGGGCTCACCATGCTTAATATCAACTGTGACATTGCACAAAAGCTAGATTTTTCCTCAATAATTAGTGCATTTGCACAGAAAAGGCTAGAAAAGCATTTGTTCAATTAAAAAAATTCAAATTGTGTATCACCCTTTTTTTGGTGCCTTATTTTGTTTTCATGTGTTGTCATTTTTTATTTTTAGTGTGGCTAGGGGCCTCAAAAGCTGGAAGTGGCCCGGGCCTCTCTGGACCTCTGAGAGGACCTGCCTCTCTGTGTACCCCCAGGGGTACATATACCCCTGGCTGAGAACCACTTGCATATCTGATAAATTAATAAAATCTTTTAAAGTAATCCATTGTACTAATGCACCAGCCATTATTTTAATAGTTGACTTTGTAATTGGCAGGATTATGATATATGAGAACAAGAATATATCATATAATAGTAAATATTGTTTAAGAATGTGTTTGTAGAGAGAGAAACCCACAAATTAGGGCATAAACCCATCACTAACTACTGGGGGCTAGGAAGAAACTTTCCCAGGGGGCAGCTTATCTTGACACCTTCCTCTGAAGCATGTGGAACCAGGGCCAGCTCCAGGCACCAGCGAAGGAAGCAGGTGCCTGGGGTAGCCAATAGAAAGGGGTGGCACTCCATCCGTTGTTGGGACGGCACATCAGGGTCGTCGGTGGCAGCTCAATCGGGCCGCTTCAGTCTTCAGTGGCAATTCAGCGGTGGGTCCTTCACTTCCTGTCTTCCTCTTCGGCGGCACATCGGTGGTAGCTCAGTTGGGCTTTTCTTCTTTTTTTCTTTTTTTTTCTTCTGCCACTTGGGGTGGCAAAAAAGCTGGAGCCGGCCCTGTGTGGAACTGGCTGCTGTCAGAACCAGGCCACTGGCTTAGATGGACTGTGAGTCTGATCTAGCCCTGCAATTCATATATCTGACTAGTGGGACAACACTACGGCTGGACAAGTCTCGTTGGAATAGCCAGAACTGCTGCTTCTCAGTGCGATCTGCTAAGCTATGTGATAGACTTTGGAGGAAGCAGACGAAGCCCCCCGCCATTTGCAATATTTATAACTAGACTAGATAAAACCCTACAACGCTGATGTGTGACGAGCAGGGTCCCAGCCCTGACTGGGAGCTGAGTGATCCAATCAAGCTTTTCCCTTTCTAGCTTCTACGACGCTATGAAATGTGTGCCCCACGCTTAGAGGAGGAGGTCAGAACTGTATCCATCCCACTCTTCAGGACTGGAGAGCCATGCACGACTAGCGGTCCTAGTGAAGAGTCAGTGATTGAAGGAAATCAGGACCACTTTTAGGGAAGGATTTCTGATGGGGAGGGATCCAGAAAGGAGGTTTATAGTGAGGAGAAGGAGACTGAGCCCCAGGGGATGGGGGTGTGAGGGGAAACAGCATGGAGCATCCTGCCAGGTTGCTAAGGAAAGTGAGAGCCAGGACTCTTGGGAGGTCGCTGAGGGATGAGAAAGTTTGGAGTGGTCTGGGTAAAGGACCATGGACAGCATTCCTCTTTCTGCCCCTGTCCTCATTAATCTTCCCCCACCCCACCCCAGCCCCTTCTCTCCCTGTTCCCATCCACCCCTCCACTCCTGTAGACTCCATTTCCTCCGGAATCACTGGTGCGACCAGTGGCTGTTGTCTCTTCCTCCCTCAGGTGGCAGCTCCATGTCGGCTTGTAACCAGCAGAGGGAGCACTGAGAATAGAGCAAGAGAGGCCACCTCCCTGCTCTCAGTGGCCCCACGTAGCTGGGAGGGTGAATTGGTGGGGTCCCTGTGTCACAGTTTCAGGGTAAATGCACTTGTATTTCCCGTTCTGTGGTCCCCGCTTAAAGGCTTCCCACTCCCAGCTGTCACCTCTCTTGGGCAGAGTCTCACCTCTCATGACCCTCTGTCCCAGGGTTTGAAGACTGCATGGCTCCCTGATTTACACTGTGATATACCCAGCAAGCCAGATTGCTCCTAAAGGCCAGCACCCGTGTTTGCCTTCGCCAAGGTCTCCTATGACCCATGTATTGTCCTCAGTCACAAGTTACCACCCGGCTCCTTTTAACCAAGCACTTTTATTCTTAAGGTAAAAGCATTAGAGGGAACATATAAAAACCTACACCCATGCTAAAAAGCTGACCAGAGTCCACCCCCAACTCCAACCTAGCATTCTGGTAGAGGTCAGTCCTACAAACCCCACAATGGGATTTCCCACGTGGTTACAAGTTCATGTTTAGATCAGGAACCAGAACGAAAGACCCGGACTCAGTTTAAGCTCAGGCTGTTTATCCAAAGATTCTTGGCCTGCAGGTTTCTGGAGAACCTGGTTGGAACCAGAAGATAGATGTATGTGTCCTCAGGAGGTGGTACCTCTCAGGAGGTGTTATAACCTGAGTGATTTGCATTGTTCATTCCCTACTGTTTTCACTTCCTGGAGGAGCTGTGGAAACCCTCCCCTGTGGAGTGCACACGATCCCTGGCCCACAATGACATGCAAACCATTTATACCCTGCATATGATAGGGTCTCCCAAAAATATTGCCAGAAGCTGCCCTGTCTGTCACACCCTGCAATCCTGCTGGATGTTGCAGGAATGCGTTTATCATCCGCAATGCCTGGTATTTGGCAGCCTTGCCAACTAAAATGGACCCTTTTTTGTTTTGGGGCTTACTGTAGCTAGAGATTCAAAGCATATTGGGCATAGCCATAAAGAGGGAACAGAGACAGTGGACACTGGGTTGGTATGACTGTTTTAATAGAGAAACAATTATTTTAGCTCACTTGCCTTGTCTGAGCCAGTCTGGCTAGAGGAAGAACAGGCCTGGTAGCTTAAACCCCCATACGCTGCTCCGAATTAATCTCTCAATAATGCCAAATGCTGACTTTATCAGAGTTAAATAGTTAATGGGGATGCCTACTGTAAAATAACCAAGAGATTGTAATAGCTTAAAGCGTTTAGAATTTTGGGGGAGCTTAAAGAGTATTAGAGTTTGCTACGGAGATGAGCTGGACAGTTTAAAAGTGAAATTTCATTTACCAGCTACAAATCCCTGCAATGATGACATGAGCACATGTATGAGAATGCCAGAATGTATGGGTCACATTGCTGCACATTCAGTTCTCAAAGAGCAGAAATGCTGTTACATGTGGAGACCTGTCTTAATCAGGACTTGGGGATGCATGTTTGCCAGCTGTTTTTTGGTAGGGGAATCAGATGTGTTTTGAAACTCACTGTAAGATCTCAATGTTTGGTAGCTACTCTTCCACTCCCAGGATTTAAATGTCTCCCTGCTGCACATTCAACTTGTCATGATCATTCACGCTGATAGCGTTACTGTTTCTTGCCATTTTATTATGAGTCTTGATATTTGGTGTTTCCCTTTAGAGTCTTGTTTCTTCCAAGTCATGTTAATGTGCGAGAAAAAACAATTTAAAAAATTTAAAAAATTAAAAAAAAACAAGTTGCTAGCCCTCATATAGGGGAAAGCTTGAAAATGTGCACTTGAAATGGTCCGATGCCAAAAGCCAAGAAAAAGGACCCCAAATGTATTATTTTTTAAATCTTGTGATGGGGGGAGGGGAGGCTGAGAAACAAATTTTAAACGGTTGGGATTGGCGACCTTTCCTGTTTAATTAGTGGGATTCTTCCTGTGCCATAAGCCATTCCCCCCACAAAGGAAAAAAGACATGAGCCAGGATGGTGGAGGGGACGAGCTGGTATATGTCTGCACAAGTCAGTATCACATTGTGACCTTCACTTGACGTTGAAACCATCATTTGGAAGAACGTGGCTTGCATTTTGAGTGTAAAGCTGTGATTGCGTAGCGATGTCAAGGACAGACCAAGGCAGCTTGTTGTAATGCCGGACGCCTTCGAGACAGATTGACACAGGAGTGGTCAATGGTCATTGCCTTAACAATAGCTTTGATACAGGGAATGGCTAGGAGGCCAACCACCTGACTAGGGCTCTGTAGCTGACCAGGTAGTTATATGACAGAGCGGCCAGAAACCTTCTTTAAGTTTAGACTAGTCCTGCTCTCAGACTTGTGTAGTTGTAGTTTATTGGGTAGCTGTCTGATTACCAGCTGTGGCAGAGGGTTTAGTTACTCTCATCAGCCTCTTCTAGGCAAGGTGCTCCTCTAATAAAAAAGGATCCTCTTCTCGCATCAGCCCAGCTCTCTAGGGCAGTGATTGGAAGTAGGTGACTTATTAATTCTCTCCCTTGACTCACCTGTCTCTTGCCTTCACCTAGCAGAGACAACTCAGCTGTCCCATCTGAGGTGCTTGTGGAGGAGCAGGTTAAATGACTCAGACTGTCAGGGAACCATTGTGAACTTTGAGGACCAAGTCCTGTACCCTCTGTAAATACATCAGAGGAAACCACATCTGAAAAGCTCCAAGCGTTGTGATGAGACTTGGGGCCAGAATATGATCCCAGGACAACAGTAAGGCTGCAGTGGCTCCTATGGGTGTGGGAGGGATTTCCCTACTGCAGGAGCAGCATAGGGCTGATGTACATGACCCTACGTTGCTCCCCCTTGCAGCCCACGTGATGGGGGAAGAGGGAGAGTAGCCATAATGCTTTCACTATGCCTTTTCTTCCATTGGAAGCCATAAGGGATGGCAGCATCTCCAGCCGGATCCAGAATCCAGGTGACACAAAGGTGGGTTTAAAACTGTTTGCCCATTCGACCTTATGTGCTGTGCTTCACGGGAACCTTGAAGTATTCTTTCAGCAAGACAGCCCAGTATGAACCAGCCCAGACCCCTCCATTCTCTTAGAGATCGCACTGACTTGAATGACACTGGAATTCCTGCTCCCACAGCCATCAGGCCTTGTTTTTGACCTTGCCATCACGCATTTTGCTTTAAAAGTCTAGCTCAGGCTGCTACAGTCTGTCGAGTCGTTCCTGCATTGTTATTTACAGTATCCTCTGATGGATTTCAGTCATTCTAGTTTAACAGCACCTTATGCACCTGATGACAGAGCAAGTCTATATACGTGCCTACTGCACTGTTTCAGGAGAATGGCACAATAATCTAATGCACTCATACTTTGTCTCTAAGGTCTATTAGCACAGCAGAAACTCTGGTATTTTACATATAACCTCCAGGGGCGGAAGACTCCAGCTTTCTGTGTTTATTCTTGGGTCTTTTGCCAGAAACCGACAATCTCCCTCTTTAAAAAACCAGAAACTTATTCGACTGTTTCCTTGCTGCTGGCTCAGCCTCCTTTTGTCCCTTTCTGAATGTTGATGTTAAAGCCGTGTCCTGCTTCATTTGCATCTGAGTGTGCGCGTGTGCATGTGTTGGGAGGAGGGGGTAGCCATAGCTATGAGCAGAAAATGTCTTTGGATGGTTTGAAAGATCTTTCGTTCCTCTCTTGTCCTCTGTCCTTCACTGCCCACCCTCCTCTACAGGTCAGCATCACCCAGGGCCAGTAACATTCAATAGTCTCATGTAAAAAGCCCTCTAGGAAACAAGAAGCTCGGGTTTTTAGGAGAAATGGTTTGGGATTTGAAAGAGGAAAGCATGCACTTGTGCTCGGACTGGAATGCTCAAGTAGTCTGGGGTGACCTGAAGCAGGCATACGCCAGATGAAGTCCATCAGAAATGCCATTTCAGGTCAGGAAGTGGGAACGGTTTTATTTCGGTTGGAAACTTATATAAGGGATATGCTAGTGCTTCAGCCTGCAAGGCAAGGGGAGGGTGTGTATAGCTTTGTGTCGCTCTCTGATTGCATCTCCTCCCATTGACTGGGCAGTCTGAGTTCTTTACCATCAGCTGCTAGTCCACACGTCCCATGCTCCAGCCCAGCCCCAAAAGATCCTTTCAAGTTGCAAGGGCATCCTGATTTCATTAGCACTTTGGTCCCAGTCATGGTGTGTCTGTTTGTAGAGTCTTCTACATTCCCCTGCTTTAGACATAAACAGAAGCATCTGTTGTGGGCCACAGAGCCTGATCCAGGTTTGGCTGCTGGAAAGACCCATCACTGAAGGGAGAACAGGTGGAAGCACCGTGCTTGTTTGAGTACTGGAGGGACAGAGGGAATGAGCTAAGCAGCAGCACTTGCATAGTTGTCCAAGGCGGTGTAGCATGCACCCTCTTCTCCCCCCCCCCCATCACAGTTCATTGGTAATAGTTTGTGCGCAGGAAGGAAGGGCAGGGCTTGGGCAGCTCAGGGGTCGATTGAAGACTAGTTTCAAGGAAATTTTCTAAGTTGTTTCTGTTTAAAAGTTCCTGAAATTGTCTCTTTTTACCACAGTTACTCTGAAGTTGCTCTTCAGATCAGCATGAAATGTAGACTCAAGGTTTCTCAGTTGACTTTAAAAAGTGTAAAGCAGAAGTGATGGGATTTCTGTTTCCCTGGATTTCACTTAGCTGAGGAAGGGACAACATTGAAGGGTGAACTGGAAGCTTGTTTAAACACAAGTGATTCATAACAGTAAAGAGTAGTCCCTCAACCACCCTCTTCTGACTGCAAATATCCGCTATTATGGACCTGGCTGATTGCCCCTAGTGGACAGTCACCAATCTGTTGAACTGGACCCAACCTTGGGATCCCAAGTGCTTCCAAGCATCTACCCTGTTTCTAGTGCTGGACCTCTAAGGCACACACCTGGGTGCTGACCCACTGTTTCCTCACTTCCTGGGAAGTGGGACTTCACAGTCCAAATGTTCCAGGCCCAAAAACTGGTGCTAAACCTCCCAAGACTCCCCAGATGCTTATGCATGCTCGCCCCAGAGGTCCACCTTGCTGGGGGCGCTCTGGGTTATTCTTCAACTGTTCAGGGACCACAAGGCAGGGAACATAAGGAACACAGACTTTGCATGGGGATTTCTAAAACCAGTAACTTTTACTCTCAAAGCATAGAAGAGTTACAGATCTTTAGGCAAAAGAGCAAAACCCTACATGCTCTCCCCTATGAATATGATCACCCCTTCATGGGAGTCCTTAGGCCCAGTGTGTGTGTCAAGCAGGTAGCTCACTCCTTCCCTCTGCTTCCTGCAGTCCTTCTGTTGCCAGTTGATCTTCGACTGGTCAGAGAGAGAGAGAGAGAGAGAAAAACTAGCTGGACTGATCCTGCCCTTAAATCTAGTCCTGATCCTTCATCTGCAAAAGGCGTGCTTCCACCGCTTGAGCTACCAGAGAATTCTTTTAGCTGCTAGTAGGAGTACGTCCCTTGTCTTCTCTGTAAGCCACCAGAAGACAACATGAAAAATTCACTCAGACCGTAATAATGTATTATAGATGTACAGTAGGGCCTGGGGACCCCCTGGGGAGCCCAGTTGGGATCCGGATCCCATAGTGCTAGGTTAAATGATATGAGTAAAGTGGTATGACAACATATTTCAATTATATTGTTTGTCATTCTGTCAGAAGTTGCCCTTAGGGGTTTTTAGAGACTTAGAAATGGCTTGACTTGGAAATGCATGCTGTGTAGCAGAGAAAGAAATAACTGGGCCAACAAAATCAACAAAAACAGGAAAGCTCCCTAGAGCGGATAGCCCAACAGCCAAATGCTTTGGCACCATTTTTGGACAAACTAATTCTCAAGCTCAAACAGCTATTTGATTTTACTGTAGCAAAAAAGCCTTAGGATCCTTCTGAAATAAAGATAATGATGCAATAATCAATTGCATCTAAGCGCTTAGGTGCATACTTCTATGGCCTAATGGAGTGTAGTTGTAGCCATGTCAGTCCCAGGAAACCAGAGAGACAAGGTGTATGATGTAATATCTTTTGCTGGACCAACTTCTGTTGGTGAGAGAGGCAAGTTTTCAAGCCACACAGAGCTCTTCTTCGGGTCTGGGAAAGGTACTTGTGTGGCTGGAAAGCTTCTTTCTCTCGCCAACAGAAGTTGGTCCAATAAAAGACATTACCTCGCCCATCTTGTCTCTCCTGTGGCCTAAGTCACTTAGACGCTCTTGAAAATTTTACCCAGTGCTTCTGCCAAAGCCTCAGACCTACACCGTGGCCAGCAGTCTGCCCTCAGCTATGTACACGTAACCTTCCGATGACATCAGTGAGAGCTGCTCATGTAGTTCTGTGGGCAGAATCTGGCCTTCTGACGGCAGAAACTGGAGACCAGTTACTTTAACTTTGGCCAAGATGTTCCAAAGTGACTAGCAGTATCGCCATGTCCAAATGTTCAAAAAGCATGAGTCTGGCCTCAAAAGACCATGAGATTTAAAACAGCCATACTGGGTCAGACCAAAGGTCCATCAAGCCCAGTATCCTGTCTTCCGACAATGGCCAATGCCAGGTGCCCCAGAGGGAATGAACAGAACAGGGAATCATCAAGTGATCCATCCCCTGTCGCCCATTCCCAGCTTCTGGCAAACAGAGGCTAGGGACACCATCCCTGCCCACCCTGGCTAATAGCCACTGTTGGACCTATCCTCCATGAACTTACCTGGTGGCCACTTCCTGGGAGCTGCAGTAAGCACTGCCAGGACCCTGCACCCCAACCGCCTTCCCCAGCCTGGAACCCCATCCTGCACCCCAAACCCCTCATCCCCAGCCCCACCCCAGAGCCCACACCCCTAGCTGGAGCCCACATCCCCTCCCGCACTCTGGAGCCTCCTCCTATACCCCAAACCCCTTATTTCTAGTCCCACACGGAGCCTGCACCCCCAGCCCAGAGCCCACACCCTCCCCCCACACCCCAATCCCCTGCCCAAGCCCGGAGCCCTCTCCCGCATCCCAAACCCCTCATCCCCAGCCCCACCCCAGAGCCCACACCCCCCCAGACACCCCCCAATCCCCTGCCCAAGCCCAGAGCCCTCTCCCGCATCCCAAACCCCTCATCTCCAGCCCCACCCCAGAGCCCGCACCCCCTCCCATTCCCTAACCCCCTGCTCCAGCCCGGTGAAAGTGAGTGAGGGTTGGGGAGAGAGAATGACGGAGTGGGGAGGGGGGCAGGGTGTTCGGTTTTGTGTGATTAGAAAGTTGCCAACCCTAGCCTACTGGAGCAAAGAGAACATTGGAAAAACATAACAGAGCTTGCCTTCTAGGCAGACGTTTGTAGCTCTCACAGCTTTATCTTGTAGGGTTAATATAACAATCCATTCTCTTTGAGGGGAGACCATTATCTGATTGCTTTTGAAGGGGAGTGCCGAGAACAGTTAGCTGGAACAGGATCAAATTTGCAACTCGGTGGACTGTGGTTTCTACATTTGCTCCCTAAAGATCGTGAAGTTACTTATCTTTATAGTCTCTCAAAGAATTCCTTGAAAATTTTTAGAGATGACATGGTCACTTCCTTAAAACTTTCAACTTCTCCCTGACATCCAGTCCTGGTGTCTTCAGCAAACACTTTGTTTGAATGGTACTGATCATTTTAGGCTACTTCCAATGAAAAGTTATTTTTCTTGTGTCCTGGGAAACATCAGAGCTCACACTTTGGGCTCATGGTCTCCTCTCCATAAAGGGATTTAGAAGCATTTATCTGTCTTAATGGTCATTGGTACGAGGCTAGATCTGTTCTCATGTCATCACAGAATGCCACAAATCACTACCTCTGAACATCCCCAGTTTGCAGTGGCTTCTGCCACCTCAAGGTAGTTAGAGGCTCTAATCGACATGGTTTAAGATTGAAAATCTGTTTTAATTCGGATAAGATGCTTTCTTTATTCAGATCATCCGTTGTTTTGAGATCCAGGCAAAACATCAAAAGAGCTTTCGTAGACATGTTTATTCTTCGACGCACGCTTCTTTGGACTTTTAGCCCATATGTACATATCCTTATTTAACTTAGAGGTGATTGTGAGCGAGGAAACAGCAATATAATGAAAGAGTTGTGCTCCGGTTTGTTTATATTCTGTAAAGCCTCTGCAATGGGTAGAGCAGCTCTTCATTTCTTGGCAATGCTTTTCTTTCAAACTGAGGGCTTACACTTTGCATGTGTCATTGGAGGGGCTGGTAGCACTGCCTACTTATTGAAGTTGCCTGACACCATTATAAAAGCTTGTACTCAGTTGCTTTCAGCTTTGCCAAACTTTAACCATTTGTCTGAAATCTTCCATACTGGGTGTCTGTCTCAGGCTGATTTTAAAATTTCTGCCGTTTCTGAAAACGAAGCTAGGGGAAAACTCGTTTTTTCCCACGTTAAAAATTCTGGCAAATTCTTCTATAAGCTCTAGCACCCCCATGCTTTGCAGTAGGGACTTGAAATTTGTCTGTGGGGTGGTCTTTGTGTCAGGGATGTGCCTTTTGCTGTCCTCATGAAAATCGGCCCAAATTTGGCCAAATTATTAGCCTTTGAAAAATTGCTGTTTGCACATGCCCAGTTGAGACATCTTAGATTTTTAAGCAGCTAAATTCCCTGAAGATTCCATCTGTTGTGGCACCAGTCCTGGGCTGAGAGTACTCTCCACCCCAATCTCCCTTCCCCCCGTGCTCCTTTGTGCATGTGCATTTTGGGGCAGTCTTTAATTAGATGAGCACATAGCATTTTTTTTCCACAGGACTTCTGCCTCATTCAGTGTACAAGATGGATCTGCTCTAGGGATGAATCAGGGTGGTATATCGCTGGTGGCTGTCCGTAGGACCCCAGCTTCCTTTGTTGCAGAAGCTGGAAGGTGTGTAGTGAATGAGGCAAAGGTTTGCAGGATGAAAAAGCAGGGTCTCCTGATTAAGGAATTGAATGTTGCCCTGGAGAATTGGATTCTATGTAGCATCTGCCACAGTGTTCTTGTGTGATGCTGGGCAAGTCACTTACCTCAAACTTTTCACAAGTGGTTGCTGATTGTGTTCCATATTTACTGGGTGCGTGACTTGAGGCTCTGGGGCCTGATTTGCAGAAGTGCTCTGTAAATGCTAACTAGTCCGGAAAAATCAGGTCCTAGGCAGCTCAGTTTGGGCACCCAAATATAGTGGATAATTTTGATCTTAATCTCTTTGTGCCTCAGTGTCCCATCTGGAAAATGGGGATCCACCCTCTCACCTCACAGGGCCATTGTGAAATTAATTCAGTAATGTTTGTGAAGCGCTTCGATCCTGTTGTGGTGCGCACCGTAGAAAAGCCCATGAGAAAATTAATCATTCTGTATTCACCTCAGGGTTTGAATCACGTGTGGTAAATAAGGCCTGGGTCACACATCAAACACTGAGGAGAAAAGAAAACATTGAATAGCTGCTTGTTAAGTAAGCACCATCCATTTGGTGCACAGAATGAGGCAGGGGTCCTGTGGAAAAAATACTACATGATCATGTAATTAAAGGTATAAATAAATAAGGCTTATGCACAAGGGGGCCAAATTAAAGATTGCACAGACAACCTGAATTCTGGCATTTCCTACCTCTCGAGTGCCTTACTTTGCAGTCTTAGTGTTGTTGTTTTTTTAATGGAGTTGTTTTGTGTGTAACAAGTCTTAGCCCGGGGACAATGTGATTTAATTTCTGTTTGATGATAGAATAGAGTGTTCTGATTTTAAAAGCTGTGAGTTTCGCTTATTGCTATTGTAGTAGAGTAGTTTTGCTTGTAAGCCCATCAGTTCAGCCTGTTCCAAGCACACAAATCACCTCTTTGAGTCCTAGCAAAAATGAGATTTAGGGTGAAATCCTGACCCTATAGAACTCAGTGATAGTTTTGCCATTGATTTCAATGGGCCTAGGATTACACACACACTTCCTGTCTCCTCCCAGGAACAGCTATGCTGCCTCGCCTTCACTTGAACCAAACAACCCTGCCCTAGAGAACCTATTAAAAATGCTACTCTTCTTCCACTTGCAATTGTTCACAAAGATTGGGCTCAGATTTGAGAGTGCATTTAGCAGAATCCAGCCCATCATGAATAAGAAAATAAGAAGTAGCTGTTCTAGCTGCAGTGACACTAGACAGCCTAACAAACGTCTAAGATGTTGCAAGCATATAATATCTCCTTCCTGAAAATGCAGCTCACCCATTGCCTGCAATTTTCCAGTGGCTGTGTGAGTTTGCATGGAAGTTCAGATGGAACTTTCTCTTGTGCAGCTGTGGAGCCATTTAAATCCCTCACTGGGCTCTTCTCCTGGGAGGAGAGGATGAAGTTTGTCCGAAGTCTGAGCTCAGCCTGTTCCAGTTGGTGTAAAATACTTTTACCATATCTGAACAAATTAGGGTGAATGATGGTATCTGTCCCCTCCAGCGGTCTCTATTTAGCTCTCCACTTCCGCAGTGTTATCTTAATTTAGATGGAATATATGGGCCAAAGGTGTTAACATAACACAGTCACTGTCCAATATTAAACAGTGTTAAACAAGGTCGGGGGTTTGATATAAAGTACCATGGCAAACACACCATTAAACATCCGTTTAACTTTTTATTAAAGATAAAGAAAAGCAGCAAAAACAGTTAAAATATCTGAAATGTAAAGTATTAAATAAGGTTTTTATCTTAGCAGCTTCCCTTGTTCACTCCCCTTTAGCTGGAGGGAGTTTTTAGAAGGAAATCTCCTTGTCTGACTGTCTTAGATAGTATCCAGGATGGCAATAACTGTCCTTCTGGGGAAAAGAGAAGTTAGTTGAGATGAGCTGTTGCTCCTGTAGTTAACGTCCAATCCTATTTCATTCCACGGAGTGGCTGGATTCAGCTGGAGCCGCAGAGGTGGTGGTGTCATCTCCATCACTCTCTCTGGCCTGGTCTGAGCAGGGCATCCCTCAGAATCCGGGTGATGAATGCGTCCGGTCCTCAGGAGACAGTGGGGGTCATAACTACTATGGGAAAGCTTACTGCAGAGCCTCCATCTGTTTTTTAGTCTCCCCCTAACCAAAAAAATCTTCTTTAAGGACCCAAAAAGGAAGTGATGGAGCCCATGTCCCTTGTTATTTTGTCCACCAATTAAGCCTAGTTTCGGACACCCTAATTTTGGTTCAGTGAGTTCTGGTTCCGCGCTTTCTTCTTCTTTATCACGCATTATCTCAACACAGTCCTCATGTCATATCCGTAGGCCTCTTGGTCTGGACTAATTCAATCTTTCTGTCTCCCTTGTGTACCTTTTCCCATCAACTTTTGTTATGACAGGTTATTGTGACATCTTATTAACTTTCCCATATTTTTTTTTATGCTTGAGCTCACACTTAGGGTCCATTTGTAGGCCCAGTTATCACAACAGCAGTGAAAACATTGTCTCGGTTTCTGCAAGCCAGGATATATCACTTCTGCATTTCTCTCTGCTGAGAATATCTTTGGCATCCGTACCAAGTAGCTAATATTCCTATGTCTCTGGCCACACATTGACTTCAATGAAGCTATGACAATTTACACCAGCTGTGCATTTGGCCCCAGGACATTCTCCAGGGTAACAGGGTGGAGCCCTACTGTAACCTCATACTCCCTGTGTTCAAAATCTGAAAACATCAGCACATTTTCCTCTCAGAATGCAAGTTGCTTCCCCCAAGATGTGACAATGATACCTTTTTCCATTCCTGGTTTGATATCTTTTGTTTCAGCAGTCACTTATAGCCAATACAAGTCACCCCACCCCCACACCGCAAGAAATGAAGGCTGGGTTTATTTTAAAAAAATAAATGAAGTTAATGGAAGAGGAAGCAGATTCTGCTCTTTGTTAAAGTGAGAGCACTGTAGGAGCCTAAGAATGGCCACACTGTGTCAAACAAATGGTCCATCTGGCCCAATATCCTGCTTTCTGACAGTGACTGGTGCCAGCTTCTTCCAGTCAGAGGTTTAAGGAAACCCAGAGCATGGGATCGTGTCCCTGACCATCTGCCTAGTAGCCATTGATGGACCTAGTCTCCAAAAAATTATTTAATTCTTTTTTGAACTCAGTAATACTTTTGGCCTTCACAACATCCTCTGGCAATGAGTTCCACAGGTTGACTTTGCCTTATGTGAAGAAATACTTCCTTCTGTTTGTTTTAAACCTGCTGCCTATAAATTTCATTGGGTAACCCCTGGTTCTTGTGTTATGTGAAGGGCTAAATAGCACTACTGTTCACTTTCTCCACATCATGCCTGATTTTATAGACCTCCATCCCCCCTTGTTCATCCCTTTTCCAAGATGAACTGTCCCAGTCTTTTTAATCTCACCTCAAATGGAAGCCGTTCCATCCCACTCCTTATTTTTGTTACCCTTCTCTGTACTTTTTCCAATCCTAATATACCTCTTTTGAGATGGGGCAACCAGAACTACCGGCAGCATTCAAGATGTGAGTGTACCAGGGGTTTACACAGTGGGGCTATGATATTTTCTGTCTTGTTAGCTCCCCCTTTCCCAATGGTTCCTAACATTCTGGTAGCTTTTGTAAAGCCAGAGTAGTTGTATGTAAGCCAGTGAAGTTATTCCAGGTTTCCACCGGTGTATTGGAGGGCACGATCTGGCCAAGGATATTTCTTCTTTCTCAGGGATTTGTTGTGGTCGTGGTGTTTGTAGTGAGCTTTCTCAGTGCCAGTTTTTACTGACCAGGGGGCCTGGCTGATGACTGACAACCTTCCAGAAGCATTACGTTTGCTGAGGGAAGCTTTTGGAACTGGGCCTGCGTGGATTACCTCCAACAGGCTACCAGCTACTGGCAAGTTCACTTATGCCTCAACTTGTTTTAAGGGTAGCGGTGAGAACATCACAGCATGTTAAAAGCGAATCCGCAAAAAGCTGGGGGTGGGCCCTGAAAAATCACTGCCCCAAATCTGACTTACGGCAGTAGAAACAAAACCCTTCCTCTTAAAAAATGGCATAAAACCATCATCTCTTTTGAAAAAGCACCTGTAGTCCTTAGCCAGCCCCGCCTCTGAACCATCCAGCTGTGCCTAGAGCACTTCTCTAACTGCCTGCTCTCCCCTGGATTACCCTCGTCCTCCCTTGCCCTCTCCCTCCTTTCTTTAGCAGACTCATTTGTTGCCTCATGTTTTAAATTAGACTCTGATCCTGGAAGCTGTTCCGCATGGGTAGACATTTGGCGCAGAACCCCTTGGCCCTCACTGGGGCCCTAAGCAGGGTTTGGGGTGCATCCGCAGGGAACAGCTCTCAGGTTTGGGGCCAGACATGCTAGGGCGAGAACTGCCTCTCTTTATTTCTGGCCCTGACCAGTATTTGGACCTGAAGGTGCTACAAATAGAATTCAGATTTTTCAGAAGACTTTTTGGGTGCCTGGGAAGGAGTGTACTACCTCTTTAAGGGGCAGGCTGGAGCCTGCAACCAAGACAGCTTGGGTGTAATCAAAGAGGCACCCACTTTAAAGGTGCCTGCATTTTAAAAGATGGGTGCTGTGCACTTTCTGAAAAATCAGGGTGTCTCAAACTCAGCACCCAAAAATGGAGGTGCTCAAAATCACAGGTCACTTCTGGAAATCCGTTGTTATAAATAATGACAACAGCACCGCTCCTTGTTCAGCTGTCTGTTAAATAGAGTAGAACTCCAACACAAAATATCACACTGGTGTAACCTACATATGGCCAGACCTTCACTCCCAAAAGCCTAGAGCAGGAACAGCAAAAGTTGCTACTGAGTGGGGCTTATTGGTGGAGTTAATGGGGAGAACATGTACAGACAGGGAGATTTGCTGATTGGCTTATTAGGGAAACCCTGAGCTCTGTTGGGCCATGCTTAGTGCTGTTGGTCTCTTGTTTCTCATGAGCACTTAATTCACCCAGAAATGAGAGACAAGCCATCACTTCCTATGAGAGTGAATATGTAATTACAAGCAGTACAACTATGCATGTTAGCTATTGTATACATTCCTATCCTGTGGCCTCACTCTCCTCCTCCTCTTTCTCCCCTGCACACAGACCTTTTCATTCTTTGAAAAATCCAAACAATTCAAATTATGTTTATCAAACGGTGGATTCAAATTGGCAGTTAGGAAAGGTGGGTAATTGGTAAGGGAAGCTAAAGGTATGGATGAAAAATATATGATCATTAGGGTTAAGGATAATAAGAAGCCTAAATTAATGTATACATCCAAAGACCACTGAATCCATGGGACTCTTTCTCCGTTGACTTCACTGGGCTTTGGATCAGGCCCCAGATCCTCTGTCCTTGTGTCTGGTCCTTTTCCCTCCATTTGAGGGTGATACTGAATTATTGCTTCTGTAGGAAATGTGAAATTTTATTAAAATATTATTCCATGCTGCTGAAAAGGATATATAAGTAAATCCCTCAATGAACATCTAATTAGCTGGATTAAGAGAAGCATTTTTGGACTAATTGAATTATTTTTTTATGAAGAGATGAGGGCTCATTCATGAAACAGCAGCATTATAGTGACTGAGGAAAAGATTGCCGGGGGGTGGGGTGGGAAGGAGGAGCATATCTTTGATTGCTGCCTGCTAGTGATTTGTTTTCAGGGACAAATTGGCTGGGCAATTCTGATACTATTGCAAGATTTCTCCTTGAGGAATAGGCAAAAAAACCTAATGGTGTGGTTCCTAACCTGTAGTGCAAACTATCTCAGGGCCAGGTTCTAATTCCCATTATGAATCAACTCCTTTTAAGTCAAGGAAGTGACTACAAATTTACACGGCGAGCACTGAGATCAGAACCTGAACCTAAAATGTCTGTGGTTGTTAACATCTTTCCCTCTTTGAAAACAAGGAAGAACTGGGGATTGATACATTTTGGATGGTATTCCAGGCCAGTTAGGATGCAGGAGAGGCATTCTTAATGCATCCCTTTCTGTTCAAGCATGCCTATTTAATTTCCTGTGCTCTGATTGGCTGGCAAGGAGTATGGAAACATTTGGTCATGTATAGTTGTTTCTGGGTTCCCTCCCTCATCTCTCAGAGCAAGTACAGTCCAGCATTGTTGCATTGTAAGCATGTAGCCAGCCAATCTAAATGCAAGCGACTATAGGCATGTTGGAATCCAATGAGAAAAATGTTCATCTGCTGAGCAACAAAAAGAGCTGAAACAGATTGAAACTGACACTCTGCCCATTCTTAAAGGGAAAGCACAGCACATTGGAATGGAATGCAATAGAAAGCAAGTCGCTGCAAACGATTTTGGATTTCTGGGTGTCTTGCAAGAGATGTTTGCATTTACCTACAGCTACTGTATTGCTATTCTTTGTTGGTTGAGACCAATGCAATGAAACCCCTCACAGTGCCCATCTCTTCCTGTGGGATTGTCTGATCATTTCTCTATAATGGGTGCAATCAGACCTGGGCTGGAAATCCTTTTAAAAACACACAAACGCAGGGTCAGAGTCTGTGACCAGGTGACTCAGCACAGGGGTAGTCCAGCCTGCCTGGTTTCTGGACTATTCTGGAGCCTGAAACATCCCTTTACTACCCTTGGGCTCCTAATTAAAGAACGGCCATAGTCAGACCAACAGTCCATCTAGTCCAGTGTCCTGTCTCTGACAGTGGCCAGTGTCGGATGTTTCAAAGGGAATGAACAAAACAGGGCAATTATCGAGTGATCCATCCGCTGTCGTGCAGTCCCAGCTGCCTGTAAATTTCACGGGGTGACCCCAAGTTCATGTGTAATGTGAAGGTGTATATAACAGCAGTGTGCCCAATGCCACCTATGGCTGGCACCACATGCCAGAATGGCGGGTGCTACAGCCCTGCCCCTGGGTCCACCCTGATATGCCCCACGTGCTAGGGATTGTTGCGGGAGGGGAGACAGTGTGGAGGTACAGAGTGTAGGGGCCAGACCAGGGAGCAAGGCACAATTCCTCCCATTGTCCGTGTGTGTTTTCAGTTTTGCAGCAGAGTTCTGTGGTGCTATCCACCTCGCCTTTAATTTTCATTATAATTTTTCTGCTGCACTGTCTACCTGAATAATTTGGTGATGAGAGCTGTGCACACTCGGCGGGCTAATCAGCAATTCTTGGGACAACAGCTCTCTAAAAGGCATCTAATTAGAAGTCTGTTATAGTAAGAAACAAGCAGGGAAATTCATTGAGGATTTACACACCATGCAGGTCCTAGAGAGGCCATGGGATTACAGAGGGTGTGAATCATCAATGAATTTGCCCCAGAACCTAAAATCTCAAAATATCACTTCACTAGATACCAGGAACATAGGAATTTTCAGACTGGATCAGACCTGAGGTCCATCTGATCCAGTATCCTGCCTCTGACAGTGTCCAGCACCAGATGCTTCAGGTATATGACTCCACACAGTAGGCAGATGAGGGGTAATCTGTTCCCCCATGAAAGTCTCATCCTAATTCCTGATAGAGATTGTCTTAAACCTTAAGACATGAGGCTTTCTCTCCCTTCCAAATACTGTTTTAGCCTTAACTTCACATTGTTCAAAGAAATGTCCAGCCTCTTTGAAACTTGCTAAATTCTTGTCCTCGGTGACTTCATGTGGCAATGAGTTCCACAGACTGATTATATCGTGTGTGTGGAAAAAGTTCCCTCCTCTTGATTTTGAATTTACCTTTACTGCGGGTTTCCTATGTTGCAAGCTCTGCTTTTATGTTGGGAAAGTGGATCGCACCTTCTGGAAGCTGCCAAGATCAAATAAGAACAATGAAAATAACCTTACATAAATCATGCTTGGAGTCAACTATATCAGGACAGCCACTCCTAGCAAGTCATCTGGTGGTGGCTTGTCCTACCTCCTCACATCCTGGGGCTGGTGCAGGTGCATATACACAGTCAGGGAAGCCTCCACCCCTCCACCATAGCACAGTTGCTCAGGAAGGAGCTGCAGAAACCTATGGGGACCTTTTGTCTGTCTGCCCTAACTAATGATCTGTAGAGTCATTCTGACTCTCCTGGCCTAATGCGTATTTATTTATCCACACTAGAACAGCTTCAAGGCTGAGGAAGCCCCCCTCAGCCTGTGCCATAGCCTAATGGTTAGGGCACGTGCCTGAGAGCTGGGAAAACCCTGTTCAAATCCCTTCTCATTAGTCAAAGGGAGGAAATGAACCATAGTCCCCCACATAAGGGTTATAAAGGAGTCGGCTGCCACTTTCTGCCTCCCACAGTTGTTTTGTGTGGAGTTAGGCAGGCCAAATAGATGGAGCCCTGCAGATGAGATAGACGGGACCGTGCCTGTCTTCACCTGGTTTGAGGACTGCACTGGGCCTGGGGCATTAGATAGGTGTCTGGGTACCTGCCTGAGGCAGCAGCGTGCATACAGAGGCAGAAACAAAGGTACCTAGGGAACTTTTACAGTGAAAGTGCAGATGCCTCCTGAGTTAGGTGACAGCTGAGTGGGGCCTAAATCTGGTGTTACGTGGTGAAGTCCCTTTGTTGGCTTGGACCCAAGTGACTTGCCAAAGCTCACATACAAGATCAATGGTCTAGAACCCACTTCTCCCAAATCCCCATCCAGTGCCCTGTCTTCCTGCTCTGTCCAATTCATTTCAGGTTTTTATTAATAAAAACTGCCTCCAATCTCACTCCACCTTTGATCTGTCTTAACTGGCACTCTGCCCTCAGTAACGCTGGATATCTTCAGACAGCTAGGAATAGTTCAACACAGCTGCATTCAGCCTGACTAACCAAAAAACAAACAAACCCCAAACAAAATATGCAGCCCTGTGTGATTAAGGAGTTGAAACTGCACTATGATTTATATTCAGGCAGTATGCCATAGCTCCTTTTTTCTTGCCATAGTTAATTAAAGGGCTGCTTTTCTAAAGTATGCACCGCAAGCAGCCGGGAAGGTGTGAGTACATGCACAAACAGAAACATTTCAGAAGAGCAATATATGTGATGAGTGCAATTGGGGTTAGAGAGGTTTACGTGAGCAATAATAATATCAACCAGCTCTTATGCAGCAATTTTTACTAGATCAGTTTCTCTATCCCCATTTTACAGAGGGGAAAATTGAGGTACAAGGAAGTGAAGTGACTTGCCCAAGGCCACCAGATGCATTAGGAATAGAATCCAAGTCTCATGAATGCCAGTACAGTGCTGTATCCACTAGGCCACACTGCCTCCCAGTTGTTTGCATGAATACACTCGATGGGATTTTGGGTCCCACTATGGCCCCAGGATGATGCTGCAGCCATAAAAGCCCATTAGGGTATGTCTTCACTGCAGGGTTAACCCAGGATCTTACACGGGTGTTGCCTAAACCCTCCTCCCATCCATATACAAAACCTTCATACTCAAATGTGGTGGTGCTTTCCACGCAGGCTGGCTGGCCACGTAGGTTACAGCCTGGTTGTTGCTTTCATTCCGGCTGGAATCCTCCCACTATGCAGTGAGGACACAGGCTAAACTGAGTGCTGATAACTCTCCAATACCTTCCCACAATTCCCTCCCTGCGCTGAGAAGAACAGGTAGCTCTCCGACAACGCTTGGGGAAAGAAGGCTAAAGTGGCTCGGCTTCCTGCAGCACAAAGAATCATGGCGTGTGTTCCTAAAAGTGCCTCATCCACCCGAGTGTGTTGCTGGGACCAGTGAGGACACAGTAACTCGGGTAGGGCTTTGCAGTGTGGCCACTCACGGAGGCCCAGGCTAACCTGGGTTGTCAGGTGACAATCACCTGAGTTCTCTCTGCAGTGAAGACATACCCTTAGGGACTAGGATTGCCAGCTTTCTAATCACACAAAACTGAATACCCTAGCCCCGCCCCTTCCCTGAGGCCCCACCCCCTGCCCTACCCTTTCCCTGAGGCCCTGTCCCAGACAGTCACAGACAGTTCCCATTGGGCATGCCAGTCTATCTTGCAACCCAGACAAGCTTGTCTCTGTGATAGATGGTCCCTTACATCAAAAATCACAACAATATTCAGGGTACTTCCAGTCCCAAAGGACCAGTCACTTACCCCAGGTCAGCTGTACTCAGATCTCAAACCAAAGACAGCACTCGTAGCCAGTCCTGTAATAAACCATCTAAAGATTTATTGACTAGGAAAAAGAAATGTGAGTGTTGTTTACAGAGTTAAAGCAGATAAACATCCACACACAAACCAGTTACAGTCTTAGGTTCCAAAAGGTAATAGAAACTTCTATAATAACTAAACTCTGTATGTCTATTAGGGCTAACCCAAGCTAAACAGCTGGGGACCCCTTGCTTATGCTTAGAAATCTTTGGCCCTCAGAGTTCAAGCCTATAGGGATCACAATTTCTCCCTAACAGGCATTTTTATTCCCTTCCCCCAGCGTTCAAACTGTGATGGGACAAGGTCTTGTGGATGTACCCACTTCAGGTGTGTGGTGGAAGCAATCTACAAAGTGTTTTGTCCCCAGTGGCTTGTTTGACATCTGTAGACCTTCTTTTGTTGAGGAGGAGATGCCACCTCTTGTGGTAAACTAGTATTTCACACTTGGTAATACTTCTCCCCTGACTGGGGGATTCACAGTCTTAGCAAACATTTTTACAGTCACAGAGCAAACATTTAAACCAGGGGTCGGCAACCTTCAGCACATAGCCCATCCGGGTAATCTGCTGGCGGGCCGCGAGACATTTTGTTTACATTGACTGTCCGCCGGAACGGCCCCCCGCAGCTCCCAGTGGCCATGGTTCACCATTCCCAGCTAATGGGAACTGCGGGAAGTGGTGGCCAGCACGTCCCTGCGGCCCGTCGCTTCCCGCAGCTTCCATTGGCCAGGCACGGTGAACCACAGCCACTGGGAGCTGCAGGGGGCCCTGCCTGCAGATGGTCAACATCAACAAAATGTCTCGCGGCCTGCCAGCAGATTATCCTGATGGGCCACGTGCCGAAGGTTGCTGATCCCTGATTTAAACTTTACCTTATCACATGGGACACAGATATTATAAGTAGGATTAATACATGCAGCATCCTATGAGCATTCCATAAAGTCTAACCACTAACACACAGGTGAGCCAGATTGGATTCCAGCTGTGCATTTGTCAGTGTTCACTGAGTCCTGGGGCCTTGGCATGGGCTGGCACTGGGTCTGCCAGCATCATGCCAGGCAGAAAGGCAGAGTTTTGCCCTCACTCCATTTGGGCTGTGTCTTTCAGTATTGTGCCACCTAGGGAAACAGCACAGAATCTCAGCCTCAGTTAGATGTCCAAAAAATCAGATTGTCAGAAAGTTAAGGGGAAAATGTATCCGAAGTGTACACAGATCAAAGTCCCCTTTGCTCATTAACTCATGTTCCCTCCTAATTCTGCCCTGGTTTATGCCACTACCTGTGCTTCTGACAGCTCTTTCCTTCCTTCAAGCAAATAGCCTCTCTGATAAATAGAAAGCCAGTGACATGGGAAAGGTGGGTTTTTATTGATGCTGAATCGTGTATTATGTTAATTACCTTAAACATTATTGAAAATGCATCTTCCAATCTCCTTTCAACTTTTCAGAGAGACTGAATTTGTACCTTTGGAAAAAAGTCTCCCTCTCAGAGAATTTTTAAAAAGAGTTTTGACGAGAAAAACAGGGTTTCTCCTTCCTTTTACAACCACTTACAGTAAAAGCCTTTTGTTCAGTGGGATTTGTATGGAAAGGTTTTTCAGCTCTTTCCTATTACTTGGGCTGTGCAATAGAAGAATTGGAGCCTTTCTCTAAGAAGGAGTTATTTGTTATCGGAATTTGTGGATGTTCATAATGCATCAGACATGGATAAGCAGATAGAGCTTGCGTTACTCAGGGATGAGTAGGGGGTCTCTTTTGTGTGCATATAAACATAATGAATGTAAAGTCTGTTATCTCTGGCCTTTGCTAGCGTGGTGCTGAGTAAATCTAGACAGCTGGGAAATCTTGCCTCTCCGGTGGTATAAAGTATAAGTTTCCCATTCAGGTAGGGCACATGTGTTACTCATATTGAAGTCAATGAGAATTAAGCACGTGCTTAAGTTAAGTGCTTTCCTGAATCCAGGCTCTTCTTTCTAGTGGTGTGTGTCAAGAGAGAGCAGAGTTTATAGCTGTAACATTTGGGGGTATAGAAATGCTACTATTGAGCCAGGGCTGATTTCTGCCCATCTCGGGCACTGGGCATAGTGGGATTGGGGGAAGGAAGATGAAAATTTTTGGAGTGTTTTTTGTTTTAAACTTTTTAGCCAGGCAAAATTACGTTCACATACATCCTTCACTACTTGTTACTTATTCAGGATTGGATTATGTGACTCATGGCCAGAAAGGGTTAAACATCCTGCAAAATCAATAACCCTCAAAAGACTGGGGAGATAATGTTTGTGTTTTTGTGTATTTACATATGTATGAGTAGGGTCAACGATGGAATCAAGAGTCCCTGTCTATGCTGTATACTGATAGTTCTGAGATCCAAAGAACATCCTAGCATTTAAATGAATTGTAAACACTGGGTGTCTTGGTATTCAGCGCTCTTTGAAATATACTGCGAATGGTGGAGGAACCAGCAAATTGCCTTATGTCAATTCTATAGCTAAGTACCGGTGAGGGACCGCCTTCAAAGTCATCCTAATTACCTTTTGTTCCCGGAGGATCTCCCAACTTGTCAAAAGACATGAAATTGTATAAAAGATCCTTGGGCCCTGATTCTGTCATCTCAGATCTACTCGGGGGAAGTTTGAGTCACAAGACTGAGGTCCCAGTTATTCTGATACGCCCTGAATATGAACATTGGACATTGGACTATAACCTATAAACTGTTTCTGAAAGAACTCTTTGCAACTACAAAGCTCACCATCTCTGCTATGAATCTGCACCTAAATAAATTGAATTCCTGTCTGTATGTATGTTGATCTTTTAACCATACTCTCTCTCTTTTGTTTTTTAATAACGTTTAGTTTAGTTAATAAGAATTGGCTGTAGCGAGTATTTGTGTAAGATCTGGAATAGTCAATAACCTGGGAGGTGATGTGTCCGATCCTTTGGGAATGGTAGAACCTTCTCTTTTATATGATGAAATAAGATTGTCAGGGATCGTCAACATATTTGACGTGGGTACCTGGATGGAGGCCTGAGGCTGGATCACTTTAAGGAAACTGTGTTGTTTGGACTTCTGAGTAACCAGTGAGGTAATAAAGAAGCTGTTTTATGAGGCCTTGGTGAATCTAAGTATTGGAATATCCACCAGCTTTATGGGCATTGTCTGCCCCATTCTTTGCAGTTCACCCTAACTGAGTGACCATAGCTGGTCCCCGTTGGGACCCTGGTCACAAGTTAATATTCAAAGAACAGGGCTAAAGAATCTGGCTTGCTGGCCGGTGAGTCACCCTCTTCTGAGTATGCTAAAAAGGGTGACCAAACTTCTAAATGCCTGTCCTCTTCTTTAGCACTTATCTTGGTGTGAAAGCTCTTCCGTTACAGGGACAGACCATGTTTCACTGTGCCCCAATTCCAGAAGAGGAGGGATTGGAGAAGGTGGCTATTGAAAACTGCTCAGCTGTCTGAATTGTTAGAATAAGTCCCAAGGGAGAGGGATTAGTAAGCAGAAAGAAGGTGAGGTGTTTAAAGATACAGGAAAAATGCATCACATGGCTGTGTGATTTGTCACATAGACAGTACTTCGACATGTGTGGTATGTGGAGCTCTATATTATCGGTATTGCCATCCCTGAGCGTTCAAAAATCATGAGTCAGGCCCCCCAAAATCATGAGATTGGCTTTAAAAGCACAAGACTTAAAAAAAATACATGCGGGATCCCTTTATTTGCCATCTGGCTTTTGAGCTTTCAGGGTTCACGTTTTCTCTGCAGTCACAACAGCTAGGAAGTTTCAGTTAAAAACAAAAAAGCCCACTGAGATTTTTCACGTAATCACCTGATTCCAGGAGCTGGGACTTTTAAGAACAACTTCAAATATGGTGAGATTCACCATACAATCACAAGACTTGGCATAACTGTGTTTTACATACTTAGAGACATACACTTAGATTGTAAGCTCTTTGGGGCAGGGCTAATCTTTTGGTTCTGTGTTTATACAGTGCCTAGCACAACGGGAGCTTTGGTCCATGACTTGGGGCTTCTCGGTGTTCCTGCAATTCAAATGAGTAATAATAATTATTAATAATAAAACATATAAGGTCTGATTCTTTCTGATACTCAGGCCTCTGTGCATCATTTTTGGTAGTGTAAAGGGGGTGCAAATTACATGTATAATTACGGCCATATCGTACTGCTAAACAGTGCAAAGGGCCTAAGTGTAATTGAGAACTAGAACGAGACGATGGATTGGTAAAAGCCTCCATAGCTGTGTTATGTGGTTGGGTTCAGTGGAAGTGCGCATAAGACGTACATGCTAAAAAAGCCACAGGTGCGAACATGCCAACAGCTGTAGCTGTGCAGTGCATCGGGACATGCAGGCTTAAGATATATCAACCAGCAAGAATCACAAGGGCTTGTTCCAATCTCAGTATAACATTTCTGCTAAACATTCAAAACTGCAAGCATGAACTCTGACTGGCTGGAGATAAGACTAACCTTATTTCATAGCCATACACATAATACACGATACTGATTTTGCACACGCGTTTAACCATTGTGCAACAAAAACAACAGTGGAGAAAATGGAAGCGGCTATAAAAGAAGCCTAGGAACAAAAGAAACCCTTTTGTTTGCTCTCTCAGTACCCATGACCGTATGTATTGTGTGTATCTCCAGTGTTTCTCTGATCAAGCAGAGCAGTGAGCAATAAACCGTAGAAATGAATCCTTGAATAAACTCACTGCAGTCTGAACATCTACAATAAATATTTCATTTTCAGTCATTAGAATTCATTACTGCAAAGATACAGAGAATCCCATCTGATCCAGCATTGTTAGGCAAGAGTCAGGCCTTGTACCATTGTTACAGTGTATGGGATAGAGCCAGCAATGACTCTTGTGAGGGGCGGGTGCTGCCTGATTTATAAATGTACTCAACAGCACTTTGCTATTTCAGTTGTTTGTTTTCAGTAGTTGAAAGTGGAGATGCCTGTAAGACATTAGCAAGATGATTTATGATTGATATGGAAACATAACTTGGTTTCTTTAAATTGTAACTCATGTCACTCTAAGGTAAACGCCACCCTTCTGTCTTCCACGTAGGAACATTTTCCCCCACGGCAAGGAGTCAGAATGCAAGAATTTAACATTTTAAAATATATTGGGGGCACTGACAGCAGGGCCTCCCCCGGGGGGGGGGGGTAAGTGGGGCAATTTGCCCTGGGCCCCACAAGGGACAGCATGAGGAGGTTGTGTTACTGCTCTCCATGCTCTGCCTGCCCATAAGCTGAGAACTCTCATCAGCCTTTTGGGAGAGCGGCATTGTCTTTATTCAACTATTGCAAATAACCGTCCTGTTAATTGATTTGCTGACCCCGAAGGAAGCAGTTCTAGGGGAACACTGTGGGTCAGATGCTCATTTGCACTGAGGCCCCTTGTGACAGAGTGTGAGTAGGCTTGGGCTGACACCACTCTGGGCACTTGATAAGCGTCCCCACATGGGGCAAATTAGAGAGAGAATTGGTTAGGGATGGAATGATTAATCAATGATCATGGTGGCTCAGCTCATCAGGGGAGGACAGCTAAGAGAGAGATGGGAAGAAGAAGAGAGGGGAGAGGTAGGCTGGAGGGAAAGGCCAGAGAAACCCAGGATTGCAGAGAGGTGAGATCTCTTTTCCCCTCTCACCCTGTGCTTGGGGAGAATGTAAGAACAGTGAGCTGCGGGGAACGAGTTCTGTTATAGTCACACTGTAAATAAGGCACTTGGTTTTGCATTTGCCATGTGTTCTGTGTGAGGACTGTTTGCACGCAGAATCCAGGGTGAGGAAATCTGGCCCGGTGAGACCCCTTGGCGCCCGTCTGGCCTGTGTGTAAATGAGAATCTGGCTCTGTATGTTGTTGTAATTGCACTGGTTCTAATTGTTTTGAATCAGAATTAGCCCCCAGTGCTATTAAAGACAATCCAGGGTTTCCATGAGCACGTGCATGTTTTATAGCACTAGATTCAAACAATTCACTCAGGTGGTCCGGCAAGGCGCTGAACGCTGCAGCAGGGGACTACGTATGGAGCAATCTCCACCTTGTATGAATGAGTCCTGAAGCCAAAGTCTGAAGTTGCAGTTCAGTTCAGAACTAGTCCTTCAAATGTATTAATAGAGCATCTGGAAGCTGCTGTACCACTTCTTCGCTCGCTTCACACGGCACTAGGCTCTAGCTCAAACAGATGTTATGGGCTTGACGCAGGAATGACAGACTGTGTTAAGTTTTCTGGCCTGTGTTACACAGGACGTCAGACTAGACGATCGTAATAGTCCCTTCTGGACTTTAAATCTATGGGTCAAATGTAACCTCAGCATATGGCCGGGTATTCCACATCTTGTTCTAACCATTATTAGCTTTTAGGGTTGGAGCTTTTAGTAACTTGATGCGCTTTCAAGGGCATTTATTCTGCGCATCCAGAGTTTCCCCGTTAATATGGTCTGCACTGAGCCCACGTCCTTCTGTACCCTCACCATGCTGGGGAGCAATCAGAGCGACTGAGGGCTGAGAGCAGCTGGTGCTACTGAAAGCGTGTGTCTGAGCCCTGCCTGGGGCAGCTCCGTTCTGTGACCTCCCACTGCTGAGTGGCTATTTGGAGAACTGAGTTCTGCGAGCAGCTGGTGCTATCCTGTCCCTGTGAGTTTGAACTGTATCAGCCTTTTCCCTTCTGTGACCTCACCCTGAGGCTTGTTAGCTGGGAAATGGAATTCCAAGAACTAGCTCTTTCTCCTTTGAGTTTTGGTAGGGCCTATAGCAATGTCAAGTTGCTAAAACTGAGGAGCTATTAATTATTACTGTTACTGCAGAGGCCTCGACCAGGTTAGGGCCCATTTTGGAAGGTGCTGTATAAACAAATCGTAAATTTAATCACGGTACTTCCAGCCCCAAGCGAGTCAGGCTCCAAAAACCACAAGATTGGCTTAAAAATCCTAAGATTTTTGTAAAAAACATACATTTTGGGTGCTTTTTATTTGCCTTAGGTTTTGAGCCTTTATGGTTCACCTAGGTCACGTTTTCAATCTCTTCTCCACATCTGCCTCTTTAGGCACCTAAATACATTGACTTCAGTAGAGGATGAGTTAGCCAAATGCTGAGTGCTTTTGAAAATCCACCCCTGAATTTCCTGGCTCTGTGTGGTCTGATTCTCATTTACACTAAGGGTTTGTCTACACTGCCCCGCAGTTCGGACTACAGGGTGTGAATAGTAGCAAAGTGAAAAGTGCTGTGCAGGAACTCTCTCATGTGGAACTCCGTTAACCTTTTGGTTTGCACCTGCAGCGGCCACACAGGGGAGTTACAGCGGAGCACTTCGGTGCGCGCTGCTATTCGGACCCCGTTGTCCGAACTGTTGGCCAGTGTAGACGTAGCCTTAAACACCTTTTCCAGCTCTCTAGCAACGTAAAGCGTCCTTTTAACGAGCATAAATGCCATTCACCTGAGCCCTGAAAATTGTTGATAAAAAATGTCATCAACATATTGTTTTGGAGTCTAGGTAATTGTATTTTTAATGAGGAGTTTGGTAAAAATGTAGAATTCAGAATTTTTCAACCCTAATTTGTACCCACTTTAAGGGCCATCTGCTCTGCCATAATGGTGTGGAGGAGCCTTAGCGCAATACAGGTAATAAACTGGCTTTTTGCTCCCTGATGGATTTGAAATTATACAAGCAAAGAAGTTAGTTTAGAAATACGCTGAAGTCGCTTTCTGGTTCCTGAGTCTTCCACCTTATCTGACTGCAGAGTTTTGTTTATAAAACATAGACTGGTGGGCCAACAACCCTTGTGTTTTATTCCCCCACCACTGGAGTCAATGTCAAAACTCCCATTGGCTTTATCTGGGACAAGAGCAGGTCCCAGAGTAGTTAGCCTGGCGAGAAAAGAGTAAAGAATTTTGTTTAAAACCCTATTACAGCTCCAAGAGCTATTGATCTGGTAGAGAATGTTATTCAAATCTTTGCAGTGACCAGTTTTTCATTTAAACTGAGATAGCGAAAGGAGAGTTGACCTGAGTTCATAGGTTTCTCGGGTCTCAAGTGCATCTTTTTATATACCGGTACTTCTCACACAGTCCCTAGAGCTGGTGGGTTCCATTGTTTGTAATTAGATTTGACAGCTCTAAAATTAACACTGCTAATATCTTTTTTTTTTAAGGCAGAAGTACTCTCTTGGTTACATGAAATCCTAATGTCATTTATCCCATGAAAACAAAGAACCCTCTATAGTACAAATGTAGGAATCGGTACTAGTTCCCTTCAGTAATGCAACTTTGCTATTGTGAATCCAAGGTTTCTATGGAAACCTCTACAGCTCACTTTGTCTTGGAAGCTGCATTTAAAAAAATTTTTTGGAGGGGAACCATCAAATAAATGGGGGGAAGGGTGGAGGGAGAAGAGAGGTTTCCAGGTTGATGAGAGTGAATATTTTTGGTAATGTTCAAGTGACTGATGAAGTGTTATGTTCTTTGTGCATCTGTTCTCCATAGCAGCATGCAAACCACTCGGCGGTCGCGCGCTCTCTGCTACTCTGAACAAAGAGGAGGTTCTGTAATACTTTTCCGTTCAAAGGATTTTCACTTGTAATGCAGATGATTTTGTAAGGCAGTTAAAGCTTAGGAGAAGATAAGCAGGATTCTGATTTAATAAACGCCATGCTGATTTTAAAAAATGGCAAAAATTCATTCCAGCTACCCATTTTATTTTGACTGAAATATAACAGCTCCTTACCAAGCAAGGATAAACATCCTCATCACATCTTGACGAGGGAATATGCTCTTATGTGTCCTTTTGAACATTTTGATTAAAATTAACAGCCGCAGGATTAGTCCTGATCTCTTATATGTTAGTGTATATCAATGCGTGTGTTGTAAAATCAATAGCTGATGTTATAACGTGATAACCACCATGTTTGAGATCAGAATGACACCCATTGTTTCTACTGCTGCTCTGTAGCAGCAACTAAATAAATAGTTAAAGAATTGGGGCCAGATCCCTAGTGGATGTAAAACAACATAACTCCAATTTCATTTAGACAAGCTGAGGATCTGGCCCTTGATTATTTGCTATTAACAAGTTAGTCCATAAAATGCTGTCTGGCTAATTCAGATGCTACCTCTTCTAGTATCTAATAGCTCCTATGTATACTTTTTTTAATTGCTAATAAAATGTTGCTTACAACAGAGTGCACTTTAAAATTTGAGCTGTTCCTCTCTGAGGACATCGTCCTTTCATTTTTCGCGCATTCAAAAAAAAAGTGAATTGCAGGCATTTCAGTGCTGAAATTCATAGGAACAATAGTAATAAGGGCCCGATACTGCTGACTAATATCGAACCTAATATCTACATAGAAAATCTTCATGGAAAAACTGATGCTGTATGGAAATCGTATTCTCCTGCAGAGTTTGTAAGCCAAGCTTCCTGCAGACATTGAAGGCCAGAATCAGTACGACTGGACAGAAACTCAGCAGGAGTCATTTATTCTGTGGTTTCAGGTTTATTTAAAAGTTTTTCTGGTACAATCAAAATAAAAGACTGGCAAAGTCCCTGCCCACCTTCTCTCCTTGAAGCTGCGCAATCTGAAGACCCTGTAATAAACTAAACACCCAACATGCAGTTCAAACAGGGCAGCTGTTGTCCGAGTAGCTTCCAAGTAGCTTCCTCCATTTCTTCAGAGAAAGGAGCTCCTTTTTTGGTAAGACACTGCTCGTATCTGTGTTCATCTGTACCTGATTCATCCCTGCCAACATCCTCTAACACAAAATGCAGCAGATAGCTTATGCAAATTTGCAGTCTTTTGTAACTCCATGAATTCAGACACAAGCCATTCAAAGCGCTTGCCTTCCGACTATGTCTTGATAACCTAGTGAGAGACATCTTAGAAGAACCTTGGGTAAAGAGGCGTCGTGCTAGAGAGGTGGGAGAGCTGAATTTGGATTGGATTAAATGTTTCTGTTATGCACAGAAGGAGTGAGGGCTGGGATTCCTCATCCCTTTCCAGCTGCTTGCAGCTTGCTCTATTTTTATGCTCTATTTTTTTCCTACCTGCCTGTACCTTAGTCTGTCTCCTTGAAAGAGTACAGACACTGGGTAGGAGACTGAATTTTTATTATCTCCATGTGTCAAAAATTGTCATGCTAAATTATTTTATGCCTATGTGTGCATGTGGGGGTGGGGTGAGTAGCTACTTGTGTGTTAGTGAATCATTATGTACATTCATAAAACCATGCCTGTCATGTTTCCTTCGCAATCCCTGGGTAGTTGTGATTGATTGTGAAAATCTCTTGGAAGGAAGATGTGATGTGAACGTTTGCCTTTCACATAACAGCGCCGTAGCTGAGGAAAATTGAATCATTTAAGATAGTTTTCACCTCATTGCCCTTTATCTTTGCCTTCCGTGGTGTTTTATTTTTTTTTTTTAAACTCCAGTATTAGTGCTGGAATCTGTTTAAATAGATACTTAGACAGTAAATTCTTTGAGGCCGGCAGTGTGTCTTAGTATGTATTTGTACAGTGCCGAGCACAAACGGGGAGAGAGGGGAGATCTTGATTGGGGCATCTGGGTGCTACCACAAAATAAAATAGTAATAATAAAATACCCATTGCGTCGTCTACCTAAGGGTCACAGACGTCAGTCCACATAAAAGGCCAAATTCTGCCATTTGAGGCATTCACGTGGCTTCATTTGTGGCCCACAGAGTGGGTGTAGATGAAGTGTACAGCCAAGTGTGCTTTGTCCTCTGATTGCTGGAGACAGTGGGTGATACCTGGCTGGATGTTTGCCTTTGCCGCAGATTGCTTTTAGTAAGGTCCTGTTGAATAATAACTATGTAATTGCACCAGCTCTAGGTTACCCTTCAGACTGTTTTCAGAGTAGCAGCCGTGTTAGTCTGTATCCGCAAAAAAAACAGGAGTACTTGTGGCACCTTAAAGACTAACAAATTTATTTTAGCATGAGCTCATGCTAAAATAAATTTGTTAGTCTTTAAGGTGCCACAAGTACTCCTGTTTTTTTTCCTTCAGACTGTGTGCGCTAATGGGCCTGTCTTTGCCAATTGTGGGTATATTGTAGCATGGGGCAGTGAACAAATTGTGCTTGCTAGCTACTTCCCTGCTTTCACTCACCTGATGCCTGGTGTGACAGAAAGACTCTCCTGTTTCACAGGGTTGGCCTGTCTATAAGATTTATTTGTCGTAGGATCTCTTTTCCTACACTGTTGGCTTGTCTTCATTGCAACAGTTAGTGTCAGCTAGTACACACGAGGTATTCTGGAGTGAGAGCAGAGCCATCATGCTGCAAAACATCACCACGGGCTCGTCTTATTTGCAGGGTTAGCTTGCGCTATAACTTGAGTTTCGTCACAGCCCGACTTCCGTCCACACACACAAATCTTTAGCTCCAGTTAAGTGGTGCTTTAAACTCTAGCAATGAAGACAAGCCCATAGAGGACTCGGGGCATGTCAGCATGGGCTTGGGACTAGGGGTATATAATATACCTGAGCGGCCAGCCTGTACTGCCGCCTCTGCAGCTGTGGTGTCACAGCTATTGTTATTTAAGCTAGCTAGATCAAATCTAGCTTAGGGATGTCTATGCATACTGCAGTTACACCTCTGATTGCACTGTAGACATACCCTCTGCGGTATTAATCATGGAAAGATTAATATTAAGATCTCCTCTGTACTTTTATACTGGCTCACACCCTAGTTTGATGATAACTTTGGCAGGACTTATAAGAACATAAGAATGGCCATGCCGGGTGAGACCAATGGTCCATCTAGCCCAGTTCTTGTCTTCCGACAGTGGCCAATGCCAGGTGCTTCAGAGGGAATGAACAGAACAGGGAATCATCAAGCGATCCATCCCCTGTCGCCCATTCCCAGCTTCTGGCTTATGACACATTATAACATTGCATTTTTACACTCTCTGAAATGTGTTATTAGAAATGCTAAACTGCTCTTTTGGTCAGAAAAGTGATGATGTGAAAATGGCAGTTTTTCACCTGGCAGCTCTGCTCCCTGTGTGTATTTAGTCCTCACTGCTTACGTTAGTCACATTAGGATGTAGCTTTTTACTCCTCTTACACGGCAGAGGTAATCCAGCTATGGGAGAGTGAGCTGGATTGTTTTTGATGTAATCATCTACAGAATTGTTAATTAAATTCCAACTGTAGAACTGTATTAATGATAATGATGTGAAAGCCAAGAAGAACATAGCTTGATTTTTGGACTTCTAGTTGAATGTGTAGGGCTGTTGGTTAGCAAAAACAACAGCTTTTTATTTGTTAGCTGAGCAAACGCAATCTGGAGTTATTGAGCGACATGACACATTTGGAAGGCCATTTCGACAACTGCTTTTCAGCATATAACTGAAAGCTATTCCGGCAACCTAACAGGCTGACAATCTTTAAATGCTTTTTAATCCAATTAACACATGTAGCGTTAACACAGCTTTTCATTAAATGAAAGTAATTTGCCTTTATTTGACTAACAAAACCACATTTGCAATACTAATCAACACATTATCCATCTCTATTACATGCCTCTTTAGACGGGGGTAGTAATTGTCTGCTCACCTTGGAAATAGTTTGGCTAATCCCGCAAAATACCTTATTTACTGACAGCAAAACGAATGATCTAAGCAAGTGAGAGGTGTGGGTTTTGTTTTGTCTTGTTTGCACTCTAGTTAGTCGATAGTTTTCCATAACACTTGTTATGTTATTGGAGAGAATCAGTAAGTCTGTATTATACTGTAATAAAGTCTGGACTTGCATTCGGGGCCGGTAGAGGCGAACTGCAAACCATTGATATATGTACACTCAATACACTAGGCCTCATCCTCCCCTCCTGCTGTAAGGAAGGAGTGAAGCAAAAGCAGGTGCAACATGGATATAGGTGAGGAAGCAGTGGCTCCACTCCATTGGCTGCAGGCTTGTGACCGAGGTAGCTACAAGACAATTTAACCCTCTTTCAATTCTACTGCAATTAGTGTCGTTAGTGGCTTGCAACGCCAGCATTTGATTGGCCAAGACGCATTAATACTGAACAGGTTTTAATCTTTTCAGTTTCAATATTAAAGGATACAGATTCCTAAAGAATCCACAACCCAAAGCAGTCTGACCGAGCAAAGAGACTAGGGGCCAAATTCTGATCTCAGTTACACTGCTGTAAGCCCTCTGTTTTCAATGAAGTTATTCCAGGTTTACATCAAGAGTAACTGAGATCAGAAACTGGGCCTGTTTTTTCTCATGATGGACAGTTAAAATGCATCTGATTTGGTATTTCTTTCTGTCATATTATTTGAAATAATTATGTCTCTGCATGAAGTTTCTTCATGGTTCACTTCTACCAACAGATGCTCTCTTCTAAGCTAATTAGACCATGGAGTTTGCCTGAATCCTACAGCATTACTGCAGAGTAAACATTCATATTCTTCATTCAGAGCAATAATAACTTTGCCTTTGAGTCTGCTGCAGGGGAAAAGCTATTATTTGAAATGAATACAGAACATCCAATGGAATCTTCTCTCACACAGGCAAAAATACATCTAAATATAGAGCAGCTGTTATCTGTGCAGAGTGTGTTTACTGGACTCTGCAACTGGGGTTTGGTTTGAAAGACACACCAACCCCACACAAACTAGCATGCAAGCTTTCATTAGGAACAGTAGGAGTAGGAGCTGGAACTCTTACCAGTGATATTGGCTCTGGGCATAGCAACCTGAAACAGGACTTATTTCAAGCAATTTATTTATGCACCGGAATGCTACTGAAGTGAAGATATAAGCAGCTGGTAGTGTCTTAGCCCTTACAAAGAGGGCACACATGTTCAAACGTGATTTGCTGGCCTGCTGGCTGATCTTGGTCAAGGCACTTACCTCCTTGTGCCTCAGTTTCCCCATCTGTAAAATGGGGATAATGATCCTGCTCTCCTTTGTGAAGCACTTTGAGCTCTATGGATAAAAAGTGCTGTATAAAAGCTAGGTATTATCAGTGATTTCAAAAATGAAAGAAATAATAATATTTAGTTCTCATAATACTTCTAAGTGTCAGGTAATGTTAAGTGCATTTACCTTTTTCCTGGGGAGTAGCTTGGCAGTCACCAGCACATGTGACACACTCACTTGATGAATAATGTAGTGTTGGCACCGTGCAACCTCCAAGCTGCTCTTCTCCAGCTAGGTGTTTCATATTATGGCAGTGCGGGGTGAGGTTGTAGTGTCAATAAGTGTGTCGCACCAGTAAGGCACAGTGAAAATCTTTGCATTCAGAGTTCTTTGCTATTTTTCAGCATAGTTTGCTCTGAGAACTAACAAAGCTCTTGGTAGAGCTAGTGTCATACAGAAAGAGTCTTGCTCACCTTGGGGACATGGAGAAATGTTTTAGGTAAAAAGGAGTTTGGTTCTGATCCACAAATAATAAATTCAGGGCAAAGTTCAGAGGTGAGATCAAGGGTGTCTATAGCGACATAATTTGCACCTTTTTCGTGCCTTCTCAACATGTAAATGATACCATCAGACACACCTTAGATCATCCTCCATTTATCTAGAGCTAGTTGAAAATCAGAATTTTTGTCCCATGGGAAAGGTCAATATTTTGACATTTATTTTCACTCTGAATCAGGATGAAAAGTAAAAAAATTTCGTGGCACAGAAACTTCTGAAAAATGTTGGCCTGGAAATGTTGAAGCATTTTGCTTCAGCTTGGTTCAACAATTATCCCCCAGAATTGCCATGGTTTCTCATGGTAGAGTTGAAAGGATTCGATTTTTAGTGGTAAATGTTGGCAAATGTCAATTTCACCATTTATAAACACTCCAACAAAATATTTCCATCCATGATGACTGAAATTTAAGGATAGGCAAAGTAAGAAAAGTTCACTTGAGAACTTACTAGAGTCAAAATCCAGTGATTTAAGCTTATTACAAATGGACTAGTGAATGAATAGTGAAAACAGGTAAGATTTGTTGATTTAAGGGTTTTTACTTTTATTATTGTGACACAATGTTGACAATTTGTGTTTTAATGGATTATAAAGCTTTAACTTTTTGAATCTCAGCGTCTACTGTCATTAAATAATTCTGACCCACTGCCCCCAATTTCGCACAACTGTGAAAATTCAAATCACTATAATTCTAAAAAACGCTTACAACCTATCATTTTGCTGAACTGTGAACATTTACACTGATAAAAATCTAAAAAAAATGCTTAAAATAAACATTGATATTATCCATCGAAATTGTTATTTAAAAAAAAAACAACCAAATTCTGCCAAGTCTATTCATGGGAATTGTAGTTCAAGTACCTCATGCCTCATTCTCACTGGGCTATCCCAATTTTCCCATGATACACCATGGTTATGTGACTCCCATCATGCATCATCTTGGTTCAACCAGAGGAGAGACCTATGTGAGCTTGGGCAAGGCACTTTGGCCCAGATCCATAAAGGTATTTAGGTCCCCAGCTCCCAGGGGCTAAGGACACTAAGTGAACTAAGTACAATTGCTAGATATGAAAAACAAACAGGACCTCAGGGAAATGTCCTTTCTGCCAAAAGAAGAACTAGTTTGAAAATATCTAGGCAGGTACATGTGCAGATCTTTTATTGCTCCAGAGGGAGATGGGTCCAAGCAGCCATCTGTTCATCAGGACGGCCCAGGGGATGATGCTGTATTTTATAGTGCTGTTAGTGCTACCCTACCATTGGAGCTGTGACATCTCCCCCACCCAGCAGAATACACAGGTGACGGTTCCTGTCACTTGTGGAGAGGAAACTGCCTCCATTGTACATCCACCCATGATAGCTGTGGGTGTCCACTCTGAAAATGATTGCTTCACGTTTGGTTTGGATTGTTCTCCTCCGTCCTGTGTGTTCAGATCGGATGGATGGTGTTTTCTGAGGGCGCAGATTACAATCTACATTTATTTCACTGTGGATCAAGTATCCACACCCCAATCACATTGTTAATGCCTTCTCTGCATACATCTCTGTATTATGTTTATTCCCCTGTCCAGACCAAAGTGGTGGCAGGAGAGGTCTGAGTCAGAGACAAGACTCAGCTGTTCGTAATCATGATGAGTTTTGTGTATTCCAGGAGTGTATTATGCTGAGAAGACCATGGCAATAAATCATTTTGACTTTAAACATTTCTAGCACCTGCCATTCTTCTCCCCATCCCTTTCTGAGGGTTTTCCCTTTTCAAACACAAAACATTGTGTAAAAAATGCTTTGTGATCTGTATTACTGCACATCTGCTCAATCCAGAATAGAACATTTTCCTCTTTAACATTTTATGGAGTATGATGCTCAGCTTAGAATTTGTTCAGTATCTCCGAGGCATCTTCGTGAGATATAACGTTATGGTTGCTATGGCTCTGAATTACACAGTAAATATACACAGCTCTATAAATGGCCAGAGAACAGATTAAGCAAACTAACATAACAAGTAGCAAAAACCTATGGCACGGATCCCATATTCATGTCTGTTGCAAGATTACCAACCTACAGAAGGACTCATCTGTTTTTATTACCTTACTTTGCCATATATTGCATCTTTCCAATACCCCGATTAAGTGTTTCTTTTTTCTCCTTTCCCAGCTCTCCATGAATTCCCCAGCGACATCTTTACAAATGAGGACAGAAGACATGGAGCTGTAGTCCTGCATGTCCTCTGTGTAAGTGTTTTGACTTCATTTGCACTTTTTTTAAAAATGGAAGTAAAATATTATCGGACAAGCTGATGTCATTTTTTATTCATCTGGTTTTCTGTTGTTCCAGTTTCTTCCCGTGGATATATGCTTATGCACAGAATTCCCAAGAGCCATTCTCAACCTCGTTTGAGAATGGCGAGTTACAAATAATTTTGATTCTTTAATATTACATCTTTTCCTTTATATACGTTGTTATGCTTTTAAAGGCCCCAATCCAGCATGTAAGCACATGCTTAAATTTGCACAAGAATAATCTCATTTAAAATCAATGGGATTGTTCATGTGTTTAAAGTTAAACATTTTATGTGGAAATCATTGGGAGATAAGAATTATATAGCTTCAGGATCCCACTTTTACAGGCTGCTTTTTGGCATAGTATCTGCCTTTAATGTTCTCTGCTCACTTGCCATCTTCTTTACTTTTGATAGCTCTTCTTTGTGGTGTTATTATGCAGTAGGCAAAAAAAAATATTTTTTAAAATGAAAAATCAGTTAACGGGTTACAGTCTTCCATGAGCAACGAACAAGTAGAAGTGGTTTCAAGGGAAGGTACAATTGTAAGGCTGAAATGCTAGGCAAGCTTGAGGGAATCTGAACGCACAATGTTAAATCTCGGAGCTTTTCATGGCAGGGACTACGTCTGTGCAACAGATAGCACAATATGCCGCCGAGTCTGGGCCAGTGTGCAGTACATCACATGAGCAGGGCCTGGCCCAGGAGTCAAACTTCTCTGGGCCTGAGGCGCTCAGAATGAGCATTCTTTGAGCAGAGGAAGTTTGTAAGCAACTGGTGAGTGTGTGGTACAGGTCCCCCTTGGTGCCAGATCCCCAGAGGGTATAAATCTGTTACAGGACCAGCTAGAAAGCCTGCACTTAAGCAATAGTAGCTTATGCCTTTAGCTCTGAAATTCCCTGGTTCAGTCCCAGGTGTATCACCCAAGATGGTGGCCATTACATCAGGATACTCCCCATGCAGGGGCAGCTCCAGACCCCAGCACGCCAAGCGCGTGCTTGGGGCAGCATGCCGCGGGGGGCGCTCTGCCGGTCGCCGGGAGGGCGGCCGGCGGCTCCGGTGGACCTCCCGCAGGCGTGCCTGCAGAGGGTCCGCTGGTCCCGTGCGGCTTCGGTGGCCACGCGGGACCAGCGCATCCTCCGCAGGCGTGCCTGCGGGAGGTCCACCGGAGCCGCCGGCCGCCCTCCCGGCGACCGGCAGAGCGCCTCCCGCGGCATGCCGCCCTGCTTGGGGCGGCGAAATATCTAGAGCCGCCCCTGTCCCCATGCCTCACTAATTGCAATGTCACTGCCAGGCCTCTATAACTTTATCTTTTAGAAGTAATTTGATGCATTTTTGTAGTATTATGAGGTACTCGGGTACTTCAGAGATGAGCACCATAGAAGTATCTATAAATAACAACAAATAAATCTAGTGCTCCACATTCTGCAGCATCATAAACACAATATTCTCTCTCCAGTACTGCCGAAAGCATTGCAAAGTCAGAGTCAGGCCTGAAAAATCATGAGATTTCAGAGGTAATACTACGATGGGATGTGTACCCCACACAGGCCCTGAAAGGGAAATGAGCGCCTCAGAGGCCAATTACATTATCTGGTTGCACCCGGAGAATGGACAAGGCTTAATTAGGACTGAAGCCCAACTCAGGAGGAGCTGGGGAGTGATTATAAAGGCAGGAAGTTTAGAGCAGAAGAGGGCTGCAGGGAGAGAGTCTGCAGTCACTCTGGGGTTAGAGAGGAGGAAGTCCAGAGGGGAAGCAACCTCTGGATCCTCCCCTGAGTAGACGAGGCTGGCAACTGGCCAGGAGTTGCATAGAACAGCCTCACTGGTGGGGAGCCCTAGCAAAAGGGCAGGAACTGGAGTCCCAGGGAAGGAGCCCTGAGAGTCATTTACTTGAAAGGGATGTAAGGTCAGGCTGGGAGTTTGCTAGGGGATTCCAGGAGAAGGCCCTGAGAGAAGGGAGGACTTAGAGTGGTTGTGGGGAGTAGGCCTCAGAAAGGCTGCACAGGAAGAGCCCCAAGGAAGCAGCCACAAGGGCTTGGACTAAGCAAATCTTGGCTGCTGGGTTTAGGGTCCCTAGGCTGGAACACAGTGTAGCGGGAGGGCCCGACTTCCCCAACCCAGCCACTGGTATGGTGGCATGAGGCTGCAAAAGGGACATGGACAACAAAAAGTCCTGAGAAAAGGGAGTGAGGCCCACAGAGCCCAGAGTCAAGGCCAAAGATGTGATACAGGGTCTTGGACTAAAAGGGTGGACTGACAGGGTGGACTAAATCGTATCCTGGCCAGAGGGCTGAGTCACAGGAAGAGACAGCCACTGGAGGACCAGAGCGGCTGTCAGCAGGAGGCACTAGATGCAGCAAAAGCTACCATGCCACACCTGGCCACAAGAAGGTGCTCCCCAGAAGTGAGTCCATTCCTTACCAACACATTTTGGATTTTTTTTTGTTTGCCTTCTGGTTTTGGAGCCTTTGGGTTCTAGTTTTCAAGCTTTTACATACAACCATGAGGGCTAGAAATTGTTTTTAAATGAAAGCTGAGTGTCTTGTATAATCACATGACTCCAAGAGCTAGGGCTTTACGAAAAATGCCTAATATTATCAGGCTCAGGATACAATCTCAAAAGTTGGCAACACTGTCCCTCAAATACTTCTAGTAATAAAGAGCATGTGCCACAATTTGCAAGACTGGGATATTTGAAAATTGTCACAGAAGCACAGTTATCATGGGAGATCCCCTTGCAATCACAACTGAAAGCCCAGATTTCGCAAAGTACTTAAGCCCGTGCCTAGTTTTAACAAGTGAATAGTCCCATTGTAGTCAATGGAATTGCTCATGTACTTAAAATTAGATGTGCTTAAGTGCCTTTCTTTATCAGTGCTCTGAAATACTAAAGTAGTAATTATTGTACTCCAGGAACTGGGTAAAAATAATGAGTGTTTTGAAACTGGAATTGTGTGACGTAAACTCTGGTCTGCCAATCCATTATTCTACAGGACCTTATGCTCAACAGCTGCTGTAATCTCAAAGAAATAGAAGTGCACTTCTCCCTCCAGAGCCTCTTATTAACTTCTGCACTGCAGATGAAAGACAATTATTTTCCTTTCAATGTCTTTATAATTGATATAGAAGTGCCAAATTGTCCCCACTTCTCATGGGTGAGATGCATTTTCAAACAGCCGAGAAAATACCTGCTTCTGATGAATATTTAAAAACATTTTATATCTTTAGTCGGCTTAAATGAACAGTCACTGTTATAAATGTGTGATTCATGTTTGCCTTTCCCTTTCAAATTACAATGTATCAAATTCTGTCATCATGCAACTACTCTGCGTTATGATTTTTTAAGAGCTAAGTGCCTCCAATTATAAATTTGTTGTATAGCGTCAGTATTGGAAAGCTGAATATTTCCAAGGACTGGTGGCAAAATATTTGACTATGGGATTTCTGGAGTGTGTATCCTAAACCAGGGTTAGAGAAAGAGCTCATTTAGTGGCTTAGACTACAATTTTTACACCTGGGCGCTCAAAGAAAAGGTACTTAAATAAGGATTCAGATTTTCAAAGGTGCTGAGTACCCAGTTGTTCCCGTTGATTACATAATGATTTTGGAGTGATCAGTGCTTCTGATCATGAAGCCATTTACTTTAAGGTGCCTAAATATGGATTTAGGAGCCTAATTTGAGGCATTCAGTTTGAGCAGCCTAAATTTTTTTAGGATACTTTGGTCATGTGCAAATATTCTAGGAAAAGAAATAGATGATCAAAAAAATCCCACTTCTCAGAAAGTTTTGCATGTGCCAGAGCAGGAAAAAGAATCCTGATGTCTGAGGAGGCCTAACTCTCACGCGACAATAGCTCTCCGATAGGTGGCGCCAAATCTTTGTACTTGGGCCAAATGTAAAATCAGGCTGATCCTGCTTGCACTGACCTTTTATAAACTGCTTTGAGATCTGCCAACACCTCTGTAAGCAGGTGTAACCAAGGGCCGGACAGGTGCAATGTCTTTGCTGGGAGTCAGTACGGCCTTGCATGGTAGGGATTGGCTGTGGAACCCAAACTATGGTTTGAATCTTAGGCTTGACGCTAAACTCGCAGTGATGGTTTTAGTTCTACTTACCGTCATTTGGTGACTATGCATGCTGGTGCCCTAGCTATGTAGGATGGGCTTTCCAAACTCCCTCAGTCCTACCTCTGCTCCATTGAAGTCCATTGTGGTTTTATCACAGACTTCAATGGGATCATACTTGGCTGAAACTGAGCACTTTGGGAACTTTCACCCATAGTGAGTGTGCTAGGGTGACCAGACAGCAAGTGTGAAAAATCAGGATGGGGGCGGGGGGGTAATAGGAGCCTATATAAGAAAAAGACCCAAAAAATCAGGACTGTCCCTACAAAATCAGGACATCTGGTCACCCTAGAGCGTGCACATCTTGTGAGGTGGAATGAGGTGAGGCTGTCGAGTATCCCTGTACTCTGTCACTCTGCGCTGTACACCATCTACTAAGGATTGAGGGAAATGGGTCATCTAGGGTCAGTCCCCTGCACTGAGGCAGGGCTAAAGATGATCTAGACCATCCCTGACAGGTGTTTCTCTAAAAACCTCCAGTGACAGAGATTCCGCAACCTCCCTAGGTAATTTGTTCCAGTGCTAAAATACCCTGACAGTTAGAAAGTTTTTCCTAATGTCTAACCTAAATCTCCCTTGCTGCAATACCGTATCATGCCACCCTTTCTTCTGTACTGCTGCTGGCAGCGGTGCTGCCTTCAGAGCTGGGCAAACGGGGAGCAGCAGCTGCTGGCCAGGAGCCCTGAGGTGCTGGGGCTGTGAACTGCCAACTGAAGATGCCAGGGCTCCCCCCAGCAAGCTCCAGCACAAACTAAGCACTGTAGGCACCTAGTGGGATTTTCATAAGCACCCAGGTATCTTTAGGTGCTTAAATACCTTTGTAAAACTGGCCCTTGGTTACTGTGTCTTGAGTGATATGCAACTTTGCTTTGTCTGGTATTTTGTCAACCCATATTACCTTCTTTAATCACTGACTGTAAACTTACTCCTGAACTGTAGAAATGACTTTACTGGAAGCCTTTCACTCCACCCTAGGACAAACTATGAACCCCTGTATGTGTGATGTTCCACAATAAATTCCTATACTGTTCAAGTTTCTAAGGTCTTAATAAAAGAAAAAAGAGATTTTAAAAAGCGACCTAGACCCAGAAATTGCTTCATATTGAACCCATTGTAACAGTGAGATAGTAAAATCATTATTTTCCATCTCTGTGCAACAGAACACATTTGCTCAGGCTGCTTAAAGCAAAGAAGAGAGAGCTATATTTTTGATTTATTAATTACATTGAACTCACATAAAGTTTTCTGGATACAAGGGACTGAATAAATCATGAGTCAGGTTCTTTTCCAATCTACCCATGATTTGGGCGTCAGATTTTCTGCTCCTAGGACAGCTTAATATTTTATAACCTTTTATATTGTTTTTGAATAAATGAAATGCAACTGAACACAAATCAAAACAAAATATGTTCATTGTTTCTTGCAGGCCTAAAATTCAAGGTATAGCAACTATATCAGATTCAAATATAGCAAATATTCAAAACCGGTATACTTGAATCTGATATAACAATATTTAAGAATCTGCAATCCCAATAACAAAATATTTGTTTTTTTCACTGCAGTGACACATGCAAAGTGGTGAAGCAGATTTCTTACTCTACTGGGGTATTGTCATTCCATGGAATTTAAAAAATCAGTATTTTGTGGAGGGGAATGACGTTAAATTATGGAAGAAGTTAACCCAAAAAAAAAGACTGCATATCACACCATGTCTAAATTCTACTCATTTCATCAGCTAGGCGTGGTTTTAACAGTTTAATATTTTAACATTTTTCATAATATATTGGTTAATACTTAATTGCCAGTACATGAAGGCCTATTAGGTCATATTTTGCTTTCATTCTGCATAATGAATGTGTTTATTATATATTCCTTGTTATGTATAAACAGTCAAAACCATCTGGTTTGAACAATGGACTCATCTAAGTCAGAGTACTCTGTTTTGTTTTTTAGTGTACATGTTCAGCCCAGACCACAAGATTTTAACATTAGAGACGTGTAGTCACCCCTCCACAGTGCTGAACTATCATCTCCAGAGGCAGAACTAGAACAGGAGTGGGCAAACTACGGCCCGGGGGCCGCATCCGGCCCTTCAGACGTTTTAATCCAGCCCTCGAGCTCCTGCCGGGGAGCAGGATCCAGGGCTTGCCCCGCTCCACGCAGCTCCCGGAAGCAGCAGCATGAGGCTCCGCACACTGCCCCCGCCACAAGCCCTGCCCCCACAGCTCCCATTGGCGGGGAACCACGACCAATGGGAGCTGCAGGGGCAGTGCCTGCAGATGGGGTAGTGCGCAGAGCTGTCTGGCCGCACTTCTGCGTAGGAGCTGGATAGGGGACATGCCTCTGCTTCCAGGAGCTGCTTGAGGTAGCACCACCCAGAGCCTGAGCCCTGAGCGCCGACCCCCTCCAGCACCCCAACCCCCTACCCCAGCCCTGATCCCTCTCCTCGGTACTACTGTCCTGCACCCCAGAGCCCACACCGCCAGCTGGAGACCTCACCTTCCCACCCGCACCCCAATCCCCTGCCCCAGTCCGGAGCCCCCTCCCGCACACTGAACTCCCTCATTTCTGGCCCCACCTCAGAGCTCGCACCCCTGGCCGGAGCCCTCACCTCCTCCCGCACCCCAACCCCCAATTTCATGAGCATTCATGGCCCGCCATATAATTTCCATACCCAGATGTGGCCCCCAGGCCAAAAAGTTTGCCCACCCCTGGACTAGAAGATGGTCAGTGGCAGTTAACTTTTGCCCCACATCAATGTGCTGACCGGTGTTTGGCAACTCTGCTAAGAAGTGTTAACTGACAGAGGATTCCTTGGGCACGGCTAGATACAAAGAGGAGACTGTACTTAGTTTCAGCTTATGATGGCAAAGGAAGAGTTTAATATTAGCCATTATTGTCAGGGCTGCAATACAGCTCCCTTTCCAATGCCCTTGAAAACATCTTTAAGAAGATAAGTGTTCCACTTCCTGCAGCCAGCTCCCTGGTCGCTTTCTGTACTTCATGCATGTCGACAGCCCAACCTGTCACATGCAGACTCCAAGCCCATGCAAGCCTGCACGCAGTATCATGGAAATCTGGAGGCTCCTCTAGGAAAGCAGGGAGCTCCCTGTGTAGAACTGCTTCATTTGCTACCCCAACAGCAGACCTTGGGCAAGAATTTGGGATGGAGTCTCCTCTTCCTTATGCTCTGAGCTGGCAACCTGTTTGAATGAGGTTTTCCCACCTGGCTTTCCTCATTTAAGGATTTGTAATCCTTGCCCGACTGACATTTACCCAAAAAAGATTCTGAGCAGTTTTAAAGTTGTTTTCTTTTTTCCCCCTCCAGCAATACACTTACCAAATGTCTGATCAAATCAGAGAGTGTGCACAACAGTGCACTTTTTAAAGAAGGTTGTAGCCATAGATTCGAATTTTTATTAAGGTTCTCTAAACCTGTGGAGAAATTTGAACTTTACAAAGTGGAGTTTTAAAAGGGGATGAAAGAGCCACATTTGTTGATTTTCTGTCAAACTCTTTTGTTACTAATTTTAATGAAAATGTGTTTCCCTCTTCCTTTCTCTTTATCCTTATTGGTGACTATGTGTCTGTAAATTATGCTTCAGATGAACTATTTTTAGGGCTTGGCTGAAAATTGCAAAGCAGGCCAGGTAAATACTACAAATTACTGAGTATTTTAGAAGGAACAATATACAGCCTTTCTAGGGGAATCCAGAGGCATCTTCCCCTTGGCATTACAAAACTATCAATCAATAACACAAAGAAGTAATAATATAAAATAAGTCGTTATAATTTGATTCATTCCAAAGGCAAGAATTAAATTACTCTTCACAAATACCTTTAAAAATCCAGGAATCCTGCATGGATGGTTTTACTATGCCTAGAGAAGGGGTGTCACATATACACATGCTTCTTTCCACTGTGGCAAACTGCAGATGTGTGCAGTTGTGATCACCAGAGATGTCTGAGCTGGAGACGCCACAGTTTAAATAATAAGAGGCTGCTGGCAAAATGTTCTTCATTGTGAGGTGAAAAGGTAAACTCGCATGGTTAAAAAGGTTTGGCAAGGCTATAAGCAACTTAAAATAGGATCTTATAAGGGGAAGTATCAGGCAACCTTAATAATAGATGGTACAACCAGCCCTGCCTATAATGTGGCCATATCCTCAGTTGGTGTAAATAATTCATTTGCAGTCAAAAGAGCTACACTGATTTACACCATCTATGGGTCTGGCCCCCAATATGTATAGTGTGTATACGTGTATAAAAAGATGCTAGCATTCAGTATTAAATCATGTTTTCCTTCAAACAGAGTTCAACTATTGTAAAAATGAGGACTATATAGGCACAGATTTTCAGAATTGTGCCCACATGTAATTTGCATGTGTAATTACAGTGATTTGAGCATAAGTAAGCAATTGTATGTGCATTTACAGGGTATTTATATGTCTAATTTGTCATTTTTGAATATAGTCATGGTAAGTATCAGAGGGGTAGCCGTGTTAGTCTGGGTCTGTAAAAGCAGCAAAGAGTCCTGTGGCACCTTATAGACTAACAGATGTATTGGAGCATGAGCTTTCGTGGGTGAATACCCACTTCGTCGGATGCAGGTCCACAGACGCACATGCATCCGACGAAGTGGGTATTCACCCACGAAAGCTCATGCTACAATACGTCGGTTAGTCTATATGGTGCCACAGGACTCTTTGCTGCTGTCAAGGTAAGTGTGTACACAAATTATACACTTGCTTTAGTGTGAGCAGTTCCTAAAATCTAGGCCATTATTTATAGAGATTGTCTTCCTTTTTTCTTCTATATGAAACTAGAGACCATCCACACCTCATCTGTATGACCTGTAATTGTCTCAGCTTGTTGATTTTTTTATATGTACTTCCTGAACATTTTTATTTAGTTGATTGGAGACTATTATGACTAGTTGTTGGTTCATGAATTGCTATTTATCAGGCACTGGTACAGCAAAGTCACCTCTACCCCGAGTTGACTTTGGTCTCATTTTTTTTATTCCCCTCCATTATGTGGACTTCAAATGGCTGTGTAAGTATTTGGAATGAAACAAAGGAAGGTCCTATCTTCAATTACTGTAACCTCCGTGTTTCATTATAGAACGTTTTCAATGCCTGAGTTGTATAAGTTTGCAAATATTTTTCTGTGGCGGTCATGTGCTTAGGAATAGGCAAACTGGTTTAGATAAAATATAAATTCAGATCAGCCTTTGTCCTTTGTTCAGGGCTCAAAACAAATGAGTTCTAAGTAACTTGTTTCCTTTTTATTCCCCCCACATGTTTTTACACGTCCAGGTTTATGTTGGCACCAGAAGTGGAAATATTGAGACATAGTTAGAGAGGCCATTCTCCTAGAATCCCTGACCCAGTTGGAACCAGAAAGTACCAGAAACTAAAAATAGTCTTACAAGACTCAGCTTTGTTTCTAAAACAAAGAGGTTTGGTTATGCAACAGTTGAGTTTTCTGAGTTACATCAATAACTGCTAGGAAGCAAATAACCAAATACCTCTGAGCTACCTTGAATTATTCCCTTCTCTCTCTCTTCCCTCCCTCCTCCCCAACTATATTTTTGGTTGTGTTTACTTTAGATCTTTCCCTGGATGTGACAGAATTTTAACGTCAAACCTCGTAGGCATAAAAAGCGACTGAAAATTATGGTGCATAACAAATACTCTGTGCAGTGGGGTATAGCCTGTGAAAACAGATATGGTTCCTCCAGTTTTGGTTCTTCCCACCATAGGGGAGGGGCGGGAGAAGAGCACTGGAGGTAATGCTGGGTGGAGATGTATTTGTGGCCAGTTTGACTAAAATCCAAGGAAACTTTGGTTGTCTAGAACTAGATGACAAAAGCTTTGTCAATCCAGTGAGACACCAAGTGGCTAAACTACTGCAGTGATCTGGGGGGCAGATCTACTGGTAATTTGATAGTAGACTTCCTGAAAGAACCATGGACAGCACCCTTTTGACTTCTTTTCCATTGGAATGAAGGATTTTTGGTCATGCAGATCCAGAACATTTGAACAATGTTCAACTCACCCAAAAGGGAGAGATATATAATAATTTGTATCCTTTGGCCATGGAACAGCTGTAGCTCCAAGCCCTGACCCTTGCCCACTAAACAACACCTCTGCTCTTCCAGCTTATTTCCATATATTCCTTATTTCTTATGTTAGATTGGTTGATTAGCTTTATAGTGCTGTGTAACTTCAGCAAACGGGTGAAGCAGGATATGGTACTGTACACTGGACAGGGAAGAATTTGGGTTATTATCCATGTTGGGTCCTTTCTGTTGCTTTGTAAGATAGTCATTGTGGTCCCACTGCTTGTGAAGAAATCAGGGTTTTTCTTCCAATAATGGAAGAGAACTGGATCAGGAAGGAAGGAAAGTATGTCTTTAAATGCCTGGTTGATTTGGTATGGCCTCTTATTCTGGAGACACAACAAAGAGAGGGACATGCTCAAAGGCTCTTAGAAAATTACTTTTTATTGCACATGTTAATAATAATACATGGGGAAACTTAGTTTGGTTGAGTATCGATTGGATAAGCAGAGCGATTAAAAGAAAATGACTGTTGTATTTCTCAAAATTTGAGAACTCCTACATAACTGTATACAAGGAATTTCTAAAGAGCACCAAAAGCTATACAAAATGGCATGGCAAATTGTTCACACAGCCTACAGTTATATAATACTTAGGGAGGATAGGAAGAATCCATTGTAGTTGGTTTTGGGGTTTTTTGACATTTCAGACCTTAATGCCTGTGTTATTTTGTGTTATTGACTCAAAAAATTTAGTTCCATCTTTTCTTGAGTTGCAAAATATTCTTTTAAAAATTGTAGGGATTACTGCACTTCTGTGTTTACGGAAAAGCTGGCCGATCTGTGAAAAACATAATTTGATATTTGACAGAATGTTAGTTAACAAATAAGAACATATCAAAGCATTGGATAGCTCAAGGATTGGTAATAGCTTATGACACTTTAGACATCCGACGAAGTGGGTATTCACCCACGAAAGCTCATGCTCCAATACGTCTGTTAGTCTATAAGGTGCCACAGGACTCTTTGCTGCTTTTTTAGACATATAGTTACTGCTTTAATAAAGCTCATGCTGACACAGACCCTAAGACATTAACATCCGATGACTTTGTCATCGACCTAAGTGAAGTGGTTGTACCTATATTGGTGGCTTTAGCCTGACTCCCAATGGGCAAAGCCCTTCCTTCCTTGTATTGTAAAAGGACGAGTCACCATTAGGCTAATACTCTGGCATGGTGCTATGAGGTACTACGCTGCTTGGAGGCAATTTTTTTTTTCAGCTGAGACATAAAACCAAGATCTTGACCACTTGTGATCATTAGCGAGCCCGCGGCACTTTCTGCAAGAGTAGATGTGTATTGACTCTGGTCCTGGCCAGATTCCAATATGGGTAATTATATTCTGCCTCCCCTGGCAATATAGTCTGGTATTCTTCACTTTCCCTCCTGATAACCTGTTATGTACCATTGCTGGGGTAACACTGAGACCATTTGCCAGTCCAGAGTGGCTGCATTTCAGTGGTCCGTGCATGCTGTCATGCATTAAAGGAACTGTATAAATATGAAGTAGTCCTTATTTACTCTATCCAAAAAATGACCATAACTCTCACTAGCAGTGCCACCCCAGGGACACTTCGAAATGGCTTTTTCCCACCCAAAACCCTGCTCAGAATGGGCAAGTGGGAACAGAATTAAAATCAGCGAGTTGGCATTCTTGACAGGAAAGACCAATAATATTCTAGTGCTTTCCCTCAGTTAGTGGTAGGTGAATCTGGCACTTTCTTGCTCTCAGGGATTAATACTGTCTATAGCTCATGCAAATTAACTTTTTTTTTTAATCCAGGCTATTTTTTTATTAGCATTGCTCTGCTGGTACTGATGTCAGGGGGAAATGATCACCACAGGCTTGTATGTGCCGTTTACTGTAAATGTCCCAGGCCAGGAACTGAAATCTTGGAATTGTCTTTTGTAAAGAAGTGACAAAGTTTTGGAACCTCAACCTGTTGTGATTGTCTCAGGAAAAAACGTGTTCTCATCCTTGTTTTCATTATTTTAAGAAACATAATATTTTTATAGCATCCAAAAGACGTGCTAAGCCAAAGGTACTCATATTGCCCGCATCACTAGTGTCTGAGCACCTCGCACTCTTTAATGTATTTCTCCTCACAACACCCCACTGAGAAAGGGACGTGCTATTATCCCCATTTAACAGATGGGGAATGGAAGCACAGAGAAACTCCAGGTATGTCGGCACTGGAGCTGGAAGTGTAGTTTCCAGCTTGGGTAGACATGCCCATGCTAGCTCTGTTCGAGCAATTACACTAAAAATAGCCAGTGATACCCCATACCTAGGGTTTCAGATAGGATTGTACTCTGGGCAACTAGCCAGTGCTGCCGCCTGTGCAGTTGCAGCTACACTTGATTGTTAGTGTACAAGCTCAGTCAGAGCTAGCGTGAGTATGTCTACCTCCAGCTCCAGTGCAGACAAACCCCAGATGACTTGCCTGTTAAGTCTGTGGCAAAGAAGGGAATTGAATCCAGGTGTCAATTAATTAAAATCAACCAAGTCTTCCAGTTATGTGTGCATAGTACCCAGTGCCTAGTACCCAGCCAGAATCTTCTCCCAACCCTCTTTATGAGGGATGTTTTTAACAGGAGATAGAACATTCTTACTCGAGACAAAATATATGACCGTACTGTACCATTCCTTTCCCTTCATTTCTAATACTACAAAAGCTTTTTCCTGTAACTGTTAAGATCTTTTGCCAGATGCAAACCTTCTGCTTTTTATATTGGTAAAACTGCCAGCTTTGGTAAATATCCTATAAAAGAGGTTTCTGCCTCTTTCTTTATCTGCAGGCGAATGAAGCTTTGAGAGGGATGGATGATCTCTAGCAAGGATAAAGTTTCTTGATACCTTAAATGACTGCTTCTTGGGGCAGCTAGTCCTGGAACCCACCAGAGGAGAGGCAATTCGTGATTTAGTCCTAAATGGAGCATAGGATCAGGTCCAAAAGGTGAATATAGCTGGACTGCTTGGTAATAGTGACCATACTATAATTAAATTTAACATCCCCGTGGCGGGGAAAACACCCCAGCGGCCCAACATTGTAGCATTTAATTTCAGAAAGGAGAACTACACAAAAATGAGGAGGTTAGTTAAATAGAAATTAAAAGGTTCAGCACCAAAAGTAAAATTCCTGCAAGCTGCATGGAAACTTTTTAAAGACACCATAATAGAGGCTCAACTTGAATGTATGTCCTAAATTAAAAAACCTAGTAAGAGAACCAAAAAAGAACCACCGTGGCTAAACAACAAAGTAAAAGAAACAGTGAGAGGCAAAAAGTGGACGTTAAATCCAAATGAGGAAAACAGAAAGGAGCATAAACTCTGGGAAATGAAGTGTAAAAATATAATTAGGAAGGCCAAAAAAGAATTTGAAGAACAGCTAGCCAAAGACTCAAAAAGTAGCAGCATTTTTTTTTAAAGACATCACAAGCAGGAAGTCTGCTAAACAACCAGTGGGGCCACTAGACGATCAAGATGCTAAAGGAGCACTCAAGGACGATAAGATAATTGCGGAGAAACTAAATTAATTAGGGCTGTCAATTAATCGCCATTAACTCATGCGAGTAACTAAAAAAAATTAATCGCAATTAAAAAATTTAATCGCGATTAATCACAGTTTTAATTGCACTGTTAAACAATAGATGACCAATTGAAATTTGTTAAATATTTTGGTTGTTTTTCTATGTTTTCATATGTATTGTATTCTGTGTTGTAATTGAAATCAAAGTGTATATTATTTTTATAACAAATATTTGCACTGTAAAAATGATAAACAAAAGAAATAGTATTTTCAATTCATCTCATACAAGTACCATAATGCAATCTCTTTGTCTTGAAAGTGCAGCTTACAAATGTAATTTTTCTTTGTTACATAACTGCACTCAAAACCAAAACAATGTAAAACTTCAGCGCCTACAAGTCCACTCAGTCCTACTTCTTGAACATCCAGTTGCTAAGACAAACAAGACTGTTTACATTTACAGGAGATAATGCTTCCCTCTTATTTACAATGTCACCAGAAAGTGAGAACAGGTATTTGCATGGCACTTTTGTAGCCAGCATTGCAAGGTATTTACATGCCAGAGATGCTAAATATTTGTATGCCCCTTCATGCTTCAGCCACCATTCCAAGGACATGCTTCCGTGCTGATGACGCTCGTTTTAAAAAAATGTGTTAACTGAATTAGTGACTGAACTCCTTGGGGGAGAATTGTATGTCCCCTGCTATGTTTTACCAGCATTCTGCCATATATTTCATGTTATAGCAGTCTTGGATGATGACCCAGCACATGTTCATTTTAAGAACATTTTCACTACAGGTTGACAAAACGCAAAGAAGGTACCAATGCGAGATTTCTAAAGATAGCTACAGCACTTGACCCAAGGTTTAAGAATCTGAAGTGCCTTCTAAAATTTGAGAGGGACGAGGTGTGGAGCATGCTTTCAGAAGTCTTAAAAGAGCAACATTCCGATGTGTAAACTACAGAACCCGAACCACCAAAAAAGAAAATGAGCATGCGTCGGTCTGCACTGCTTTGGATCATTATCAAGCAGAACCTGTCATCAGCATGGATGCATGTCCTCTGGAATGGTGGTTGAAGCATGAAGGGACATATGAATCTTTAGTGCACCTGGCATGTAAGTATCTTGCGATGCCAACTACAACAGTGCCATGAGAACCCCTGTTCTCCCTTTCAGGTGACATTGTAAACAAGAAGCAGGCAGCATTATCTCCTGCAAATGTAAACAAACTTGTTTGTCTGAGCAATTGGCTGAACGAGATGTAGGACTGAGTGGACTTGTACGCTCTAAATTTTTACATTGTTTTATTTTTGAATGCAGTTTTTATACATAATTCTATATAAGTTCAACTTTCATGATAAAGAAATTGTACTAAGTACTTGTAATAAGGGAATTGAAAAATACTATTTCTTTTTTTTTTACAGTGCAAACATCTGTAATCAAAAAATAATTATAAAGTTAGCACTGTACACTTTGTATCCTGTGTTGTAACTGAAATAAATATATTTGAAAATGTAGAAAACATCCAAAAATATTTAAATAAATGGTATTCTATTATTGTTTAACAGTGCAATTAATAGTGATTTTTTTTAATCGCTTGACAGTCCTAAAATCGCTTGACAGTCCTAAAATGATTTCACACTTGGGGATGTGAGAGAGATTCCCAAACCTGAGCCATTCTTTTTAGGTGACAAATCTGAGGAACTGTCCAAGATTGAGGTGTCATTAGAGGAGGTTTTGGAACAAATTGATACACTAAACAGTAATAAGTCACCAAGACCAGATGGTATTCACCCAAGAGTTCTGAAGGAACTCAAATGTGACATTGCAGAAGTACTAACTGTAGTCTGTAACCTATCATTTAAATCCGCTTCTGTACCAAATGACAGGAGGATTGCTAATGTGACGCCAATTTTTAAAAAGGGCTCCAGAGGAGACCCCAGCAATTACATGCCGGTAAGCCTGACTTCAGTACCGGGAAAACTGGTTGAAACTATAGCAAAGAACAAAATTGTCAGACACATAGATGAACATAATTTGTTAGGGAACAGTCAACATTGTTTTTGTAAAGGGAAATCATGCCTCACCAATCTACTAGAATCACAGAATATTAGGATTGGAAGAGACCTCAGGAGGTCATCTAGTCCAATCTCCTGATCAAAGCAGGACCAACACCAACTAAATCATCCCAGCCAGGGCTTTGTCAATCCCCTTCAGGTAGTTGAAGGCTGCTATCAAATCCCCCCTCACTCAGAATTCTTTGAGGGAGTCAACAAGCATGTATGCAGATGTGGTCACCCCATCTCAAAAAAGATCTATTGGAATTGGAAAAGGTTCAGAAAAGGGCAACAAAAATGATTAGGAGTATAGAACTGCTGCCATATGAGGAGAGATTAATAAGACTGGCACTTTTCAACTTGGAGAAGAGACGACTAAGGTGGGAATATGATAGAGATCTATAAAATCATGACTGGTGTGGAGAAAGTAAATAAGAAAGTGTTATTTACTCCTTCTCATAACACAAGAACTAGGGGGCACCAAATGAAATTAATAGGCAGCAGGTTTAAAACAAACAAAAGGAAATATTTTTTCACACAATGCACAGTCAACCTGTGGGACTCCTTGCGAGAGCATGGTGGGAAGGCCAAGGCCATAAAAGGGTTCAAAAAAGAACTAGATAAATTCGTGGAGGATAGGTTCGTCAATGGCTATTAGCCAGGATGGGCAGGGATGGTGTCTCTAGCCGCTGTTTGCCAGAAGCTGGGAATGGGCAACAGGAGATGGATCACTTGATGATTACCTGTTTTGTTCATTCCACCTGGGGCACCTGGCATTGGCCACTGTCAGAAGACAGGATACTGGGCTAGATGGACCTTTGGTCTGATCCAGTATGGCCATTCTTATGTTCTTAAGGTCACTATAGCAATCGGCAAACCTTGACAGATTCTGAAGATCAGTAGTGATTAGGGATGTTAAACACTACTAGCCTGGCTTTCAGAGTTGCTGATTGTGGGAGCCACAGTTGCTTAGCATCTTTGAAAATCAGGACATATGATGCCAACAGAACTAGGTAGATACCACCTTAAGGTCGTAGTCCTTCAAAAATTTATGCACATTCTTAACTTTACACACATAGTAATTCCACTCAAGTCAGTGGAAATATTTACGTACATACATCTTTGCAGGATCAGGGCCCAAGTCTGTAGCTGGTGATCCAGCTGTTAGCTTTCAAAAGGAAATTCCATAATAATATAGAAAGTGAATAAGCCTGAAATCGGTACATTTTATTAAACACTCTCAAACATCCTCTCAAAGTATTTTATATCTTGCTTCAAATACATAAATTCTTAATAGGAGATCTGCAGTTTTGCTGTATGCGAAGGTGTTTATTATATGGTGACAGTCATAAAAGGTTTCAGGCTTTGAAAGTGGTGTTCCTTCCAGGAATGCACAAGGTAAATGGTGAATAATACACATTTCTCTTTCAAGGGGCAATTTTATTTTACTTTGCTGGGTTCAAGCAAGAGTCCCAGAAGATTCCATAATGGGATTATAGTGGATGAATAAAAGTGCATCGATATAAGTAACGCCATATCTATGAAAATGGTCTGCAAAGAAAAATGAGGATCTAGAGTTTTAAAAGGAGCTAATATGTATTCAGTGTTTTTTATTCTTAAGGTTAATGCTACTATTTCTATTTGTCTCATACAGTAGAAAAAAATTGTGGTTGGTGTAGTATTATAGTGGCCACAGTTAGCATAGTAATGACTTCATTCTTATTTCAAACACCAGTATAAATCAGGAGTAATTTCTTAGAAGTCAATGGGTTTACATTGGTATAAAATGTAGTGTAAGTGGATAAAAGGTCCAATATAAGTCAGCTTCAATTTCAGTTTTCATTCCAAATTTCACTTTCTCAATTTCTTGTAACATAAGAAGGGATGCCCTTTAAACATTTTTCATAAATCCAAGTAAGTCGTTTAAAGAAATAAATTCCTTTTGGGGATGAAAATTTCCTTTCTTGGTCTCAGCCAAAAAGATGTCTGTTTTAAAAAAAAATGCCACAATTAACTCAGTGGTTCTTGAATTATTTCATCATGAATGAAGATGTGTGTTCCAATTAAGAGTATTGACCTGAAATAGAGTCTGAGTCACCTCCACATTACTCCAGATTTACACAAGAGAGCAACTATTGATTTCCAGAGTGAATCAGGCCCAGAAATTCTAGTCTTAGTTTGGTTTGTAGACCTTATTCAGATGAAGGATACAAGCACTGTTTGAAACCAGTCTTTTCAATTATCTTCAAGCTATGACTGCTTTAAAGTCATCAGCTTCACTCGTGTGCATTGGAAGCTCTGCTAAGCAATAACCGGACACATTTGCCAAATGTAAACAATTATTGACTTTATTGCTGACAACTATTGGTTATTGATCTCCATCACTTTCAGAATGTGCAATTATTGTGTGTTTGAGTGGTGCTAAATAGTAAATCTAATGCAGGAAAGAAAGCGGCTTGATTAGCCAACAAGTAAAATAAGTATTCTCTTATGGCAATAAAGCCACTTGCCAGTCTGGATTAGTAGGCTATTGGTGTATGGTTTGGGTATATTGTTAAGAGACACAGTGCAGTATGTTTGACCACCTACTGGGAACTGGGGTAAAAATCTAGCTGGGGATTGGTCCTGCTTTGAGCGGGAGTTGGACTAGATCATCTCCTGGGGTCCCTTCCAACCCTGATATTCTATGATTCTATTCTGTGATTCTATGACTTAGTCCCAGATCCTCCAAGGTATTCAACTCCCATTGAAATGGAAGGTGCTCTGCACTTTCTGAAAATCAGGCCTCTTTTAAGTTGTCTCAGGTTGGGCATCCAAGTATTAAGGCACCTAAAATCACCAGTCACTTTTGAAAATGTAGGCACAGAACTGTAGTTCATGTTAGAGGCACCTAGATACCCAGGGGTGGGTGCCTTATATATGCATAAGAGAACTGATCTAAACAGTAGAATCTTCTCTTTCGAGATGTATTCATATTTTATCCAGCAGCATTTGGTAATTTAGTTTACTGACCATGCCCAGATTTTGTAGCTTTGACTTTGAGTAGAAGAGGTGAGATTCTCATTGATGGACTCAACATACCATCTTCAAGAGGAGATGGTTGGTGGCTCTGCTAGCAGTGCCAATTTCCACCTTAAGCTAGAGCTAGCATTCTCCAGCCTTAGTTAAGGACTAGATCTGTGGCCAAATGCATCCCAAATTCAATCTATAGAAAATGGGCTTTAACTGAAACATAGAATTATACACAGGCTTTAGTTCTTTATAAAAAAGATGGTGGAAAAAATGTGCCAGAGATAAAATAACCCTACCTACCGGTCCAGACTGATTAGCGAGAGCTGAGTGATTTGATGGAGAATTACGTGGTATAAAGCAGATAACATACTACTAAGGGATAGAAGCTAATATTTTAGAATGGCAGAGTTTTAACTGATGGGGAGGGAGAGACTTAAATCTGATATTTGAAACAGACATTGAGGAAAAGGGAAAGGCAATGGTAGCTGTAACTGATACTGCAAAATGCGCCAATGGAAGGAAAACATATTGAATTCTTGTGTTGATTACTACAACTGGAAGACTACTCATAGGGGTGTGTTGTTGTTTTTTCTCTTCATGCACACACCTAACAAATTGTACATGAAACCTCCCTATTGTCAGCAATGGAACCTAGTGCTGATGGTAGGATCCTGCTTGTGATGTGAACATGGACACCCAGCTTGGCATGGTTGGATAAATGATCTGTCATTGTCATTAGATGGGCACACCCACAATAGGCTCGGCCCATGTCAAACAAACAGATGACTTTGTCCATTCCTCAAGGAACTTATGATCTACTGTAGTTAAGCCCCAAGCGAGGCAGATCAGACCCACATAGGTGGGAGGCTACTCAGGGGCTATTCTTTTGAGTCCTGCTGCTAGGGAGAAGGAACGTATCTAACAACTTAGCTCTATAAATGGAGTATGTTGCCCTTGGATCACCTTCACCTTTGTCACGTCTGTTTCTCCCATACCCTCTGACAGTCTCACGTTTCTGTATGCCAGCCCAGACAGGGTTCCCTTGCAGTGGGAGCTGCCACTGGATGACATGACTCAATAACTCTAAAGATTCTGGATGAAATTGTTTCCCCATTTAAGTCAATGGCAGTTTTTTCGTGGACTTCAACAGGTCCGTTTTTCACCTTCCTTCTTTTCCTTTTAGTGTCATTTGATGCCTTCTCTTCTTCTCCATTGTATCTGTGGTGCATCCAGATACAGAGCCTTTCTATAGCATGAGCAGCTTCCAACCTGAATACAGAAGGGACAGGAGATTAACTTCTCAAAGTTGAGCAGGATCAACACATAATAGCTCACTGTCCTGCGGTGAGCCATTAGACCACACCTTGTCTGTATCACTCCTGCCATACGAAAGCTGGTCCTGAAAAGGAAAAGAAAAAGATGAGGAAAGACATTAATTACTTGTTGACAGATTATCCCCCATGACTAAAGACTCAGCACTTCTGAGAGTCCGAGGTTCAAAGCGCAAACAATGAGTTGGGAAAAACTGTACAGACATCTGCATATTCAACTGAAGCGAGTGGGGAGGCATAGCCATAAAGCAGTCTCCCCCACCTCTCCTAATCTAAGCAGAGCTCCTCTGCAGTCAGAGAAGCGGGATTTCCTCTGGCAGCTGCCCTGAGGAAGAAGATTCATGAGTTCCAATAACCCTCATCTCGGTTAGGCCGGCTGTGCCTCTGCTAATTACAGAGCTTTCGGTGACAGCAATGTGACCTCCTTAAACATGTATAGCCTAGATCTTCATTTGTGCCAGAGCTGTATTTGGTGCAGATAAGAGAAGGGGCAAAGATGGCTTTAAGCTGCCTTTGCGCTCCCACATTCTTTGGAGCAAGAATTCAGCCTCTGTGGTAAATTAGAGCAACCTTATGGCTGCTCTACACTATGCAAACCTTGTAACAGGCCCCGAAGGGCTGTTATTCTGGACTGGAATCACCAGCACCGTCTTAGATTTGGCACACCCCCAGGAGGGGTGGTGCAGAGCTGTAGGAATCCCATCATGCCCATTTAATAGGGCCTTCCGAACCACTGAAGCCGTGCAAGGAGGTCTTAGCATGGGCCAGGATCTGGCCCTATGGGTTTTAGGCTGTATGCAACTAAATATAGGACACTCAAATTACCTTGATGTTTATCTTTATAATTGCTTTGCAAGATGTACTGCACTCTGATATTAAATCATTTTTCTACATTTTTATAGTATGGTAGCCTTTGATGCTCTATGTACAGCCTTTTAGTCATTGACGTTTAATTCTGCTCGCTGGTCATCAACGAGCCCTTTGGCAGAGTGGCACTCAGGGCTACATTGTGACACACAGACCTGGCTCTTCCTTCCTTTCCCCACATATCTGCCAATGTAGGTGATTAAGGAGTCCCCTTTGTTGGCTAGGAGGCAGATGTAGGTCGTAGGAAGTGAAAGTGAATTAATGGGACAGAATGGAGTTAATGAGTTCTTCGTCCTGACTAGCTTTGGCAAGCAGAAAGGGGTGTGTGTGTGTGTGTAAGAAACTGATACGTCCCTCAGGGACACAGAGTATTTCTTCTCTTCGCATATCCTCTTGGGAAAATATCACTAAACGCTAGAGCATTTCAATACGTCTTTGATGATTTGTTTCTTTTGCTAGGTCTGTAAAGCAGCAGTTAATTTTAGTATAAATACTGTTATGAATAACTAGAAGATATATTGGACAAATATGGTAAATTATCATTCGTAATCAGCCAGCCCAAGAAAACAGAGTTCAGATAAGATATGTGATCTGCTCTGATGTAGAGGGACATGATTACTTTTCCTGTCCTTGTTTGTTAGAAGCATTGTTTAGAAAATGATCCGAATGTATTACTTTACTCAATCTGGCATTTGTAATCCTTTTATGCAAAGCATTGTATCTTCATTTTTTAAAATGCCCTGTTAGGGAGGAAAAATGCCAGATAAATAGGTTGCCTATTTAAAGGCTTTAATACGTGCTAAGCTAAATGTTGCTAAATGAAGACCTGAGCCTAATTTTTTTTGGACGTCCTCTGCTATCGTTGTCTCCCTTTGTGCGCCTTCTTCTCCAACATCAACCTTGACATTTAATTTCCTTCTTTTCTCCCATTCCCACCCCAGTCCATGTTTTCATGCCCTTTGCTATGTGTGGAAGGACCTCTGAGTCCCAGTTCACCAAGCTACCACCATCTCCTTGTTCAGATACTGCCTCAAAACCCACTTCTTCTGTGATGCCCACAAGAACTGAACTTACCATAAATGTAAGGGAAGAAGCAAAGAGATGAAAATCCCCCTTGACTGTCTCTACCTCTGGATTCACTAGTGTGTCTTGGCTTCTGTGTGTCGAGCTTTCATATCATATCTGGATCAGTTATTAGCCAGCTAGCTCTCATGCAAGCTTCAGTTTTGTGGAGGCACTAGGAAAGCTGGGAAGACTGCACTGTCCAGTAAGGAGAGTGGATGCTGCCTTTGATCAATACATTGATGACACTGCAGCCCAAATCATCTCACTATCTCCCTTTACACGTTAAACAGGAGGGACCTTGTGTTACCCCACACTAGAGAGTTCTCAGGGCACAGAAACAATTGCCCAGTTCTCTTCCAATTGCAACTCTATCTATCCTTGTCAGGTTCTGCCTCTGGGAAAGTCTACACTGGGGGCAAAGCTGATCAGCTACCAGACGGAGAGCAGTAGGCGTCCTGATGCAGCAGCAAGCCAAGTTTGGGTTGAATGCAAAACCTAAGACCCTCCAGGTCTGCTGTCAGATTTCAAAGCCATGATATGTGAGTTGCCCATATGGCAGTTTGGGAACCAAATTGTTTTCTGATCAGCCATTCCATGTGCTTTATTACACCACAACCACTGCCTCGCTACCGCCCACTCATTTTAAAAAAGGGGCCGAATCCCAGCCAAAAACAGCATTTCAGCAACACCGAGCTGGTTGTAAGAGAATAATCAAAGTGATGGGTCAGATCTGCTGTGCTGAGCGGGCTCGATCCAATGCCGGTTGAAGTCAGTGAACAGATTCCCATTGTCTTCAGTGCACTTCGGGTCAGGTCCTGTGTCCCACCACACCTTGCATTTCCAGGAGGCACAACAGCCTGATGTCCAAAAAGGCTAGAGGACACATGGCACTTCATGTTAATTGCCCCACTTTTATAGTTTTATGTCACTACTTTTAATGTTCTTCTAGGCCCTGACCAGGCAAACACTGAAGCGCATGTGTAAGTTTACTCATGTGAGTAATCCCTTCTTGGCTGCAATTCTACTCCTTTTAAAAAAATCAGTGGGCTGCAGTGATCTACGGTTTATATGTTCTAAATACACCAGGACTACTCATGTGAGTAAAGTTATGAACATGCTTCAGAGTTGGCAGGATCAGGCCCTTATTGGTTCTGAGGGCTGCTTTTCTCTACTGAAGGCTGGATGCACTTTCATTCGAAAAGGACATTGAATTTCATCTGCTTCAGTTCAGCATGGAGGGGTGAAACCTATTTTTTGAACAGGCATTGCATGGATTCCCCTTGCTGCTACTCATACTCCTGTCTGCATTTGCAAATGATGTAAGTACAGTTCTCACTTCATTTGATTTTCATGTAAAGACTCCCACAAGGATTTTTATGCACTTCATCAGACGGTCAGTTTAAGTACGGTATCTGTCCAGACTAATTGCTGACTGTATCTACTGCATGTAGCACAGAGTATAATAACCTTGTGTGACCTGGAAAAAATAAAAAAAAAGCAAAAGCATACAGTACATGGAGATTCTGTGCCTCATGTTGAGACAGATGCTGAAATGGACAGTTTGCAGGGCTTGAAATGACCTGATTTGCCTTTTAAGTCTTTGCTTTTTCTCAGGATGAGAACCACGCTACCAAACAATAGCAGATTGTAGGAATCCGAGGCACGCATATGTATCCTGTGCGCTCTGTGATGAATATACATTATATCAAAAATAGCACACTCAATTAAGAGTGGTGATGATGTGTGGATTAGTGCTTCTGGAGGGTATTAAAATGCCTTTTAAAAGAGAAGATGCCTAGCATGGTGGAATGACCCACAGCAGACTGACTATATGCTGAGAAATGGACAGTAGCAAGACGTAAATAGCAGGGCATCTTTTTAAAAAATAAAGTATCCACGAAGGAGTTCTATTTCAGAGGGATGTAGGCACTTTAACTCTCTGAGGCTCCTTTGGAAATCCCACTTCTCGTTTCTCAACATCTTTTCTATAAAGCGTAATGTTTGCACTTCCCTGCTGTGGTTATTTATTTGTATTGCCGTAGCAGCACAAGACCCTAGTTGAGGATCAGGGGGCTCCACCACGCCAGGTATATTTGTAAGACCAGATTCTCATTTTCGCACAGGCCCCTGTGCACCCTACTGGCAGTGTAAAGGGTTCTTAAAATGGGCATAAATTCCATTGATACCTATTTCATATGCCCAGTATAAAGGGCCCTCAGAGAAAATGAGAATCTGGCCCATAGTCTTCAAAATGGCTGTTATTATTTTGACACCAAATCCAGTCTGCCCCGGTAGAAATTTTCTGTCAACTGTTTTTTCGATGGAAAACTGGGTTTTCGACAAAATGAAAATTTTCATGGAAAGTATGTTTTTCACAGTAAATTTTGATGTTTCCTTGAAAAGCTGAAAACAAAAACCTTTTTCTGCCAGGTTTTTGATGAAAATTCAAATTGTTTCATGGAAAATGTCAACCATTTTTTTCCAAAAATTTCTACAAAAAGAATCCATTTGCCGACCAGCCTTACTTAGAGTATCAAAGCCTCAAAGGTGAGCAAAGCTGAGTTACCCATTAGTGACCTGGCACTCAGTTTACACTTCATAAGTACAGTAGTTATGACTTGAGGGCAAGAGACAAATTCAGCAATGTGAGGGTGCCATCTCAACTCCATTGGGTAGATAGAACCACAGCACAGAGACCTGGGTAATAAGGGCAAACACACACAAAGTTAATGGTGAAAAATTCCCTCCTTCTGCTGACCTAAGAAACCTACCTACCTTTGCTTCCTAACCCATCCCAGGAGAATATGGGAATGAAGAGCAAACAACTTTGTAGGCTGGGAACTATGGCAAGATGAAGATTACTGGAAAGAAAATACCATTTCCTCCCTCCTTTCCTGACAATGTGAAGCAAGGGAAGAAACCGTAGGATTAAAAGAATGTTTTAAGATAAGACATAAAATTTGAGGTCTGCAGGAAATCCACATGAAAGGATCCACAAGCCCAGGCTCAGAACTCCCCTTGAAGGTGCTGATTCAGCAGCAGCATGCACCAGAGTTTAACTGATTGACTTCAGTGGGGCTTCTTGTGTGCTTAAAGTTAAGTCTAGGCTTGAGTACCTTGCTGAATCAGTCCAAGTAGGGCTTTGAGGTAGCTGCCCGTTCCAGAGACAGTGGCAGCTCATTAGCAGGCAACCCAAAAGCCAGCAGAGAGAGAGAAGGCCTCACAAGGTAGTTCCAGCCTACTGCAGGTCCCACCAAATCAATAGTGTTTGGAGGCTGAATCCCCCTTACCCATTCTGTGGAGAACAAGGGAAACCTCCACCATGGAGAGCTCCTAGGAAACTCCCCTGAGGGGTTTCTCTTGGAATGTTCCTCTCCTCCCAAGTTCCAGTCCCTGCTGTAACAGTATGTAGCGAAGTCTGTGGATTCTGACCCATGGCACGTGACAAAGGCATGGTGACCAGGGAACTGTTTTGGTCTTACACACACCGCAGATGTGGATTCTACTGCCCTGACCCTGTTTACAACAAAGTCTTGGTTTGGATTTAAAGCTCAATAGATGTGCAGTTATAAGTGCAGTCACTATGCAGATGGATGGATATCTGTGCTGCTCCTGATTGGCTAAGCACTGCACACATCCTATTACTTTCATTACTGTTAGCAAACATTAACTACTTAAGTAGTAGTTTACACACAGCCCTGCTGTAAGGGCCTTATTATCCTTATTTCCCTGATGTGGAAACTGAGATACAATTGACTATATTTGAACCCTGTGTCTAGTGGCTCCTCTCCTTAAGCTGGTGGAGGGGCCTTCCAATGCGTGCACCCGCCCACTCCCAGAATTCAATGGGTACACTTTACTTCTCTGTGTCTGTTTCCCATCCCATCTTTTGTCTGTTTAGACTGAATCCAGTTTATAAACCTACGTATTTGCTTTGTTATAACTTTCTTATCTTAAAATTGACATGACACAATAGCAAAACGGATGGAAGGATGAGAATGCTGCTATTTAGTATTAAGGTTTACAATTCAGATAAATAATTAGAGCTGAGGAGAGCAGCCAGGGTTTGTGGAAAACAGCAGTTTTATAGTCTTCCAAGCAAGATATGCATTGGCTTTGTTTTCATCTAAATTAAAATAACTTTTAAAATGTAGGAGAAAATAATGATCTTTCTGCTATTTGTCTTTCCTTTTTTACCAGTGTGTCTACAAAGGAAATTGTATTACTTTTTTATTGGGTGAGTTATCAGAGTCATTTAGATTGCTTCCTGAGCCCACGCCATTTTATAATTGGAATTAGGTGGATTCTCACATAACAAATAGGCAATTCATTTCTTGCTTATCTCTAGCATGTCTCTTTTGGTTTTTTGCTGGAGTGAAGGTCACGTTTTAGAGGTATTCCCACTTGCCATTTTCCTGCTTGAGCGCCTGCATTAGCATTTCTGTGGTAATGTAGATCAGACAAGGAATTATCATGAAAACATAATCAAATATTTAAAGGTATAAAAAGCTACACTGAAAGTTCTTCAGAAAACCTTTGTGCCTTGGTGTCCCACATTCTGCATCAAACACTTGAATACCGAACCAAATGTTGGCCTGGATCCCACAAAGACTTGTGCATGGTTTTCACCTTATGAACCATGAACAGACCCAGTGCATAATGTTAAGTATGTGCATAAATCTTTGCCTTAGGGCTTTCTTCAGCATTCCTTACTCAGCAAAACTTCCATTACATGAAGGATCTAGCCCCACTGAGATATACTGTTAATGTCAAGAAATTCAGGCATCCCAGTTCTACAGACACTGACATGTGTAGGTGCTTGCCCTGTGGTACCTAGTGTACTGATAATAATCAAAAGACTTTCATTATTCCTGGTGAATGTCGGTGGGCTTTGCCTGAATAAGATGGACTGAACGGTGCCTTTGGGGATTGTCAGTCCAGATCAGAGACGGCTTTTGCCATCCTGCAAAGCCTATGGCTGTGGGCTTCCCCCAGTTTGTGGGACCCAGAAAAGTAAGCAGGAACCTCAGCTTTCATTAACGTTTTTAGCCATTTTCCCACACCAGTGGCTAGGATTGAAAGCTTGTCTCTGATTTTTTCCTGAAGTTCGCAAATTATGATTAGTGTTGTTGTTCACAATCCCAGCAGAGCCACCTAGGGCTGAGCTTTGGGTTCTAGAACAACCATAGCCAGATGAACCTGGATTTTTGGGAAGACCCCAGATGTAAGTTGTAGGTGACAAGTGCCACCCAGGATCACTGAGGGCACTTGGGCCACTGCAAGTTGCCTGCCAGCCGTCTGCCTACAGCTGAGCCAGCTTCTCTTCTGAGCATCCAGCATGAGCTCAGGCCAGAAGGAGAGGCAGCTCAGTAGCATGTGAGGAGCCTGATTTGGTAGACTGATCCCCAGGGCCGGATTTACACCTTATGCACTCCGAGGCACAGCACACACACCCACACACACCTGCACACAGTTTTAGAGAGGCAAGGCGCCCCTAGAATGCTGGTGCCCCAGGCACATGCCTACTGTGCCTAATTGGAAATCCAGCCCTGCTGATCCCAGTGCTCACTGCCATTGACTTCTCTGGGAGATGTGGGTGTGAAAATCAGGTCATTCTTATTTCGGTATCTAAATATGCATTTATGTGCCTAATTTCATGTACTCAAGCTTAAATACTTTGGTTTTTACTTCCGTGCCTCAGTTTACATATCAGGGAAACAGGGATAATAAGGCTCTACTTCTCTCCCTGCAGGGTTGTATGTAAACTACTATTTAAGTAGTTAATGTTTGTAAAGTCTATATCAGTCCTGAACCTCTCCAAAATGCAGGCCAAGCCCTCCAGTGTCTGAGGACTTAGCAGCTCCCAGAGCCTCAGCTGATGTGGAAAATAGTCCTGTGCAAAACTTTTCTACATATTGGCACAACCCAGCACAAGGAACTGGGCTTTACTTCTGCAGTTGTAGCCTGCTGGGAATGGGGCCTAAAGATCCACCTTGCATACATAAGAACTGACATACAGGAACTTCTCACTTAAAGTCATCCCGGTTAACGTTGTTTTGATGTTAAGTTGCTGATCAATTAGGGAACATGCTCGTTTAAAGTTGTGAAATGCTCCCTTCTAACATCCTTTGGCAGCTGCCTGTTTTGTCCACTGCTTGCAGGAAAAGCAGCCCGTTGCAGCTAGCTGGGGGGTGGTTGGAACCAGGGTGGACCGGCAGCTCCCCTATCAGCTCCCCACTCCCCTAAGTTCCCTGTTCAGCAGCTGTCCCTCCCCGCACTGCCATGTGCTGCTCCTGCCCTCTGCCTTGGGGCTGCTCCTGCTTACTGTACAGGGGGAAGGGAGAAGAGGGGGGCTAATGTCAGGATTTCCCCCCCCCCCCCACGCCTGCACCCCGCTTACCCCATCTTCCACAGAGCAGGGGGGACACACTACGGACAGAGGGAGCTTCTAGGCAGTAGCTGTGGGTCTCAGGTCTCAGCAAGCTGATTTAATTAACAAGGCAGCATACTTAAGCCTGGGGTCAGCTACTTAAAGGGGAAATGCACATTTTTTTCCTCTCACACACAGGGTGTGTGTCTCTGTCTGCCCTCCCTCCTTTCCTGCTGCCTTGCAGAGTGTTGTGAGAGTTAACCCTTGAGGGCTCAGTCAATTGCTAGTTCATTTAGCAGTAAGGCATTCCCTGGGAAATATCCCACCCTCTGACTCCTCCGCCTCAACCAAGCTTCACAATCATCATCACTGTGTACCAGTATTAAATTGTTTGTTAAAAACTTATACTGTGTGTGTGTGTATATGTGTGTGTGTGTGTATACACACATGTTTTTTGTCTGGTGAAAAAAATTTCCCTGGAACCTGACACTATCATTTACATTAATTCTTATGGGGAAATTGGATTCGCTTAACATCATTTCGCTTAAAGTCGCATTTTTCAGGAACATAACTACAATGTTAAGTGAGGAGTTACTCTATCCAGTCAGACCGATGGTCCATCTAGCCCAGTGTCTTGTCTCTGGCGGTGGCCAGTACCAGAGCTTCAGGAGGAGTGTACAGAACAGAGGAGTTGGAGTGATCCACCCCTGAATTCTCCTCCCAGCTTCTGGCAGTCAGAGGTTTAGTGTATTCCCAAGCATGGGGTTGCATCACTTTCCATCTTGGCCAATAGCCATTGATGGACCTATTCTCCATGAACTTATCCAGGTTTTTTTGAGCCCAGTAATACTCTTGGCAATCACAACATCCCATGGCAATGAGTTCCACAGGTTAGTTGGGTGAAAAAATAGTCCTTCTTGTTTGTATTAAACCTGCTGCCTATTTCAGCAGGTGAACCCTGGTTTTTGTATTTTGGGGAAAGGGTAAATGATACTTTTTTGTCATCATTCATGATATTATAGACTTCTAAGATATCCACCCTTAGTCACATTTTTTTAAAAGAACAGTCCTAATCCTTCGAGTCTCTTCTCATGTGGAAGTCATATTTTTGATCATATTTGCTGCCCTTCTCTGAACCTTTTCCAGTTCTACAATATCTTTCTTGAGATGGGATCACCAGAACTGCACTCAGTATTCAAGGTGTGGGCAAAAGATGGATTTGTATAGTGGATTTATGATATTTTCTGTCTTATTTTCTATTCCTTTCCTACTAGTTCCTAATAGTTCTGTTAGCCTTTTTGACCTCTGCTGCATATTGTGCTGAAGTTTTCAGAGAGCTATCTGTGGTTATCCAAGATTTCTTTCTTGAGTGGTAACAGCTAATTTAGAACTGATCATTATTAAGGCTAAGATTTTGTCATGGTTATTTTTAGTAAAAGTCACGGATATGTCTCGGGTAATAAACAAAAATTTACGGAAGCCATGACCTGTCTGTGACTTTCGCTGCTGCAGCTCCATAGTTTCCCCCACCACCGTGGTGGCTGAGAGCTGTAGGGGTCCCCCTCTGCCCATGACAGCTGGAAGCTGCAGGGGACCGTTTTTCCCAAAGAGAAAATGGGACACCCCCCCAGCCACTTGCCCAAGGTGTCCCCCACACAAGACTGTCGCCCATCGCTGGAACCCTGAGGAGGGGCCCCTCAGGAGTCTGTCACCAGAACCTTGCAGGAGGTCCCCTGTCTCCTGCTGCTGGAACCCTGCCAGGGCCCCGTTGGCTTCCAGCTCCAGAGTCCTGCAGCCCTTGGGGCTGAAGCAGAGAATGTCACGGAGGTCTCTGGAAGTCACCAATTCTGTGACTTCCATGGCCTCCGTGACATAAGTGTAGCCTTAATCATTATATATTTATAGTGGGGATTATTTTTTCCAACTACATGTTTCATACATGATGATTGTTATTATTTAACATTGCTTGTATTAAGGTAGGGCCCACAGTGGGCTAGATCCGGCATACAGTAAGTTGGGCACTGCAATAAAGAGCTCACAAGCTGAGAAGGCTGGAGGAAGAAGGGTAAAACGTGTATTTTTTCCAGCTGGGCCTCGACCTAATTGGTGAATTTTACAGCAGAAGTGGGCCTTGTGGGAGGACTTAGAAGAAGAAAGAGTAGTTGCCCTGTTGATCAGTTCAGATAGGGCATCCGAGGCATGTGGGGTAACGTGGAAGAAAACATAAAGATGGTTGTGGAAGAGTCAAACAAATAGAATCTTGAAACCAGGATCATTGGCAGGGTCAGAGAGGAGCAACACAGTGAGAGGTGACTAGGCAAACATGGAGGGACAGAGTTGCAAAGGGACAGTTAAGTGGGGGGTTTTACTGGCGGAAAGAGAAGTCAAAGAATCATCTCGCTAACTCCATCCCAAATCCTCAGTCTGGCACTGTGCATGTTGCTGTGATCAAAGACTGTACATTTGTTGAGGTGGCAAAAAATTGTTTTGCAACCTCTGCCCCGACCTCCACAAAAAAAAATAGTAAGCCAGATTCTGCTGGGAAGCGCTCAAAGAAACAGTTATGCACAAAACCAACAGGCATCCTGACTTGGATGAGGAGCAGCCAGAGAAGTTGTGCTGAAATGATACAGATGACATCTCCCTCCCCACTGAAGTCTTCACTCTAACGTTAAAAATAGACCAGTCACAGATTTACTGTCAACCGCAGGTGTATCATTATGCATTCTCTCCACTGTTCCTATGCGTGTGGCTTCTGCAGAACCAAACTTTTATGGAACTCAAGAACTTCTTCAGATCTTCAGTAAGTCAAGAGAGACTCGGGGTTTGCAATAGTGTCAATAAAACACCAACTATCAAAAAGCCAGAGTGCGACTGTCTGACAGATGAATGCTTACGCAAAAAGTCAGAAGGTCCCTCATAAACGTTAGGCTGCTTGGGTTTGAGTCACTGCAAATGTTTACAGTAGATAAATAGTGTGAGACAGTGTTTACATTTAAAAATAGTTTTATAAAGCGACCAGATTTTCAGTATTTACAGCAAATTAAAACAGCCTTTTTTGCGGTAATTCCTAATGGAGATTTATGTAACTTCATTTGCATCTCTTTAGTAAGATACAGTAAAGGCTCCTAAAAAATTTCTTTCTCTGTGACCAGTAATTCTCATTTTGATATGTTTATCTTGAAGAAATACATATTTAATATATTTAATTTAATATAAATTTTTAGAACAGAGTCTCTACCAACAATCCGTATCTGGGTGTAAAATGTTGCCTCATTAAAATTACCTGGAAAACTGCAGTCAGAAGACTTCTAGGATGTGAATTGCACCTACAGAATCAACTAGCCACAGATTGGAAGGAATTGCTGTTGAATTCCCTGGGAGAACACAAAGCAATCGGTAACTTCCACGTTATGGAACGATACCTCTTCTAAATTATAATCATGAGTAAGGTATTGAGTGTCCTAGAAGCAAATTAAGGTACCATCAGAATAGTGGCAGTGACCATAGAGGCAACCTGTTTTACTAGCTACTGTGGAACATTGCATAGGGCCCCCAGTGGCAGGAAGTCCGCTGCAGGATTGTTGTCGTTGTTGAAAGCAGATGAAACCTCCCTTTGTGGGAGGTCTGTAGTGCCTAATGGCGGGCAAAGGTGCAAAGCATGCATGCCAGGTGGCCTGGTTCCCTTGAACCATCTCTGGCTTCAGAGCTCCCAGTCCTGAGCATAGCTGGTGCAGTTGGAGGCCAGGGAGCCCATGCAGTGTGTTCTCTGCTGAGTCCTCATTCCTCCACTGTGCTTGTGTTAAATCCCTTGAAAAATAACACACCTGTAGCTAATTGCTTACCGTGGAAGGGCGGTACACTGGTGCTGTGAGAACGTTGGCATCCACCATCCCCAGGGAAGCAGTGCCACAGGCGTGTTAAAGGCTCAGTGCATGGCACGTGGTATTACACACTCTTAAATGGCAATCTCTCGTCCCTTCAGTAGCAGCCAGCGTAAAGCGAGCATTCTGGGAACATTCACAGGGCGGGGAGGCCACGTGCGCAACCCATGGGAGCAGAAGCCCAAAGGCATCACTACTGTCTTCTTCAGGATGGGAAAGGGAAACTAAACCAAGCAGCCTAGGCCCCACTTCTGCTTTGCCAGGAGGAAAGTAGGGAGCTGAGGAGCACAGTGGCCCCGAGGCTTGGCCCCTTGCTCAGGAAGGGAGGGGCAGCCGAGCATTCCAAGTGCCCCTACTGATTTTGCTGTAGGGGAAGGGGAAGAGGCCCACTCCACTTTACTGGGGAGCAGGGGAAGACAGGAGCCCTTTTTTCCAGTCAAATATGGGGATTCTTTCCTGCGTTCATTTTATTTTACGATCAGCAGTTCCTCTTTATAGAAAAGCCTGCTGGCTGAAAAAAGCCAGGGAGAGAACAGGGAGATGGGAATAGTGGTTAGATCATGTCAGCAGGGTGAGGGAGTTGGAAAGGCCTAGTTTAGCCTCCAAACAGTTATCAAGCTGTGTGGTTACTGGGTCGTAGGGTTTGTAATGGAAAAAGATGACCAGAAAATAAATATGACTGTGTGTGATCATTTAACTTGCAACGGAGAGTGAAGCCAAATGAGGACAAATAATTGACTTTATTCAAACATAATTCCATCAGAATTCCAGACTGATTCCCACAGGTCTCTATTCCACTTCTCCAAAACCACCTTACAAACAACCATCAAAAGCCCACAAAGAAACCCTGGGAGGTATAAATTCAGTAAAGAGGCGTATGGGAAATTAGTCTATTGCAACTAATGCTGAATAAAAGTGCCACAAACAGCAGTGGTGCTGAAGTTGCACAATTCAGATAAATTAAGTAATGCAATTAACGATCCCTCATATACGGTAGAACCTCAGAGTTACAAACATCTCAGGAGTGGAGGGTGTTCGTAATTCTGAAATGTTCGTAACTCTGAACAAAACATTATGGTTGTTTGTTCAAAAGTTTACAACTGAACATTGACTTCGTATAGCTTTGAAACTTTACCACGCAGAAGAAAAATGCTGCTTTCCCTTTATTTTTTTAATAGTTTACGTTTAACACAGTACTGTACTGTATTTGCTTTCTTTTGTCTCTGCTGCTGCCTGATTGTGTACTTCTGATTCCAAATGAGGTGTGTGGTTGGCTGGTCAGTTCGTAACTCTGGTGTTCATAACTCTGAGTTTCTACTGTATATAAATATGTGCAGCCGAACGCAGTTAACATTGATGACATCACTGTCCATACTCATTTCCTACCGCTTTTGGGGATCATTGATATGCTGTGTGATGGCACATCCGTGCTTTGTGGTTTGGGGTACATCTACACAGCAAAGAAAAACCCATGACTGGCCTGTGCCAGCTGTCTCAGGGTCACGGAGCTCGGCCTACAGGGCTGTTTCATTGCTGTATAGACTTCCAGGCTCAGTCTCACAGCCTGAGCGCCAGCCCGAATACAGAAGTCTACACAGCAGTGAAACAGTCTAGCAATCCAAGCCCCATGAGGCTGAGTCGTCTGGCACAAGCCAGCTGTGGGTTTGTCTTTGCTGTGTAGACATGCCCTTTGTGTGATGGCGGGGGGTGTTTTTTTAGAATACTCTTCTTTCCTTGATACCAGTGGGGAGCTATGATCATGACCGCCTGTTCCTAGGTGCTCACACCGGTAGAAAAGCTGCACTGAGAACAGTGTTGTACCGTTGCACATTCCCTGCTCCTTCTGTGGAGCCTACGGCCCTGATCTTGCAAACATGGTTGTGCTTAACTTTAAGCACATGAGTAATCCCACTGGGCCAGAATTCTGCACCACTGATGTCAATGGGAATTTTGCCATTAATGTCCCTGATGCAAGATCAGGCCCTTGATGCATAAGAGTTTGTATGATCAGGGCCTGTGCTTCTTTACCTCTTCACCATGCCTAGTCATCACTAGCTCTCTGCAAGGCACCATCGGCAGTCCTGTCCAGAAATCAGTCTGCATCACAACACAGTGTACCACCGCAGGGCCCAGAGCTTGCTACAGCTTCTTTTTATGAGTTCAAACTAGTCTTTTTTTCCCTGCGCAGCTTGTAAAAATAATGCTATCAAGGGATGTGACAGTCAGCGCAAAATGTGTAGCCTGCTTTGAACTTTAAAACAGTTCAGCCCCACTCCAAGGTTGGAAAGGCAACTGAGGTTGCAATGCCTTCAGTAGAAATGTAAAGAGAAGGGAATTCGGGAGACAGCGGTGCGCTGTATGGGCCCACCTGTAAAAAACTCTTATTTCTGGGGATCTGTGCTGTTCGCTTTCAGACATACCCAGTCAATTTTACTCCCTCTGACAGGCTATGCGTTTTTTTTTAAAAAAGTAAAATTGCAGAAAGAGTTTTTAAGGTGGGGGTGATTTGCTCAATCAAGTGAGACAGGGGCCATAAACGTATGGCAGGGTGCAACTGCAGATGACAGGGGCTGTTGTGGTACTGTAAACCAGTCCTGAAGTAATGCAATGTTATCCTAGCGTCAATGGTTCATTTTGCTACTCCACTGAACGATAGACACAATTTCATTTTCGAATCCACCCTAATACCATCGTTAATGACAGTAACCCCATGCAAGACTGTGATCTTTACAGTATTATTTATTGTAACCCCTAACGATCTCCCATAGTACTCCCTGTGAAACATACTGATACTGTAGTCTGCTAGAATGAGATCCAGGAGAGAAATGTAGTATCCCAATACACCCTGGGGCTGTTCCATGGCAGCTGATTGAGACAGACCATTTCCAAATCTCTGTTGGGGATGCCAGGCTTATAAATACAGCATATACCTCATTTTCCATAAAACCGGTAGAGCCAAATTATTGCGGACCCTACATGAGTGCACTGGATGGGGAAAGGGCAGGCATAATTCGACTGCAGGCACCCAGCGCGCGAGGAGGAGCACCCTAGCCAGATTTGGAGAGAGGACTCTGCTTTGCCTCTTGTGTCTCCCCATTCCACACTGGGAGAATCCCTGGCTAACCCGTCACCAAGGGAGTCCAGCATCTCACTGCTCTGACCTCAGCCCCACTGGATGCATAAGGCTTTGCAAAAGCATAATAAGCCAGATCCTTAGCTGGTGCAGATTGGAGTAGCTCCACAGAATGATTGAAACCAGCTGGGGATCTGCTCCTGTGTCGCATGGCTCTGTGTCTCCCCAACTCAGTTCAGACCCCGAGGAGGCATAGTGGGCCCTATGATTTTAGTTAACATTAAAATGATGAATTTGCATCTTTTCCAGCCACTCATTTGGAGAGGGGCGGGAAGGGAAGGGAGTTCTTTCTAAGACTAGCATTACTTTGGATTAAATAAAATCCTAGGATTAGAATTCTAGGTATCATTCCAGGGAGTCTAAGCACAAACACACTTCTTTGCTCTGCACTGAAGCACTAGCAATTGAAAACCTCTTCTGGAGAGTTCAGATTTTCATGGGACACACTCATACTTTAAAAAAAAAAAAAGACCTCAAATTTATGGGAAAGGGGGATAAAGGAGATATTGAACGTGTTTCAGCAACATCTAGAGAACTTAAAAAAATCATCTGTCACTGTCTGATGCTAAGTGATGGTGGCACTTGATAACTTGTAAGAAGTTTTAGATAAATACTTCATGATCCTTCCATTAACTACTAAGATCCCCCATAAATTGCTCTAGCAATAGAATTTAAAAACCCAGGCTCAAGTGGGACTTTACAATCTGTGTCTTTCCCTGGCACCTTCTAAACTCAATGTTATGTTTTCTCTTTCAGGCCATGTATATGTTCTACGCTTTGGCAATTGTCTGTGATGATTTCTTTGTCCCTTCATTGGAAAAGATTAGTGAAGTAAGTATCTGTAGATGTTTCTTGGACCTGCATGTCACTTTAGTAGCAATTTCCCTTGAAAACCTCAAGATGTGTCCATAGTAGATAGCATTATATTACAGTTTCTCCTTTTTTTTTTCAATTTAATGGGTAAGAAAACAGATGTTTGTTTACATTGGATTATAATATTGTGTAAATGATTGGTTCGGCTTTGTGTGTTTCTGTTATGGGAGCCTGTGTGTGCATTTCTTACTGAGCAAATTATGTTTGTAGGGTACCCTTACAAAGCTTGTGATTGCCACTTCAGTAACAATAAGAACAGTTATATCTGCAGAGCAAATAGTTAGAGGCCCTCTACAATAGAAAAAGCATAAATACTATATAGTTAAAAACATACCTTAAGAGGTACCTAGGAAAAATGGTCTTGTGGTTAAGTTGCTCATCTGGGACTCAGAAGTTCAGTTCCTGGCTCTGTAACAAACTTCTTGTGTGAGACCTTGGGCAAGTCACTTAGCCTTTCTGTGCCCCACAAGTTGTTGGCGTTTCTTCTCTCCCAACATTTGGTTGTCTTATCTATTTAATTCGCAAGCTCTTCTCCTAGTGCATGTTTGTTCAGCATCTTGCAAAATGAATTCCCAAATTGTGGCTGGGACCTCTCGGTGCTACTGAAATAAAAATGATTGTATTTTTAGAACTGTATTACTATCTATCGTACTGTAATTCAGACGAAGATGGCCAACAATTGCCTATTTTTAGCCTTCTGATGAAAAATGTCTGAGCCTGGATTACATTAAAATAGACATTTGCCCAGTAAAAGCTAAGTTTTAAAATTTGCAAAATTACAGTTCTTCCAACTTCTCAAACTTGTGCACTCTAAATTCTGATAAACTTCCAGTAAATCATCCCATCAGCTCCACTGGCCAGTTCTTGGGGGGGGGCGGGGAGGCGGAATGAGAGAAATTAAGATGTATCTTGACTTTGACATGAAAATGTTGATCCACTGGATACTTCCAAGTTTCAAATGTTGTTTTAAACCCGCTCTGCATCACATTGGGGCAAACAGGTCACCCAAAGGGGCAGAGTCTGGCCAAAAGAGGACTATTTTGGTCTACACACACCACAAATGTGGATTCTACTGCCCTGACATTGATTACAACAAAGTCTTGGTTTGGAGTCAAAATTCAACAGATATGCAGCAGTGTCCTTATAGGTGCAGTCACTGGGCAGAGGGAGGGATATCTGTGCTCCTCCTGCTTGGCTAAGAATCGCACACATCCTGTTACTTTTGCTACCTTAGTGAAGTCCCCACCCTAACCAGCTTCTCTGCTCCACCCACCTGCTATCTTGTCTTTTAAACTATGAGATCTTTGGGGCAGGGCCTTTCATTTTCTACGTTTTACAGCACCTAGCACTGGGAGCCCTTAGCTCGCTGGCCTGTACATGCTACTGCCATATGAATGTATAATAACAATAATTAATGGTAAAAATTCTGCTGAGTGCATGTCACAGTGCAGACTTCAGTTTAAAACACTGGGCCAGATCCTGGGCTGATATAAATTAGGAGCCATGGTTGATTTACATTAGCTGAGGCTCTGATCCCTTGTTTGGATTTCAGACCTCCCTGCAAGATTCTAATTCCATTTTAAATTGTACAGCAGCAGGGAAAGCTGCTCTCACACATTTCAAGAAATTGCAAAGGAAACTGTCCCCATTTAGCTCAGGCCAGCAAGATGAAATTTTAGAAGATAAGGAGCACTGCCCAGCCTGAATAAACACAGAAAGATAATTATTTGTTGAGCGTGGGCCCTATGTTTGAAGTGTCTTCAAGTCTTTCCCAAAGCCAGTTCCATGCAACGAAATCTGTGCTGCAGGTAGGAAATACAGATTGGTTTTGCCACTTGGAGATCTTTGTCAATTGGGAAAGACTCCTGCAGATCTCCCCTGATGGTAGAACTACAATTATCCATCTTCCTGAAAACGGAGCTGCTCCTGAGCTGGGGGAGGAGGTGTGGGAGGTGAGTTGCAAAATCATTTCTATCTGATAGCTCTGATGGAAGCTGACTCATAAACAATACTGGTGTTTCTGGTTCATCGGAATACAGCTCAGCCTCGTCTCAGCAAAAACCGTTTGGATGATCAAAGGGGTGACTGGGCAACTGATCCGTGCCAGAGATATAGTTGTGGTGCAGAGAAGAGGGAGTGTGGTTTAACAAGCATTAGATAAATGTGATCATACTGCAGACCATAGCAATGTGATATAGGGTAACAAGACATGTTAACCATGATTTTCCAAAGATGCCTTAACTCTCTCAAAAACATGAGGGTTTTTTTTTTCTCAATATATTTGTTCTCAGCCCAAAGGTGACCTTTTTGGGACACAAAGTCCTTTCTTTACAATTACATCAAGCTGCTCTCGAGTTCTGTGACAATGAAAGAAATACATGTTCCTCTTTTCAGAGTTGCTCCAACTTTTTTTTTTTTTTGGTCTTAATATGAAATGGCTTATCTTTAAAACTTCCAACTTGCATGGACATAGCCTTCGGTGTTAGCATTCAGATGTTCATGGGAAAGAGGCCCAGCTAACTTGAGAAGGGTCTCCACTGCCTTTTCTCCTGGCACCCTTGTCTGCCTTTTTCAGACTAAAGGGGAAATAGTTTGACCAGACTTTCGGATAACATCTGGTGCTGGATTCTGCTGCCCTTCCTCACACAAAGGAATCGTCTGCTCCACAAGAAGTCCCGCTGAAATCAATAGGACAGCTTTGAGAGCCAGGGATTATTCAATGTCACTAAAGGTGACAGATATGCAACCCTATCGGGTGATGTGGTATGCTTTGTATATTTTTAGTAGCTTCTCTCACTTGTTAACTTGCAAAACTTTGTCATTGGAAAGAGGTCTCGCTGTCATTCAATCACATTAGGGAAGTCCTTTTGCCTACGGCAGGAGTGGGCAAACTTTTTGGCCTGAGGGCTGCATCGGCTTTCATAAATTGTACGGAGGGCCGGTTAGGGGAGGGGGTCGTGGCCAGTCCCTCACCTCCTACCTCCCCCCCCGGGACTCCTGCCCCATCCAACCCTCCCTGTTCCCTAATGACCTCTCTGGGACCCCTGCCCCATCCACACACCCCTGCTCCCTGTTCCCTGACTGCCCCCAACCCCCGTCACCCCATCTAACCCCTCCTCTCATTCCTGATGGCCTCCCAGGACCCCTGCCCCATCCAACCATCCCTTCTCCCTGTCCCCTGACTGGCCCTGGAACCCCTCCCCCTGACTGCCCCCCGCCCTCCCATCCAGCCTCCCCTCCTTCCTGACTGCCCCCCCCAGGACCCCTGCCCCCATTCAACCCCATTTCCCCCCGACCACTGTCCACACCCCCACCCCTGAACACCACCCCGAACTCCCCTGCCCTCCATCCAACCCTCCCCCCCGCTCCCAGGGCCGGCTCCAGAGCCCAGCGGGGCAAGCACCCGCCTGGGGCGGCCCTTTCCCGGGGGGGCGGCAGGCTGGGCCGGCAGACCTGCCGCAGTCATGCCTGCGGGAGGTCCACCGGAGCCCCGGGAGCAGCGGACCTGCCGCAGGCATGACTGCGGAGGGGGCGCTCGTCCCGCAGCTCCAGTGGACCTCCCGCAGGCATGCCTGCGGCAGCTCAACCGGAGCCGCCGGACCAGCGAACCGCCCGCCGCTGCGGGAGGTCCAGCCGAGCCGCACGACCAGCGGCCCCTCCTCAGTCATGCCCGCGGGAGGTCCGCTGCTCCCGCGGCTCGGGGGCGCCTCCCGCGCATGACTGCTTGGGGCGGCCAAATTTGTAGAGCCGCCCCTGCCCGCTCCCTGCCCCCTTACCACACTGCCTGGAGCACCGGTGGCTCGCGATGCTACAGCCACACTGCCGCCGCCGTCGCCACCACTACCACCACGACGCAGCTCAGAGCACGGGGTCAGGCCAGGAGCTCACAGCCCCACCGCCCAGAGCATTGCAGCACCCAGAGCATTGTGCCGGTGGCAGAGTGTGTGAGCTGAGGCTGTGGGAGAGGGGGAACAGCGGGGGAGGGGCCGGGGGCTAGTCTCCCGGGCCAGGAGCTTGGAGGCCAGGAGGATGGTCCCGCGGGCCGGATGTGGCCCGCAGGATGTAGTTTGCCCACCCCTGGCCTAAGGGCTTGTAAACACTTGGAAATTGACATTCCACAATAGCTCCTCATGCGGATATGCTTATTCCAGATAAGAATGGCTTTTTCCAGTTTAGTTCAATCAGCTTTGGAAGTGTATTAATATTAGGGTTATAATAGCATATACAGGCACCAACTGATAGCACTGTGGAATAGATTTTTACCTCCTTTTCCACGTCTTTGGACTACCCAGCTTGTCGTGGCCATTTGAATACATTGCCTCAGATGTCTGTCCTAGGGAAGCCACTGTTATTATAAATAATCTGTCTTTAGGAAGTACAAACTCAAGCATATCCATTGACTGATTCTCTCTCCTTCAAAGGCATCAGTGGGGCGCAGGCTGTATGTTATATGATGAGTGTATCTGTGTTTCCACTGAGCCTGGTGTAGAAGAAACTAGCTCTTTGGGAGATCTGCCTTTGTTCCTAGATACGTCTTTCACAATATTTTTAGTCCTGGTTCGATCACTTTCAGAAAAGCTTTTGTTTAATCAATTTGTCACATGTTATTATGACAATATAATACTTTTATATAACATTCCCATGGAGGCCAGACTCTGCCCACACACCTCTTCTTCCATTGCTCCCCTATAACATATTTGAAAGACTGTATAATTTGCATGTGAGGGGGGCAGAGTTAAGGGTATCTGGCGCCCTTGTGAGAAAATGAAGCTGTGATCGCACTGTTAATTGAGGATTCGATTGCTTGTTCTGCATTTTTTGCAGAGTGAATTAACTCTCTACCTTATCTTTGCATATACATAGTTTGCTGAGGTAAATATTTATGAAGAACCCTCGGAGATTCTTGTGGTAAAAGTACAAGGCGCTTTGGGATTTTTTTCAGGTTTCAGTGGGAATTAATGGAAGATAGAGGAAGTGTTTAGATCACCTGTCTGCTTGCTTGCTCTTTGTTGTTTTAAACGACGAGTGCTGTCTGGAAAGTGTTTCCTTCACATTCCACTGCCCCTCCTTCCACTGATGACCCATACCCAGGCGCTGCAGCTTATGTGTTTGGGTCTGTTTTGTGTAGAAACAAGGTAGCAGTTTGCAGCCATGCTAGAGGGGGGTTGCTTTCTAGCTTCTTCGCATAAAATAATGGGTGGTGCCGGCTGGGCCTGTTAGCTTTAGTACTTTGGTCCCATTTACTGAACTGTAGCTCGTACCGATGGAATGGTGGGACTGCACAAAGCAGAGAGTAAATAGTTAACTGAGCCGATATTTGGAAAAGGTTTATACAGTGAACTCTGTATACAGAAGTGAGTGCTTTTCCTCTCAGGAAATAATGTTTTAAATAAGAACAGCCCCCATATGTCTAGGGCTGTGAAGGCTAGAAGTGGGCTTTTGGGTTTCTTGCAGCTAAAACAAATTTGGTAAGTGTGGGTATTTTAAGAGAATGCCAGTCCTTGATTATCAGTGGAGATTATGTTAGCGGTGCCGGGTAAATCCCATTCAGCCAAGTTAGCACCTTGAGTCTGGGGTCCTCACACCCTTACATTCTCCCCAGAGCACATGGGCAAGAACTTGGCTCCATCCCCCCAGCCCCCACCATGTACTGGCCAGAGTAGGTGAGACAACGTGTGCCTGGAGACAGAAAGGGAATCGTGACTCAGAGGGGTGTCATCATGCCTCCTGGGATGGAGCAGTGCTCAAAGGAACAATCTAGCCCTCTGTAAATTGAAATCAGAGGGCACAACCATCTTGCTTTATTAGACTGAGAATGCAATATTTCCCCATGGTAACGAATGCCTCTCTGTCCTGTTGGTTCGTCCCTTCTTTCCATTTAAGCATATAAGCAATTTCCTGCTCAGACAGACAACTTAACTTTTTCAGTTGAATTTCTGCCCACGTGCCAGTGTTATAATCATGGACTTCATTTTGTTTCTCTGCAGCGCTTGCATCTTAGTGAAGACGTGGCTGGGGCAACTTTCATGGCAGCTGGAAGCTCCGCTCCTGAGTTGTTTACATCGGTTATAGGTAACTAACCAGTCACTTCTTCTTTAAACAGGTTTTAAAGGCACTAAGTACAGCTGGAATTGCCAAATGACTCTAAGAGTAGTAATAAGTCTTAACCTGTTCTCTCATGGACACATGGAAGATTAATTGTGATAAATCCTTATTAAGTCTAGGAGCTATATGTATAAATCTCCCAGTGTGTATGAAAGCAAACTCCTGAATTTCTATTCTTATGTACAATGTGCATCACCCAGCATAATCCAGGCTCTGTGCACCGTGAATAGATTAACACGCCACTGAAGTGTACCTACACACACAATGGCCATGCTTTGTGTCCATTACAGATGACTAAACACAGTTTGATAATGTGCCAGTCCCATCTACAGTGCAAGATAGAACCATGTTTTTAACTGTGTTGAAGGGCTACATAGCTTGATTACAGTGTAGATGGAAATTTTAGTGCAGATCAGGGGGGTTTATGTTTGGTCTTGTTTTGGATGAGAGGCTGGAGCACAGGGGTGCAGCTGTGTGCACTGGAGATCTATGCAAGCAGTTCTCTCGCATGTCCAACCACCCTCTCCTCCTCTTCCAAGAACAAGAAATTCCCGACCCTCTCTGTGATGCATACAAGGGTATGCTGTGAGGGCTGGTGGAGGCTGCTGGCTGGTGAAGTTGTGGATTCAGAACCTTTATAGGGAGAGATTAGTTGAGAGATTAAAAAAATTATCCTTCATCCCACCAGAAGGCTCAGTTTAGAAGAGAAGGATGTGTAGCCATATTGCTTAAGGCACTGCTGGAGGATGCTCAGATACTACCTTGATGAGCACAATATAGAACAGAGGATCGGAGGGACTCCCTCACAGCAGCACTCAGCTCATGGGGAGCAGAACAGGGGGCTATCCTATTGCAGCAAGATCCAGGTACAGTAGAACCTCAGAGTTACGAACACCACAGTTACATACGGACCGGTCACGCCTCATTTAGAACTGGAAGTACGCAATCAGGCAGCAGCACAGACAACAAGAACAACAAAAAAAAGCAAAGACAGTACAGTACTGTGTGAAACGTAAACTACACCTCCACCCCGGTAGAACACTGTCCTCGGGAGCCAAAAAATATTACTGCGTTATAGGTGAAACTGCGTTATATCGAACTTGCTTTGATCTGCCGGAGTGCGCAGCCAACACCCCCCACCCCCCCAGCACTGCTTTACCGCGTTATATCCGAATTCATGTTATATCGGGTCACGTTATATCGGGGTAGAGATGTATTACAAAAATAATGGGAAAGTTTAAAAAAAAGATTTGACAAGGTAAGGAAACTGTTCCTGTGATTGTTTCATTTAAATTAAGATGATTAAAAGCAGCATTTTCTTCTGCATAGTAAAGTTTCAAAGCTGTATTAAGTCATTATTCAGTTGTTGTAAACTTTTGAAAGAACCATCGTAACGTTGGTTCAGAGTTATGAACATTTCAGAGTTACGAACAACCTCCATTCCCGAGGTGTTTGGAACTCGGAAGTTCTAGCATATACAGCAAAGGGGTGCAGTTTTTTGACTGTTCTTTCCGACTTACTCTGTTTGCCTTGAACTTGTTTTTCAGGTGTTTTTATCACAAAAGGAGACGTAGGAGTCGGAACCATTGTTGGCTCTGCCGTATTCAACATTCTCTGTATAATCGGTGTGTGTGGCCTTTTCGCAGGACAGGTAAGAGCAGCTAACGAGGTCTACAAGGTTCTCCATTCCATTGGCTCTCCATATATCCCAGCAAAATACCAGTGCAAGTCAGCAGCTCATGCAGACTGAGGTTTCTGTTCCTGGGGGAGATATGGGTGTGCAAAATACAAGGGAGCTTTATTTAATTGGGGATCTGAAGACAGCTTTGGGGTCACCAGCAACAGCATGGAAGGGAACTGCAGGTACGCAATACTGCTGCCGAAGTAGCTGGTTCAGAAATAAATGGGGGAGAAGGGAGGAAAAGCTACATTTCCTGGAAGTTTTGAGTCTCGACTTTAGTGGAAGGAGCAGCAGGTCCGAAGACCATTCCCCAGCATCATGTAAAAAGAAAAAATGAAATAGGTTGCAAGCGAGACATACTTTAGGGCTTGAGCTTGCGCGCGTTGAACTCAATAACCCAAAGAAATATGCCATCCTTCCCTTCTTCCCCGCTTTCACTCTTACTTCACGTTCTTCCCCCACTTTCCCTTCATTTAGTGCAGGCTAATTGAGGCTTCTCTGTCACCAGCTGTGACATGACCAAATTAGTAGCCAGGGAGGTCTTTGAGGTTTGGTTGCAGACAGCTTTTGTGTTTCTCACCATTTTGTACAAAGAGATTGAGAACCACATCCTGGGCATTAAAGCCTAGTTGCTAAAACAAATCTGAAGTTATAGAAGGAATGCAACAAATGATATGAAAATATCTTACAAACAACATCTTATAAGCAACTGCTTGTCAGCTGTATTGGCATCTTAGACGACAGCTGCAAACACTGGGAATGTTTATGGCAGAGAGGACAGGGCTTTATCAGCAGCAAGACCTTGCCTATGGAATGCAATTCCACCAGAAATGAATGAGCCCAGATCTCACCTCGTTCAGATCAGAGGGGAAGAAACGTCTCTTCCCACAGCAACAAGAACACAATGGCCTGGCAGCACCTCACTCCAGTTAAATAAATAATAATTTCAAAGAATGTCTTGTTTTTCTCATACAATCAGACCTTATAATCGAAGGGTGGAAAGGAAAACACCATCGGGCCAGATCCTCAACTGGTGTAAATCGCTATCTCTCTGTCAAAGTCCATGGAGCTAGGCTGTTTTATACCAGCTAAGGACCTGGCCCTATAGTCTTGACAGAGTTTTCTTCTGTTTTGTCCCATGAAGGATGGTGATGGCTGCACTATAAAAACCTAGACAGATTCAATTCAGACTTTATGAAACAGGTTTCAAATCATTAAGGGAGATGGAAATACCTTACATAGGTCAGCCCTGTGATTTCCTCCGCCAGAAGCAGCAGGGATGGGGAGCCCTCCATCCAGCACCCTGAGACCTCTCCAACGCCCCAAGCCCCCTCCCAGACCCTAACTCCCTCCCAGAGCCTGTGCCCTGCAGCTCCTCCCATGCCCCTGCCCTGCACTCCAAACCCCTCCCTCAGAGTTTAAATGTACCAGCACCCCCGTTCTCCCAGCATGCCGGTTAAAAAAGCTTTTCCTGTATATTGCTCCAGGCATAGGCGCCGACTTCTGCTCATGCCAGTGGGTGGTTGACCCCCCTCTGTCCCCGGCCTCACCTCGACTCCAGCCTGCCCTGCCCCCTCCTGCCCCTGCCCCGCCCGGCCCCCATTCCAACCCCTTCCCCAAAGTCCCCACCCCAACTCTGCCCCCTCCCTGCCCCTATTCCGACTCCTTCCCCAAATCCCTGCCCTGGCCCCACCTCCTCCCCTGAGTGTGCAACGTTCCCACTGCTCCCCCCTCCCTCCCAGAGCTTGCTATGCTGCCAAACAGCTGTTTGGCGGCAGCAAGTGCTGGGAGGTAGGCAGAGGAGCAGGGACACAGCACACTCAGGGGAGGAGGAGGTGAGTTGGGGTCGGGGGGGAGCTTGGCTGCCAGTGGTTGCAGAGCCCCCACTAATTTTTCCCCATGGGTGCTACAGCCCAGGAGCACCCACGAAGTCGGCACCTATGGCTCCAGGTCAGTGCTGCAGGACCAAGGGAAAAATAGTATGTGATCATGTAATTAAAGACTGTATGATAATGAATACTCACAGAGGCTACAAATTTAAGCTTGCGCAGGCAAGTTGAATTCTGACATTTCCTAGCTTTTGGGTGCTTGGCTTTGCAACCTTAATGTTCTTTTAATGTAGCTTTTGGGGTGTAATATGTATTTAAATGCACCCATATAAAGCTTTGGGCATCATTGAAAAGGAGCGCCATCAACTCTTGGTATTATTTCTTGAATGCTTTTTGCATGTCAGACTAGCTATGGTTTCCTGAGTTATCCATCTGAACTTAAAGTAATTACGTTGTGAGATTTGAGTTCCTGTCTGAATTAGACAGGTGATTGACTCTGTGTAATTAAATATCTGAGTATTGGAGTTTGCAGAAATGCCAAATATTTTCATATTCTTTAAGGTGGTCTTTGAAATGTCACTGTATGAACCTGTCTATAAATGGGAAGTGAAGAACAATAGTGCAGGCAATACAAGGCAATGGGTCAATTAACTCTGAAAGCCCCGACGGAGAAGGGAATTGGATACCTGGATCAGTACGAGAAAGTGAGCAGGCAGTTTGAGTTTTCACCAGAAAGTTTGGAATCCAGCTTTTATCTTTTTTTCAAGATGAAACTGGATATTTTCACTATTAGAAAAATGTCCTGGATAAGCTGTGCAGCAGGCATGTTCTGTAGATGGATTCCCTGAAGGAGCTTGCAGTTTAAAGCTCGCTATGTGTGCTCAGTGTTTAAGTGGCACCATTGTAACTCACACTGTGAAAGCCCATATGATTCAGGCCAATTATTAATTACCAGAGCTTTCCCAGGGCATTGAGCAATGTTCCCTGGAGGTGTTCTCTTTTAATCAGCAGGATTTTTTCTCAGTCAGGTTGCCATGAACAACATTCAAACAGATGGAGATTAACTGTGCAACACGATGACCTAGGAACAACCAAATATTTCTTCTCCCTCTATTTCCTGGCATTGTTGTCCAGCACTCTGAAACCTACTCTGAAAACACAACCACAAACCAGAATTCTAGATGAAAAGAATTTTGGAAGTCCAGAAAAAATTGAAAATATTTTGGAAGCCCCTTAGATATTTTTTTAAAAGACATAACTTAGAACCAAAAAGTTCTTATAACTGTCTCAACTCTCCTCCACCTTCCCACACCGGATACATTTCAGAAGTTCAGGAGGGACTTGGCTGCACTAAATTATTCTGTGTGTGGTCTAATGACTACAGACCTAGGAGTGTGGAGCTCTACTTGTTCTTTTAAAGGTGTTTAGAGGCCTAACTCCCATTGATTTCAATGGAAGTTAAGTGTAACACCGACAGACCCCAGTCATTGGTGGGCAGGATTGAACCTGGGACCTCTGGAGCTAAATGCATGAGCTAAAAGCCACAGGGCCCTTAGGGAAGGCTGAAGCAGACTAATTAATATTGCTCTAAGTGGTCTCAGTGCCACTAGCTGGGACAGAGCACCATACCCAAGTGGTATGTGGGTTACATACTTCCCCAGCTGAGAAAGTGCACCCCAAACTTCAGAGACTTTCCAGCTGAAATCCCAGATGAGCCCCCACTTGTCACACCGACAGACCCCGGTCGTCAGCAGGCGGGATCAAACCTGGGACCTCTGGAGCTTAGTGCATGAGCCTCTGCCGCATAAAAGCCACGTGGCCCTTTGCTAAGGCTGTAGCAGACTCATTAATCTCTCTAAGTGGTCTCGGTGCTACCAGATGGGACGGAGCACCACACCCACGCGGCACATGGGTTACATAAGCACCTTAAACGTTAGACCTTTAACCTTTGTTTGCTTAAGTGTTTTCATCTGTAAGAGAGCAGGTATAACCAGACTTACTGTAAGAGGGTAGCTGGCCCCTTAAATGCAATTGGGCTCAGCTCTCCTTTCCCCATCCAGGTGCTGAGCCGATTAAGAGGGTGGGGCAGTGCCTGGGGGGGGCGCTATCTGAGGCCTGGTGAGAAAGAGGGTTAGAGCAGACTGAGTCAGTCAGGAAATGTCAGCTCCTAGGGAGAGAAGGGGGTTCCTGGGAGAGGTCTGAAAGCAGGGGAGCAGTAAGAGGGATTTGCTGGCTGGCATCCAGAGAGCCAGGGCCAGAGGGCTGAAGGCAGGAGGAGCAGGAGCAGCAGCAGCGGCAGAGGGAGATGCCTGCTGGCTCTAAGCCGGAGAGTCAGAGCAGGGGGCTGAAGGAAAGAGAAGCAGCAGAGGGGGTTCCCTGCTGACTTCCCTTTGCCAGAGAGCTGGACTCTAGAGGAACCATGACAGGCTCCCAGCGGAGAGGCTGTGCGAGCTCCTGCTGGTAAGAGCGGGGTGGTGCCCCAGAAGGAAGGGCTGGGGTGGCACTCCTCGCAGAGGGACAGAAGAGGACGGTTGAAGAGTCCAGGGTGGCAAAAGATGCCGGGATGGTGAGATTGAAGCTGGATTTTTAAAGAGTACAAGTCCTGGGGGATATGGACTATGGTTGGGGACTTTTGCTTATGGACTGTTTGTGCTAAGTGCTAGTTAATAAACTCTGTTGATGGATTGGAAGATAAGTTCGTATGGAGGTAGCGGGAACCCAAAAGGAAAACTGAAGTGAGGGCCCACTTGCAGGGCAGCCCTGAGGCTACTTGTTTACATTTAGTTCATGAAGCAATTCTGACCTTTACCTTCCAAAGCGCTTTGAAATCCTCAGATGAAAGGGACTGTTGCAAAACAAGCTATTCTTTCCAGTTCGTGAGAATTTGGGAGTAGAACGTCAGTGGATGGGTTTTCGAAAAGTGCTCAGCTTTGGCCTAACTCTGCTTCCATTGAAGTTAGGGAGAGTTTGAGCGTCCCCTAAATGGCAGCAGAGTTAATCCGACACTGAATGCTTTTGAAAATCCCCCACTAGCTTTTTGCAAGGCTTTGTAAATTTGACCAAGGATACTGATTCAGTTTCTGCTGAAGAACACAGTATTGAGTGGTAAACATGACCAAAATTACGAGGTTTCCCAGATTTGTCCAATAATGAAACGGTTGCCGTTTTCACTGTCTATTCTCAAAGATCTTCCAAAGCAGACGATGTGCATCGGAAGAAAAGGAGAGTAGACTTTTGGGTTTGACGTTGTAGCACACAAGTCTCAGATGCCTCTTCGCATGGCTTGTGTTCAGTGAGGGAAATGGAACTTTACAAGGCAGCTTTTCTATGCCAATTTCAGTTCAGGTGAGCTTCAAATTCAGGAATTAACCAACTAACCCATCCCTACTCAACCTTCCTTTCCAACTGCGGCTGTTAGGAATAGCCAGTATGAACACCGGGCTTAACTAGCCTCTCTGCTCATGCTGTCTACCTTCAGAGGGGTAGCCGTGTTAGTCTGGATCTGTAAAAGCAGCAAAGAATCCTGTGGCACCTTATAGACTAACAGACATTTTGCAGCATGAGCTTTCGTGGGTGAATACCCACTTCTTCGGATACAAGCAAAGAAGTGGGTATTCACCCACAAAAGCTCATGCTGCAAAACGTCTGCTAGTCTATAAGGTGCCACAGGATTCTTTGCTGCTGTCTACCTTATTATTGTACAATTGCCTCAGTGGGATAATAGACCCTGTGAGGCTGCGAATTAGGAAAAGCTGCTTTAGTTTCAGCATTTTGGTTTATTGCACTAGTCCCGGTTTCTAGCACCTTTTCCTCTTTACTCTTTTTCCTAGTGAGACTATGTGCATTTAGAAACACCCATTATTCCAGCTCATTATTGTAACTACTTGAGTGCTACCGCAGCACATCACTTTGAAGAGCCAGCTTTCCATTAGGAATCTGTTGTGTGTCAGCATTTCTCTCCCTTGCCTGATAACTCTTCCCTACATCATCCCATGTAGCATCTAATCTACATTGTACACTCCTTGGGCCACAGAAGCATGGCCCAAATCCTCAGATGCGGCCGAGGAGCGGTCAGCATGTGTGTGTGTGTGTGTTTGTGTGTGTGTGGAGGGGGGAATATACTGATCTTCAATCAATAAAATGCTTTGCATACCTAGCTACAGTAAGTCTGTGCTGCTGCACTATATAACAAGCTAATAATTCTTGATGAAGTTGAATTCAGGAAGCAAAGTGGTTAATCTTTTCCATCTTTGGGGACTTGGTCAGCTTCATCTTAGAGGGAGTGATATGGGGGCCTTAAAGGAACTTAGAGGACAGTGGAGAAATTGAAGCAACCAAAAACTAATGACCAATATAAATGGATCAAATCTTTGGCTAGCATAAATGGGCGTCGTGCCATTAACTTCATAATGTTGCTGTGTGACTGTGTATTGCAACCCCTACTGAATCGTTATACAGAAGCACATGGCAGATCCATGAGACCCAGCCGCTTCAGTGCCCTAGATGAAATCAGAACTGGTTTTTAACTATGCAGCAGTCCTTCGGGGAGCAGTTTGTAACGTTGCTAAATGGAAAGAAACTGGAGAGACATTTCCAAGCATAACTCTTTGACTAAGGGATTCTCTGATTTGACGGGTTTTGTTTGTTGTGAGGGATGAGGACATTATTTAGGACCCACATAAGCAATTCAACAAACAGCTGTATTGTAAATTGAACGAGAATCCTTACATAAAACATACAGGGCTGTTAATCCAGCCACGGAGCAAGAAGCTCTCCTCACATCTCAGGGAAAACGGTTCTTCAGCTAATGGCCCATCTGGGCTCTGGGGTGTCATGACCTAACCTGGATAATTACAGCACTGATGTGGCAACAGTTTTGAAATTATGACATAGCTGTCCCCTGTAAGGGGGGTTCCCAGGTCGTCATGCTGCACAGTGGGCATAGAAGTGCTCTGGGAGTTATTTTTATGCACTGTTTTCCAGCAATGGGTGTGTTATTTTATCTTAACTAAAACATAGGGAGGAGCCTATATTATTATGCGTTATTTCTGTTGCAGTAGACCAGGACCCTCTTGTGCTGGGAGCTGTACGAACACAAAACTGAATCACAACCCCCACCCCAAGCAGTATACAATCTAAGTAAGCTTGCAGTCTAGGTTTACCAATGAACAGAATATGCGTAGAGAGTGAGAGATACCATACTATGGGTCAGAGTCGGTCTGGCTCTTTGAGATGGACAAGTTGGGGAAGGATTCAAGGAGCACTCTTCTCTATACAGGTCAGGCACAAATGCAGCCCCTGATGGCTTCTGAGTTCAGGGACTGTTCTGTTGTATCCTCTCTGGGGCTAGCCTTTTGAAATCGCCCGGGCCCCTGGGCAAATGCTCCCTTTGCCTCCCTGTCGGAGGGCCTGGTCAGGGACCACAGGGCCGCCCTGAGGATTCAGGGGGCCTGGGGGGTCTTCGGCAGCAAGGGGCCCCCGCCGCCGAATTGCCACCGAAGACCCGGCACTTTGGTGGCGGGTCCTGGAGCGGAAGGACCCCCCACAGTGGGCGGTCTTTCCGCTCTGGGACCCGCCGCGGGTCTTCAGGGCACTTCAGCGGCGGGTCCCGGAGCAGGACCCCCCGTCCCCGCCGCCAAATTGCTGCCGAAGACCCGGAGCGGAAGAAGCTCCGGGGGCCCGGGCCTCGCGAGAGTTTTCTGGGGCCCCCGGAGTGAGTGAAGGACCCCACTCCAGGGGCCCTGAAAAACTCTCGTGGGGGCCCCTGCTGGGCCCGGGGCCTGGGGCAAATTGCCCCACTTGACCCCCCCCCCCCCCCCGGGCGGCCCTGAGGGACCATCGCTTAGTTACATGGTTGTGTAATGCCACTGCAGAACAATGTGCACCAGACTCCTGCCTTGGCTCCAGGAATGCAGCTCACACTGCCGGGTAGGGCACTTCTGAGGATGGAGTCTGGCCACACAGCATGAGGGCTTATTTTGATTTCACCCCAGAGAAATGAGTTTATTTTCAGAGGACTGTTTTTATAACTATGACAGTCTGAGTACATTCCCAGCCCCGAAGAAGAGCTCTGTGTAAGCTCAAAAGCGTGTCTCTCTCACCAACAGAAGCTGGTCCAAGAAAAGATCACCTCATTCACCTTGTCTCTCTATTTTTATAACTGCAATAAATGTGGAAAAGAAGTCCAGAATTAGCATGTCAGTATCAAATGTGTCTGTCTTTTCAGAGCTGGAATGAAAGCCATCTAGAAAGAGTTTGTCCAGATGTGTTTATAGGATCTTGTGATTAACACGGCTCAAAAAGTGGTAAAAACATTTAGAAATTTGTTGGTTTTCTTTGGGATATTTTTATTTTATTTTAATGTCAACAAAATATTTTGAAAATAAAAAAAAATGCAACCAGCTTTTTATCCTTGGGAGAAAATGGATCATTGCCAGCCTATTAGTTGAGCACCTTACCTATTACAACAGAAGACGTAGGAATTATTCTTATTTCATTAGTAGATCTCAAAGCACTTTATAAAGGAGGTCAGTATCATTACCCCTATTTTACTCATAGGGAAACTGGGCACAGAGCCATGAAATGCTTACTCAGGATTACCCAGCGGGCTGGTAGCAGAGATGGGACTAGAACCCAGGTTTCTGGTGTCTCAGGCTGTGGTCTAGGCAATACTGCCTTTTATATTACACCTCTACCTCAATATAACGCGACCCAATATAACACGAATTCAGATATAACGTGGTAAAGCAGTGGTCCGGGGGTGAGGGGTCGGGGCTGCACACTCCAGTGGATCAAAGCAAGTTTGATATAACGTGGTTTCACCTATAACACCGTAAGATTTTTTGGCTCCCGAGGACAGCGTTATATCGAGGTAGAGGTGTATTTATTATTTGTATTGAAGTAGCTTGGTCATTCTGCCCGGAGGCTACACTTTACTGTAGGGAAAACAGGCTGTCTGTGTTCTCCCCACAGCACACTCCCAAAGCCAGGCCTGACTTCCCATAATGGGAGAAGACTGCGGTAGGGTTCCATGGTACAGAGGCAACAAGAAGGTAGTAGGAAGAAATGCTTCACCTAGGAGGGAGCTTTTGGAATTTGAATAGGATAGTAGAATATTCAGATATAATTATTCGTGTAAAATACCATTCGGGAGTGAGCCCCTGACACCCTAAGCCAGTGCAATAATTATACAGCCTCCCTTTTGCTTTCTTTATTTACGTATTGAATGTGGATTTTCTAAGGTAGTTATTAGCCGGGTAGCTAAGATCCCAGTCCCACAAGTGACTCCATCCAGACACAGTCTGGCACTCACACGTTGGTTTCGATCACTTACAGAATTAGGGCTGAACAGGCAAGGATAGAATCTCTAGCCTACCCAATTCTTCCTTGTTTTATTATCTCATCATGGCCCTACTGGATAACTGAGTGTTAATGTCATGGGCCCTTTTAAAAAACATTCTTAAACTAAAACTCAGTCCCCACCGTAGATGAAAACCATGTTCAATATTGCATTGGGCTCTTTGTTCATTTTTGGCCCACCAGAAAGGACTGGGTGGACTAGAAATCAGAGCACCTTGAACAAGGTCAGCGGCTAAAAAGATTCACTTTATGGCGCTCATTTTCCAGCACAGAGCTGCAGTTTTTGAGTTGCAAACACTGAAAGGAGGAGATATAAATATGAACAAAACTGCTTTCACTGAACACTTTAAAAATCATAAAGACATTTCTGTTAATATTAGGCCCTGCCTCCTCCCCTTGCCCCTTTTGAAAACAATACCTAAAATTTGAAAATGCAGCTTGTGTCCTGATATTTATAGGTGTACAAAGGAAGTGTCATCTCTCCCCATCTGACCCTAAAATTGGCTGGTTTCTTTTAGACTTCGGGGCAGAAGTGGATCAAGAGTACATCAGAGATAGTCAAGTTAGGGTGTGTTCTGAAATGTAAGATCTGGTCGCCTCAAAGTGAGTCAGTTTTCTCTTCCAGTGAGTGATATGAGCCATTATAATTTAAGAACAGTGAGAATATTGTACATAGGGGCAGTGATGGAATTGATCCTGGGAGAGGGAGAGGCCCAGGGGTATAATAATACAAGAACTGGAGCCACGCTTCCTGCTCCCCAAGACCAAACTGACCCCTGGGCGACCACAGGGCTCAGTGCCCATCGCTGGGGGCAGAGGAGGGGAGGGAAGGCTGCCCTACAACACAATCAGGGTTCAGGGCAGAGGCTGGAAAAGGTCTGCCTAGCTCTGTCTGGGGCTTGAACCCCCCGCTCCAGAGCTTCACCCCATCGGGTTCCCCCACACACTCCCCCCAGCAGCTCCTGGTCCCTCCTCAGTCTGGGTGGTTCCATGGCACAGGGTCTGTTGTAGGATCGTGTGCTCTGGACCCCACCCATTGCTGACCCAGCCTAGCATGGAGCTGCTGAGTGAGGCCAGGCTGCTGACCTTCCTCCATGGCTGCAAGGGCGACCGCATCTGCAGCATGGAGCTGCTTGAGCGCTGCAGGCCGCTGATCCAGCAGGGGAGCTTGGGGACAAGGCGGGTGTTTGAGGAGATGATGGTCCCTAGAAGGGGAAGCCCCCGGATTCCTATTCGGTGGGGGAAGCATCTATCTGTGCTGCTGGGGATGGGGATGGACCCTGTGCGTCACTGAGCCCCTCATGGCCGCAGCACAGAGCGGGCCTGGCCACTGCCTCAGAGACGTTGGGCACAAAATCAATTTCTAAATGAGAATTTCAGGTGGATCTGACAACCCAGGGAGTCTCAAACATGCCCCCCCGCCTCCCCACACCCCCGGTCATATGCTCAGCCCCAGGGCAGAACCCCTCAATCAGCCCTTCCCCCATGCCCGTTTCCTAAGAAAATTCTGATTGTCCCCTTGCTTGGGGGTGGTTTGTGTATATATTGTTCTCACTGAGATGAGCAGTGACATTTCCCCAGGCCTTTTATCCTGTTACCCGAGGGCCAAGTTTTGCAGAAGTGACTGGTTTCTGAGCGCCCAACCTGACGCATCCGAAACGGCCTGAATTTCAGAAAGTGCTAAGTGCCCCGCACTGAAGATGAGGCCTCTTTGGGCAGTGAAAAACAGAGGCATCCAAAATCACTGTGTATTTTGGACATGTATTTTGAGGCAAGAGAGAAACTCAGACCCTTGAGTTACCAAGGTCTTGAGTTGAGAAAGTGGATAAGGAAAAGTTATTTACTTATTCCCATAATACAAGAACTGGGGGTCACCAAATGAAATTAATAGGCAGCAGGTTTAAAACAAATAAAAGGAAGTTCTTCTTCACGCAGCGCACAGTCAACTTGTGGAACTCCTTACCTGAGGAGGTTGTGAAGGCTAGGACTATAACAATGTTTAAAAGGGAACTGGATAAATTCATGGTGGCTAAGTCCATAAATGGCTACTAGCCAGGATGGGTAAGAATGGTGTCCCTAGCCTCTGTTTGTCAGAGGATGGAGATGGATGGCAGGAGAGAGATCACTTGATCATTGCCTGTTAGGTTCACTCCCTCTGGGGCACCTGGCGTTGGCCACTGTCGGTAGACAGATACTGGGCTAGATGGACCTTTGGTCTGACCTGGTATGACCGTTCTTATGTTCTTACCAGACAATCCCATTGACTGAAAGAGGATTATGCACCCAGAAAGCTTTTCATTATTTCTTCCCTGGAACCTCTGTAATATCACTGAAGTAGTTTGTCACTAACACAGAGAGAGACTGAGTTTGCCCGGACAGCGCTATACCACTCTGGGCTCTAGATACTTTTTCCAAGGGGCCTCCACAGGTTCGATCATGGTGCAGTGTCATGGCTCCTAAATGTGCTGGCTAGGCTGCAGGACGGGTATCAGAGAAGCTGTTTCCCCCGTTGTCTCTGTAGCTCAAGGAGCTTATGTCTATTCCGCTTCAGCTGTAGAGATCTCAAAGTCAGGTATCATTAACACTATTTATTTAGCGGCTGTCTGATTTATTTGTACACTTGGGAGCGAGGGGAAATGAGGAGGAGTGGGAGAAATCTGAGAACATTGTGTGTGGTGAAAGCAGGATATCAATTCTACCCTTAAGACACAAATCAGGCAACATTTCTGGACAATGCTTGTTATATAGCAGGACAGAAATGTGAGAGTGGGGGACTTCCCTTTGAGCTGGTGGTGGATTTAATTAGGATCGTTCCTTCATTGTCAGTCACATTTGTAGAGATGTGAAGATGCTGCCCCAACCCATAATTCCACCCACACCTTATTTTCAGCCCCACTGTCCTCCACTGTACCTGTGCCTCCTTCTTACCTCCTTCCTCCCACCCCCTCCTCATCCTTGAGGATGAGGCTGGAATGGTGTGGAATTTTTGCAAGCACACAGCATTGGTCTAACTCTGCTGGCATTAAAGCCAGTGGGAGTTATACCCATTCGCTTCGATGGGAGCATCTCATCTGGATTCCCCACCCTGACCTGCAACTTTGCTGCGGTCTTCAGAGCCTGTCTACTGATGTTCCTCAGTATTCACCCAAAATAGAGAAAGCAGCTGTAATAGCATGTGCTACAGACAGCTCACGGTGTTGTCAGATGTAGAAGAATTCTTATATATATAATACAACTTGCCTTTGTTAACTAGGCACCTAGCAGCTGGGTTTTTGTTTCACCACTGTACCCTTCTCCGTAATGAGACAAGAGACTGTTCTGAATGGCATTCGAGGCTCGCAGTTGCGGTCATGCTGGAGATTCTACAGTTGTTCTCTGGTTGTTCAGCAGTGACATTGTTTTTCTAATTGTGGGTATTTCATAGATTCATAGATTCTCAGGGCAGAAGGGACCATTGTGATCATCTAGTGTGATGTCCTATATAACACAGGCTATAGGAATTGAATTAATTCCTGTTTGAACTAGAGTGTATCTCCTAGAAAAGCATCCAGATTTGATTTTAACATTCCATCCGATTGAGAATCCACCACATCCTTAGGTAAGTTTTCCCAATGTTTAATTAACCTCACTGTTAAAAATTTGAATCTTATTTCTAGTCTAAATTTGTCTAGCTTCAGCTTCCAGCTGTTGGATGTCATACCTATTCCTTCAGGGCTCTCTCAGATAACTGTGTTGAACTACCTAATTTGTTAGGGTAGATAAGCAGTCCTTACTTACCCAGAATCTTTCAAACGCCCCATTCAAGGTAGCCCGGTTCATTGCATTAATCTTATTAGTCTGTCTCTCACTAAAACTCCTCAGAACCTAATGGTACATTTTCATTATTTGTCTAAGAGACAGATGCTGTCAAGTGCCAAAATCAAGTTCATTGGGTTGGCCACATTTCCGCCTCAGTGGCAGTCTTTTGTCTGAATAAATAAAATGAATGCTGAGGGTTTTCCATTGTCTGAGCTATTATTAATGTATGTGTAACTGAGGAATGCTTCTGAAAAGTTGCAAGCTAGATTGTGCTTTGATATATCTGGAAATGTGAAAACTTTCCCCATGAAATAGGTGTTATAAATAAAGAAGAGTAAGAAAAGGAACCTGTGAACAGGAATTTAATAACCAGGGAGAATACTGCTTATTGAAGAGACTGGGATTTTGCAATCTAATATTGTATATTTTGTTCTTCCATACAGTTTGTCTGCATGCATCTTAATCTTTTAAGCTTTAATTTCACTGTCTTTATGCATTCAGACTGGCCCAGCTATTGACCTCTGTTTTTGTGATTGTATTTATGAGATTCTTTCCCTCTGACTTTTTTATTTTATTTTTTTTGTGTTGGAAAAGGGTTTATGGACATGGAACAGTAGTTTAAGGATACTGTGCTGTTTTAGTAATACAGGGCAACATTTTGTTTTGTGTCAGAAGCTGTGGGACCGATCCTCAGCTAGTATCAGCTGATGTACCTCTGGGAAAATTAACACAGCTACACAACTTAACACCAGCTGAGGATCTAGCCCTGAGGATTTTAGTTAAATGCAAAATTTGTCCCAAAGTTGAGCACATTGACCTTAATGGAAATATCCAAATAGCTGCACATCTGGCCATATATGCATGAAACCTGATATAAGACTAGAGAGAAGGCAATATTTTTCATTACATACTATAGCTTGTGGGGGGGGAATCAAAAAGGGGCCACAGCAGAACATATAGAGAGGAAAGAGGGTATCACTAGGGTTTCGGAACTATGGGGCATCATCTAATATAAATACATTGAAACAGGAGCCTGAAAAACAAAGAATCACAGTGTCCAGTCACCCAAGCAGTGAGCCCTCTTGCTCTCCATCCTCCAGCAGTATCACTGGGTACCCAACAATCCAAACCACGGAGCAGGTTGAGCTAAAAGTTGACTTGGCATCGCATACTGCAGGGTGAAAGGAGGTGATGCAGCGGCTGCAACTTCCTTTGCATGTTGCCTGTTAGCTGTACAGAGGCATTGCTGAGTGCTGTGGGATTTTCCATCTTTTACCCATACTGACCTTTTGAAGTGGTTGAGCTGTATTTTTCCTCTTTCTTCACTTTTCTAGAATTGCGTTTTCTCAATAGTTCTCCCTTGAGCAGCCCCTCCAAAAGGACATTCACCGACTGCAAATGCAACAGAATCTTTCTGGGGCTGTATTTTCCCAAGAATGCTCCTTTTTCTCAAGATTGTCCCCCAGGAGGTTTGACACCGGTGACTTCACAAAGAACAGTCAGACCAAAGCCGAAGGATCCGGCAAGTTAGATTTCTCTTCAGCTTCCACTCCCTATGCAACAAGCATTGCAGCCATGGGAGTCGAATATTTATTGATTTCTGACGAAATTGTGCCAGGCAAGAAAATGTCTTTACCTGGTACCAAAAACTAGCAGAGAAGATTGTTTTCCCAGTTCTGTAGGTGCAGGACTATGCCCTGCTGCGTTTGTCCCACCCACTCTAGCACATAGAGAAAGCTATGCCAATGGTGTCCCTGAAATCTGTTCCTTCTAACAGGTTATATCAAGCATGTTCCTTAAAGAGGAGAATCTTTAAAGGGTTAGATGTGGAGTTTGAATAAGCACTAAAGGAGTTTTTATGCTTATCTGACCCTTCTCAGCTTAGAGAGAAGATGGGTGAGGTAATCTCTCCTATAAAACCAACTTCAGCTGGTGAAAGAGACAAGTTTTCGAGCTCCACAGAGTTGTTCTTCAGGTCTGTGGAGCTCAAAAGCTTGTCTCTCTCACCAACAAAAGTTGGTCCAATAAAAGATATTACCTTGCCCAACTTGTCCCCCTCTCATCCTGGGAGACACAGGGCTACAAGAACACTGCAAACATCTTCTCAAATTACCCATACTACTTGAGAACAGCCCCCCTCATGGTACTTCTGCATGGGTTTACATGCTTTGCTGTGTCAGAGCCTTTGCTTCTAGTTCTAAACTAGAACCACAATGTGAAGGCATGTTCATTCACTTTAACGGGGGTAGGATCAGGCCCTTCATCCTCTTCTCTTGAAGGTCAAGTCTGTTATTTTTGCAGTCACACCTAGGAACCCTACTCGTGGACCGGGTCCCCATTGTGCTAGGTGCTGTACAAACACAGAACAAAAATACAGGCCCTGCCCTGAAGAGCTTACAATGGGAGTAGAAGACCAGAGACAGTAGGTGGCTTAACAAAACAGGGAGCACAAGGTAATAATGAGACAATGCTGGTCAGCATGATAGGCAGTGGTCTCACCACACCAGCACCCTGACCATTAGATGTCAAGTGTTTTGTAAGCTGCATGGGAGAAGAAGGATTTGAAGGAGGACAGTGAGGTGGCCTGGCAGATGTTTACAGGGAGCTCCTCTCATGCATAGCAGCTGGCCTGAGAGAAAGTGTGTAGCTACTTACTGAAAAAGTTAACCCATGGACCATAAAGGCTGGCACCACTGGCAGAGTGGAGGCAGGCGTCAACGTCTCAATAGGAGATTACAGATGATTTTGGATAGGGACAGGCCGTGAAAGTTCTGCCAACTTCTCAACCATAAGCCCCTTTATTCAGTTCATCATTTGTTGCCCTAGAACAGTGTTATCAGCCAGGGAGGTCATGAAAGACAATGGAGGTGGGGGTGGAGTGGCGAGGTGTTGAAAATTTTATTATGGTCTAAAGCAAAGAAAATGTCCTTCCCACCAAACCCAGACCCATCAAGGTCAATTACTCTCTGTCAACCTCTCGAAACACACACACACACACAAATCAGTTCTATAGGTTTATCATTGTTAGTGTCGAGACACTTTACTCTTACAGTAAATGTAAAGGGATCCCAAACATTATTGCTTCTAATAAGGGGCCAGCTACGTGAAAAGATTAGGAAACATTGTCCTTCGCCAACTATTCTCCCAAATATCGACATCTCTCTGAACTCATCTGTGAATCCTTCAGAGAATGCGTCTTTGATTCAGAAGGCCTCCCTGATACGCAGCACAGGGACCTACCTACTGACCTAGCTGCCTAAGAACTCCAGGAATTTTAGCTGAAAGGTTGCATTAATCTGAGCAGTTCACTGGGGATTATGACTGTCAGTCAAAGAGGAAAGTATGTTGTTTACCTAGCGATGTTTGGAATTAGCATCCTCCCTGTTTCCATTCTGAGCATGTCACAGAGACAGATTGCTGCCACCCTAGCAGAATACCAAGCGCTGCTTAAAAGAACTGAACGTACACGGAGAAATAATCAACATCAAAGGCGGCATTCTGTGCTGATCATCACATGCAACCCATTGGACTCTACAAAGAATAAAAGGCCAGCAGCAGGCTGATGGCCTGATGCAAAGCCCATGGAACTTGGTTCGTGAACTTGGTTCACACAGTGCAGTTGGTGCCGGTGGGTGCCCTAGTACCATAGAGCTATCTAAAGGATGGCTTGAACAGCTAGATCCCAGGCATACTTTACCCCGGTGTAAATCAGGAGGAACACTATTGAAACCCCTGGAGTTATGCCAGTACAAAACTGGTGTGAGAACAGAATCAGGGCCCCCAGTTCAATAACTGTATCTCTCTAAGGTCCTTATGGCCGCCACCACCGTAGTATCTGAGCATCTCAGAATCTTTAATGTATTTATCCTCACAGCACCCCAGGAAATAGGGCAGTGCTATTATCCCCTCTGCACAGATGGAGAATTGAGGCCCAGAGAGACCGAACTGGTTGTTTGGTTTAGTGCTGCTGGTGCTGGTGGCCTGTGATACACAGGAAGTCAGACTAGATGATCTGATGGTCCCTTCTGGCCTTAAGCTCCATGACGTTATGACAATGGTCTCCAAACTGTGGGGTGCGCCCTCCTAGGGGGCATGGAGGAATGTCTGGGGGGGCACACAACAGGGCCCAGGCAGCCCCCACAGAGGGGTGGGGAGGCAGCACCACCCAGCCGCACTTCTGCTGCACCCCACCCCCTGCTCTACCCATGACCCAGCCCCAGCCACCGCACCAATCCATCCCCTGCTCCAGCCCAGCTCTGCCCTCGTTCCTCTCCACCCCCAGGCCAGCTCCGCCTCTAGCCCCAGCTCTTCCCCCATCTCCAGCTCCACCTTCAGCCCAAGCTCCTCTGCTGAGCCAACTGTGCAGTGGTGGAGCGAGGCCGTGGACAGATTCCATTACTGGTAATGGGGGGCGGGGGGAGCGCGTGACAGGAAAAGTTTGGGCACCACGACTTGCCCAAGGTCACTCGGGGAGTCTGTGGTGGAGCAGGAACATGAACCCAAGTCTAACATGCTAACTATGGGCATATCTTCCCTGCCCTGTATGTTGTATATTGACTTGCACCTAAAAGCACTGCTAACCCCTCCCACCCCCCAAAAGTAACCTATACACTGGCTTTCTGCAGTCATTTCTTATTGTGAGTTACAGGCAGATTTGCAGTATAATTTAATACTAATAACAAGATGTCACTTCCTTAAATTAAGATATAGTGCTTCATAAAATAACGACACATTGTGATTAAGAGAGAGGTAGTGGAATCCCTTTAATTATCTGACTGTAACGAGGAATTGTTAGAATAATAAATGGCAAGCACAGAATTGTAGGTAATGCCCTTTGGAAGTGAATTGAGAATGCCTGAAAAATACCTTTGTGTCTCTCTTGGGTCTGAAGCCTGCCACATAATCACACAAGAGAGAGAGTGGGGGAAACCCTGCCCCATTGAAGTCAATGGCCCGCCCATATTTCATTCAATGCCGGCTTCCCTTCATTGCCACATTAGTGTGCCTCTGCCCTGATAGGGAGAGTAACTTTATTTCTGTGTCTGTTCCGTCTTTTGGCTCTAACAAGGCTGTTCCTAGTGGCATGTATAGTGTGGCCCACTGGGAAATGTACAGCACCAACCAGCCAGCAGATGAAAACCTTCAGCCACTAAACATCTCCGCTTCATTCAGCCTGGTGACCCAGCGCTGACAGGATCTGTGAACTCCGCTGGTAGCGCATCAGACCTTTCAGCTAAGGGTCCAAGGTAAAAGTCCCTGTTGAGGCAGAAGTGCATTAGAAAGGAAGGGGTGAGCGAGTAGCTAGGGCACAGTCCTGGGGATTGGGAGATCGGTGTTTGATTCTCTGCTCTTTCATCAACTTCCGGTGTGATTTTTGGGTAAGTCACTTAACCTGCATCTCAGTTCCCCATCTGCAAAATGGGGTTAATAGAATTGCCCTACCTTACGGGGTGGTGTTAAGGATAAATACATTAAAGATTGTGAGGTGCAGTATCTGAACACTACTCTGGTAATGGGGTCCCCCCCCCAAGTAGATAAGATAAATGAATAAACCATAACCAACCCCTTGTGCCACTCACCTTCCCATTTGTACACACTTGCCAGCATGACTAACACTTTCCAGTTCTACCTCCTGAAGCTTCGTAATATAATTTAATTGGTATAAAATAGCACCCAAGCATTAGAATGTCTCTGCAACTAGTAGCTAGCTGGCCTTGCGTTTCACTGAGCGAAGCCCAGGAGTTAGAGGGCAAAGCAGAACTCTAGGTGCTCCAACTCTTCCTAAATGCAAGAGAAAGGGTAATTAACAGATGGATCCCAGTATGCTGTGAATCCAGGGGGGTGGCTTGGGCCTCTCTCTATTCTCATTTGTCATGGCGTGTAACATGCTGCATTTACATAAGAAAACATAAGAGCCCTGGCATGAGACAGTTCTGTACATCTGTGTGTCTTCAGGGGGTTGCATCTCTTTTCTGGACACCAGTGTTGTTTCGTTGGTGCCTTTCTTTGTGTGTAAAGAGATGAGCAAAGGGCCCTAAGATATTGCACTTGGTTTTGCTTCCCCTTGCAAGTAAAGCTCCATGACATTTGATTGTTGTGGTTTGAAGGATCTGTAAAAAAAAATTTAATTCTGTTCCCCTTCATGTATTGGTTTTAATCCCCAAGTTACAACTGGAGTGCCAGATTTGAACAAGCCGAATAAACTTTAGCAGAAACGTCCCCGTTTTGTGTGGAATGCCTGCGAAATGCAGTTTCACGTGATTTCCACCCAAAACAATGATAGCAAACCTGCTGCAAATTTGAGCTTTGCAGTGGAAGTTTGGGCACAGGTCAGATTGCAGCCTACCATATCGCGTTTGTTAACGTTACAGTCTAGTCTACAGCGACTTGGCCTTCTTGTAGGTATTGTATCACTGTGTCAAATCAAGTCGTTACCTCTTTCACAAATAGCTGTCAGGAAAAGCACCAATCATTTCATGTAGATATTTTAATTTTCTGCTTGGATTCACTGAGCAGCTGTGATTTCTCATCTTTGGACTGTTGGTTGGATTTGCATAAGGCCATTAAGGACTGTTAATGATGTTTATCACCAATACAGCTGCCATTTATATTAGTGTGGCGTAAGTAAAATTAAAGATCCACTAATATTAGTAATTATTATTGCCAGTGCAATGTAACAATCCTGAAACTTATCAGCAAGATGATGATTTCTCAATGTACTGTATATTACCTCCGCAGAAACAAAACTAGAAGCACTAAAGCAAAGTTATCACAACTTTGCTCGCGCTGAATGTTAGAACTGCTGCAATACAATTGAATCTGAATGATTATCAAACTAAACAGCTCTTGTGCCAGCTACTGCCCTGCCTGAAAGTGATTTGAAAAGTCTTGCGTCTAACATTTTGTTCCACGTTCCCTAGGAAAAGGGAGGATTTCAGGACAGGATTTAAGGCTTTTGCATAATGAAATGATGCCGCGTTTTAACAGCATTTGCTTCTTCATGGGGGGATTTAGCTCTATCCTAAACCACCCCATTTTAATATGGAGTTTGACATGCTGCAGTGTCTATATGAAGGATTCTGTAGGGCCATACAGAGGGACACGTCCCCTGTGGGGTTCAGAATTCAGCTTTTCCTGAGCACTGCAGGCGGGAAAGGACAAATCTAGATTTACTGCCATGTAGATTGTAAGCTCTTTGGGGCATGGGGCCACCTTTCTGTTCTGTGTTTGTACAGCAAGTGGCTCAGTGGGGTCTTGGGGCAGGACTGGAGGTACACCTCTACCCCGATATAACGCTGTCCTCGGGTGCCAAAAAATCTTATCGCTTTATAGGTGAAACCGCGTTATATCGAACTTGTTTTGATCCGTCAGAGTTCGCAGCCCCGCCCCCCCGGAGTGCTGCTTTACCGCATTATATCTGAATTCGTATTATATTGTGTGGTGTTATATCAGGGTAGAGGTGTACTAGGCATTATGGTAATGTAACCCACACACCTCCTGGGTGTGCTGTTCTGGCCCATCCTGTGGCACCGAGACCACTTAGATAGAGTTAAATGAGTCTGCTACAGCCTTAGCTAACAGCCAGTTGGCTTTTAGCTCATGCGATAGAGGCTCATGCACTAAGCTCCAGAGATCCCGGGTTTGATCCTGTTCTCTGATAACCGGGGTCTGTCGGCATTCCAGTAACACTAATGATAAATGGATTCTCCCATCCTTTCTTCTCTCCAAGGAGACATGCAATTGTCACAGTTCCTTTCTACCTTTCCATGGAGCTGTCCAGAGCAGAGCTCTGGTATTCAAGTTGTGCTCTACCTCTCCGAATTGGGCCCTGGGACAGATTAGTTTTGATCTACCAGTAATTCAAATTTGAGACCTCATCCAGTGCCCACTGAAATTAATGGGAGTGTGTCCACTGGACTTTGGCTTGAGTCCTTAATGCAAAGTAGGGCCTTGTCTACCCTCAGAAATTGCACCGGTTTAACGCAATCAGTGTCTAAATCGATTTGGGTAACTCCGTGCAGTCCCCCAGCACAGACACTCTTAAATGGGTTGAGGAGCGACTAATGTTAGAGTAGCTTAATTCGATTTGTTAGGGCTGGTTGGTTGATATCACTTTCCACAGGACCCTAGGCTTTTCTTAGCCATCTTGTCAGTCAAGCGCCAGGCAAGCCCAACCCTGCCAGTCTGAGGCAGTAAGAGTATAATCAGCTGTTTAATTAAAAACTTAAATACTGCCACAATTCAAGGGGATTAGCAGATATCCACAGCAAATGCTGAGCAATAATACTACAGTATTCCCTTCCTAAAGGATGTATGGACACACACTGTGGTTAATTTAACTATGGACTTAATGCAACTGCATGGGCAAGCAGTTAAGCAGGTGAATTTTTCCATGCAGTTACTCCGTTTTCATGCACGGTTGTGCTGTTGGGATATGCAGTCCTCTTTCCTCCTGCCACAGGACCACAAATGCAATCAGCTGGCTCCCCCTCTGTTCAGAGAGCAGGCAGGTGGCTGGTTCTCAGCGAGATGCCCTCAGCTCTCAAACAAGTTTTCCTGCCCCTCCTCTCTGTGTTTCCCCCACCCCAGCTCCGGGATAGCTCTGGTCTGTTGACTGTCAGGGCCTGTTGCAATGTCTGTCTGTTTACATGGGCTGCTGCAGAGACTGGGGTTTGGATCTGCATGGGGAGAGGAATTCTGTGTGGTGTTGGACACTGAATTCTGCCAGCTATTAGGAGGTACACGTGCTATTTAATTTTATTCTTGTCATTTGCACTGGGGTTGCCGACACCTTGGAGAGAGGTCCCTTCTTATTTAAATTAGACACACATTTTAAATGGGCAACTGTGAGCCTCAGTTGCCTTAAAATGTGGCCCCGAACCACCATCTCAGTTCATTCCTCCTGGCAACACTGGCCAGCGATTAATCTTTTGACTTCCATCACTATGAAATCCTATTACAATATCCGAGAACTGATTAGCAGTTTCCATCAAGGATTTGAAGAAACATGACTGTCAGACATGCCAGTGGGCCCAGAAAGCCATCTTCCACAGGGAGCTCCCTCTAGCTTTAAAGGGACTTCCCTGGCTCCTAGAATAGCATGCAAGGAGATTCCCAATTTATATCTTGCCACAGCTAATTAAAGAGACTGATACTGTGTGTGCTCCCTGCAAATTGCAGGGCTTCGGAATGCTTGTAAATTACCATGGATAGCAAGCAATATGTCAGGCAGCACAGAAAGCGTTTAGAAACCTGATCTCAGCCTCCAGCTGTGTGGCACAGACGCAACTTCACTGACTGTTCCCGTGCAATTCAGACCGGAAAGGTAAAAGTGCAAAGAATGATCCAATCCTCTATGCTTCTGAGGTTCCTTTAGATCATTGTAATGCTTATTACGGGCTTATTAAGAGTACTGAACAGCTGAGGTAGCCGTTCTAGCTCGCCCTCTTGCCTTTCCTGTAGCCACTGCAGGGTGGATGTGTGGCACAATGGAGATCCAGCAGCAGGAAACCTTTCAGTGTATCCCTTTCTGCACGTGTCTAGTACACTTTCCTTCATCTTCTCTTAAGAACCTGTTTGTTGATGCAATTACCTTTATATTTTTGCCTGCTATTAGCAGCGTGGAAGCGGCTTGAATCTGTAATTTGTGTAAAAGAGCTATTCCATCATGGACAGTGGGAAAATATTATTATTATTATTATTTTATTTATTAAACGTATAGTCCAGCAGTGCCTAGAGGACAACCAGATCACAGCCCCTTTATGTTAGACACTGTACAAATGTATAGTAAATGATAAGACACACAAGTGGGCTGAGATGGGGATTGTGGGAGGTGGGATAACGTTCTTAGCCAGAATCAGAAGCTGTAATCAGCACCCACCTCCTATCCAATGGCATCTACTGGAATCATCCACTGTTCATTTCACCACGTGGCAAGCTTTCTCTTGGTCATTTTCCTTTTATGTTTACAGCTGCTTCTGCATGCACTAGATCTCAGCTAGGGGAGCCCAGTAAACTAAGTGTTCTCTCTCAACTTGCTTTCATTCTTGCTCCTCCTACAAAGAGAAAATGTTAGCAGACTTCAAGACATTGTCCCTATAGGGGCTCTGCATCAGGATGTGCATGTGCCCGTTCACTCTTGATCAGAGATTTTGTCAGCAGTGTCCAATGTGTTTGAGGTCTTGACAGCAATAATCAAAACTAGGAGAGTCTTAACACGGGCTGGATGTAGTGTCTTCCTTTCTTGCTAATTAGTTTCTTTCTCCCCTCCCCTGCACATGCTGTCTGTTGCCTTGTGAGTATTTCTTTCCTGTATTGTAGTGTTCTTTTCAACGACTGAGCAGTCTAGAGCAGTGATACTCAGACAGAGGCTTGCGAGCCGCAGGTGACTCTTTAATGTGTCCGCTGCGACTCTTTGCAGCACATATTAAAACACCATGTGATTTAATTATTAACCAATCAGGATGTGTTTACTATGTTATTAACCAATTGTAGTTGATAAAATAATAATACTTGGTCAGTCATTTTGCTGTGAGAATTTTATACATATAATTTTATATAATTTCCCCTGTCATGCTGGTTAAAAGTGAATAATAGTACTATAGTAAATGAAACAATGAATTCACACTACAATGGGTCTTTTGGGTAATGTTGATCACTGATTTCGCTTCTGAACCACTGAGGTCTGAGTATCACTGGTCTAAAAGGATCAAGATAAATAACTACATTTTAGACACAAGAAAAGAATAAAAAATGGCATTTCCTGTTTTCCTCTCCACGGTATTTCTATCCCTACTCTCACTGTCGCTCGCCAAAGATTTCTTCACCGAGGGACACTTGGTCATGCTGAGCCAGATATGGGTTTCAGGAGCATTTGTAATCAGTCCCCATAAGGCAACTTTTCCATGCTGCATGGACTAACAACTTGATGCTTATATTGCTTTGGTTACTATGGTTGCAGTGCACAACCTAAATGACAACACCAAGAATTAAGTTGTCTCTTGGATATATTAAGATGTATGTGTCAGTGTGTGAAAGGTTTAAAAATGTAACTAACAGCCCTTCACATTTTCCACAGTAACTCTTGAGGGATTGACCATAAAGAGACAAGGAGAGTGATATATTTTTAACTGAGCAATCTGTAATGTCATAGTTACAGTTCAGCTGAACCCTATAATGAAATTCTTCATCTCACAGAGAAATATAGGGCCAGAGTCTCTCCCCCATCCCAATCCCATTGCACTGCTCCAGCAGCACAAAGGAGACTGAATTTGGCCATATATGGCCTGCTGAGAATTTGCCTGGGGGGTTCTCATCAGGCATAAATCTGCTGTAACCTATGCCATCCCCACCCCCCACCCAGATGGAGGGGAATCTCGGCTTTACTTTGCAATAGCAGCATAGATGTGCCATGACTTATGTGAAACATGAACTTCCCGTAGAAGCCCAGTTCCTTATATAGGTCCCACTCAACTTGGCATCAGAAGCTAGGTTCCTTCCAGCTCTTAAAGCATCTCTAGTCTGCCATTGGGTACATGTTTGTAATCCCATTTGAGATAATGGGGTTGTTCAGGTGTGATGCAGGGCAGAATCTGACCATCTGTGGGATAGCCCGGCTGTATATGAAGGTCGATTTTGACCTTCAGGATTGTTATTACATATGATGAACCATGACTCAGAAAAAAGCCAACTTTAATTTCAGATTCCAATCTGAGATGGACCCATGAAGCTTACATAAGGAGTTCACAGAAAAAACTGTGTGAATCAGCTGGTACAGGGTATTATCCCTGTATAGTGATCATTCATTAGATGGAGGTTCCATGGCAACCAACAAACTTCTTTACTTGGGAAATGATAGAAATGTTACAACATCTCTAAGTAACGCGAATGATTATAGGGGTAAAATGTCCAGCCCTGATTCTGCCCAGCCCAGCACACAGGATGATATACAGCATCATAAGGACAATGTTAAATAGAATAAATGTAATTTTATAAAACGCTTGTAAAAATGAAAAAACAAAATCAAATGAGGGAGCCCAAGAAGAAAGACCATCTAGGAGCCTAAATATGGATTGAGGAGCATACCTCTAGGCTCCTAAATTGAGTATTTCAATCATAACCTACAGACGTGCATAGAGACAGACCCTCAACTGGTGTAAATCTAATCTGACCCACCAATCACATGGGCCTGATTCTCATTTCAAATAAACATTCTTTCCACGGCTCTGGCAGTGTAAAGAGGTGTTAACCTGAGCATGAATTACACTTACACCTACTTAAAAAGTGACAATGTAAAGAGGCCTTAGAGTATGACATTTCAAACGATTTGTTTTGCTAGCAGTCTGGAAAATGCCAGTAATGGAAGGGTTAATACCAGAGATCTCTGTTTTCTTTCAGCTTTCTGAAACGGGACCCTTTGTATAGATAACGTGGAATGAAAATGAAGCTACTGTTGATTTGATTGAATTCTTGCACAAGCATGACTTGAGGATGTGGCGGGAACACGTATTTATAAAGATAAAGCCAGATCCTCAGTTGGTGTAAATTGGCCCAGCTCCATTGACTTCACCAGAGCAGTGCTGATGTACACTGGCGGAGGATCTGGCCCAGAATGTTTGAAGTGCACTGGAGAAATAGAAAATGGAGATTTGAGGAGACAGTTCAGCTGTGGGGACGTCCTAGGGCTGCGGAAAAAATAGAGCATAGTTTAGCAAATTATAGATGTTACAGCCCCGTGACAGCTTTTAATCTGCCCTTTTGAGACTATTAGCTAATGAAGTCAAGGACTGAATTACTCAGTGGCCTTTCTCTTCTACAGTCCTAGTTTGTGTCTAAATTGGCCCACAGTGACCCAAATTCCTTCCGATTTCTGTGGCTTTGAAAGGTATTGAGTGAGAGGAACTATGCAGCAATCCTGTTTTATCCTCTACTGAACGTGTATTGCATGTCCTTTTATTCTTAAGGCTAGTCTTCACGGTACTGCTAGCTTGAGGTATAACTTGAGTGCCGCCCTTAATGCAACTCCTGCCCACACCGTGAAATCTCTAGCTCAAGGGAGATTGTGTGTTAGACTTAAGTAGCTGCCCCATGGGGGACAAGGGGAGGGTTTGAAGCTCAAATGCCGCTGATGCTGGAATTCATAATACAGAGGGGACAGCTGCAGTGGGCTGCTAATATATAAGGCTATAAGAAAATCACAGGCCGTGAGTCCGGTGCAGAAACAGCAAATTTTAACACTGACCGCAACTGTCAAATTACGCTGCAACTCTTTTGAAATGCTACTTGCAAATTTGCCCCAGCCACTGCTCCATCCCTGCCCATTGGAGGCAGGGATGGAGGAGAGTGGGGCCGGGGACCCATGTGGGTCAGGGCCAGGATCTCCAGGGGCTCACCCCACTCAGTACTCCAGCTCTGTTGGCCTCACACTTTGTCCAGTTGCAGTTCTGCCTCTGTCACGTGGCACGGGCCAGGCCTGCTGAGCAGCAGTGATTCCTGCACAACCTTGAGGACTTTGCCTTCCATAGCTGCCTGGCCACATTGTGGGATGGGCTCGGGGAGGGCCAGGTGGGGGTTGGGGCGTGTGCCTCTCACAGAACACAGGGCTATGCCAGCCCCAGACAGGGCCTTCAGCAGTCTGAGCTGGGGCCAGCTCTAAGATGTGGGGTCTCAGCCCCACCCCCACCCCACCCCATCGACTGGAGAAATGGGAGGATAGCCAGCCCCTGTTGGAAGGTAAAGGACCCAACCTCTATCAGTTACAAAACAAGTGTTTAGGTCCTGCACCCTCCCCCACACATACACGCAGCACCCCAAACCACAACTTTAACAAACAGTGACAGCAACTTTTAACCAAAATATCACAACTTTCTGACAGCCTTACGAATAACACAAACACTGTGTGGGTGTATCTACATCACAGTGTAAGGTGTGATTGTAGCACAGGTAGGCCTGCCCATGCTAGCTTTAATCTAGCCAGCACCAGTAACAGTAGCAGTGAAGATGTGATGGCACAGAATTCAGCGCAGGCTCGCAATCTGTGCATACTCAGGGCCTGATTCTCATTTACACTGTGTCTCTTTACATTGCTCTGCTGGGCTAAAGGGCGTAGATTGGGTGTAGGTTGCAGTTACAAGGCCCCTTTATACTGCCTGAATTCATGTAAATCAAAATCATGGCCGACATCTTCCAGAACATTCCTTGGGCCAGCAGGCTGCAAAATGTGCAGTGTTCTAAGGGTTAATCGTTGACAATGTGGGCACACAGTTACACTTCAATCTTCTGTGACAAGAAGGGTTTTTACAGATAATGAAAAGTGAAAATGAAGTTTCTTTTGGTTTGATTGAATTCATGAAGAAACATGACTCAGGGATGTGGATGGAAACCATATTTTATTAAGGGAATGTCTGACGTACCCTCTAGAAATGGAAAATAAGGGTTTAAGGAGACAGATTAGTTATGGGGCTGTGGAAGAAATAGTCATAATTAAACTTTAGCTGATTGAAGAAGTTAACAACTGTATGAGCATTTGTCATTCACCCCATCAGTGCTCTTAGTTAAGAAAGTCAAGAACTAAATTAGCCTTCTGTCTTCATGGATCATGGTTGTCTCTGATGTATATATTTTAGTAATGTGTGTTCATTGTGTCCTGTACACAGAATCGTCACCTCTCCCAATTTTATTCATATTTTTAAGGCCAGAAGAGAGCATTAGAAAGGTGCTAGCTCCCCCGGAAGTGGGCAGGCAGAAAGCAGGACCATGTCTGTGGAGTGAAGGCTTCCTCTAACAATGTCTATCAGAACTACCCCTGCGCTTGTACAGCGATGCCCCACTGCCATCACAGACCTGTGTCTTATGGCACCATGTGGCCTTCGGAAGTTCAAAGAATCCCTTCTCACGGTTCTAAAATTGAATGCACCCACTTGAATGCAATGGTCCCCATTTAAAGTCAACGTTTGCCAGCAATGACCACAGAGCGAGACAGGGAAATACTGCAGTGTGAGATAACTGTTGACAAATGTTGCTTTTTTCATGGCAGCCATTGTGCATGCATATTGCAGAGTTTTCCTAAGGAGACCTCAAAACAGCAATTGCAATGGCTAGTCTTTATCTTGTGTTAGAGGTTTAAATAACCATCCAGTACATGTCCAAAGCTCAGGAGAATGGATGGACTATGAAAGCTAAAATACTAATAGCTCAGTCAAAAATGTGAGAGCCTAGTGTTATAGGGATCATTCCACTGATTTTTGCCTTTGGACTGTAATTCTGATTGTGACAGAGTTATGCTGCTTTAAATGTAAGCCTTCCAAAAAGGAGATTCTGAGTATAAGACTTGGTAGTATATCTGATCTTTTCCCAAGTATGTTTGTCCAGTGCGACCTAGCTAAAGAAAGGCTTTTCTGTTTCTGAGAAATATTATAAAAATATTTTCAATGACCTTGCACACAGTTTGAAAATGTGTGTGATGCTCGAGAATTGAATCTTAAATTCAACCACCTTCTAAGGTAAGTAATCCCTATTCTAAGGACTTGATCTAGATATTTCCAGATTAACTCATCCAGTTGTTATTGTGTTGATATCATCTCATAACTTCTGAGTTGTTATGCTTCATTAGATCACCTAGTCTGATCACCTGTATAACACAGGCCAGAGAATTTCACCCAGTTTTACCCCTTCACTGAGCTCGATGATTTATCTGACTGTTAAAAATGTGTGCTTTATTTCTAATTGGAATTTGTCTAGCTTTAATGTTTTAGGTGTCTTCTAATTTAACTCTGTAGCCAGGCACTTTGCAGACTTAATTAGGTTTAATTCAGAGACTGAGGCAGTTAATGACAAGCTAATATCCCTGCAAACTTAGCTCCCAATTCTGCAACCTGCTCTCTGATGGAAAACAAACCGCTGGAGCTCCATTGAAATCAATGAGATTCTATGTAGTCTGTATCTGTAGCAAATTTTCACTGTTACTCTATCCTATATACTAATATGGAGCACCTATAGATATGTTATACTGTGTTCATTTAATATACATGACTTTATTATCAGCAAATCATTCGTGGATGATATGAAGTTGGGAAGCATTGTCAATACAGAGGAGGATCAGAATATTATACAGGAATAGCTGGATGACCTTGAAGACCAAATGAGGTGAAATTCGATAATAAGGTCATGCACTTAGGATCTAATAATAAGAATTTCTCCCACAAGCTGGGGCAACAGAGGAGAAGACAGACCTGGGTGTGTTGGTGGAACACAGGATCACCATGAGCCACCAACATGATGCAATGGTGGAAAAGGCAAATATGATCCTAGGATGTATCAGGCAAGGCATTTCCAGTAGAGATACAGAAGTACTAATGCCATTGTACGTGGCACTGGTAAGATTTCAACTGGAATGCTGTGTACAGCTCTGGTCACCCATGTTCAGGAGAAATGAATTCAAACAAACAGGTACAGAAGAGCTACTAGGATGACCAGAGGAATGGAGAGTTGATCTTATGAGACTGGAAAAACATGGCTTGTTTAACCTAGCAAAAAGAAGGCTGATGGGGGGAAAATATGATTGCTCTCTGTAAACACTACGGAAGGTGAGAGCTATTTAAGCTAAAAAAAATGTTTGCACAAGAACAAATAGACCAGGGACAAATTGAGGCTGGAAATTAGAAGAAGGTTTCTACCCATCAGAGGGATGAGGTTCTAGAACAGCCTCCTAATAGGAGTTGTGGGGGCAAACAACTTAATTAGTTTTAAGAGCGAGCTAGACAAATTTATGAGTGTGATTGTATGTCCTGATTGCTTGTGATGGTAGGTGGCAGGGCTCAACAGCCCTCGGGCTCACTTCCAGCTTACACCTTCTGTTCCTGAAAGCTCATGTTTCAGGGTTTCAGCCAGACACCTGGAGGGGTCAAGATAGGATTTCCCCCCCCCCCTCCCCAAGCATACAATATACTCTGGGTTGGGTCTCCTTCCTCTGAATCATTAGAGATGGCCATGTTGGAGATGGGACACTGGACAGGGCCAGTGCTGTGAGGTGGCACCAAGCATTCTGTCCCTAGGGTGCTTGGCTGGCTGGTTCTCGCTCACATGCTCAGAGTCTAAGTGGTCACCGTGTGTGGGGTCAGGAAGGAATTTCCCCACGTGTTAGGTTGGCAGTGACCTTGAGGGTGAGGGGGAGATTTCACCTTCCTTTGCAGCAAGGGGTGTAAGTCACTTGTCAGGATTATCTGATGTATCTCATTCAGTCAGCTCCCTGCCACTGGGGGGACCTCGGGCATTGGTGCAACATAGTCCCTCTTATTCTCTGCCTGTGGCACATGATAGTGTAGTGTCCTGTGGGCTTTAACAGTTTGGTCTAATTTTGGGTTTTGGGTGGTGGCGGCCTGTGATATACAGGAGGTCAGATTAAATCATCTGGTGTTCCATTTGGCCTTAAACTCTGACTTTGATGACTTCTGTTTTCCTGTCCTACTCAAAGTCATAATACACAGTCCTACAAGAGTCTACTTAACTATCTAAGTGTGTAGGAAAAGTCATCTTCATATTATATGGTACCACTTGCATATGTGACCATACAATTCAAGAATAAATTGTACCAGCTATGCGCTAAGGGGCAGAGTTAAGGTTATGTTACTTTAGCATTTCCTGATTTTTCAGTGCATAACTTTGCGACCATAACACAGTATTTTGTATGAGATTTCCTAAGGTTTTTTTTTTAAAAAAGAGAGAGAGAGAGGTAATAAAAAAGTAGGAAAAAAATAAGAAAAGAGAGTTTCACTGTCCAGGACTTCAAACTCAGTTGGTTTGCAAAAGTTTGTGAAGAGTGGTTGTGATTTTCAAAGTGTCTAAATGACTTTTAGAAGCACAGATCAGATTGACTGCCACTGATAGTTGTGCTCCTGAATCCCATTGACTTTTGCTGTGCCTTGTGTGCCTAAATCACTTGCACCCTTTTGAAAATCCCATCCAGAGTGTGTAACTAGTTGACTGTTGTGCACCAATCGTGTGTGTCTGAAGGTGTTTGGCAACACACCACCAAAATGCCCAGCATGGTGCATTTTCAGAGACCTACAAAAGGCAGCTCCTCACCACACTGCATTAGGAGCTGTGCAGCATCTCAGATGCATAGGCGCAAAACTCGTTTTGTGGGCTCGTCACAAAACAACAAGTAGCCTTCCTCACAGGTCTCTTTTGAAGTTAAATTAATTATTGTTGGTGACTGCTTGGAGATCCTAGGGTGGGAGGTGCTTTCTGTACAGTGTTAGTCTGCGTTTCTCAGTCCGGGGATCACCACCCAAAACTGGGGTGGGGAGGCGGAACATTTCAAAAGGTTCATGCGATGGCTCCGGTCCTGCAGGATTGGCTGGGCTCAGCTCCCTACGCTGGGTGTTGCCTTCTGCAGGGTTACAGCACCACTCAGATTTGGCCCAACCATCCCTCAGTCAGGAAGATGCGGGGGTGGGGGACTGGGTCAAACCTGAGTGAGTGGCACAGTGAGCCCATGCACCAGGTCACAACTGTGCTTACATAGATTTGGCCCAGCTGCCCCCCCACACAAGGGAGTTCAAGGCCAAATCGAAGCAGCACCTGCAACCACAGAGGTCACAACACCCAGAGTGAGGAGCCGAGCCCAACCAGCCCTACAGCACTGGAACTGCAGGAGCCGCTGCTGCAGGGAGACTGCAGGGTGAGATCTGCAACAAAGACCCCCCAGGCCTCCCGCCGCGCCCCCTGGGGCCAGGACCCAACACCCCACCTCCAGCCTATTTACTGGCTTGCAACAGGCCCTCAAATGGGTCCTGAGCCCAAAAAGGTTTGAGAAGCTCTCGTGTAAATGGCTCTGCAGGATGGGAGGCAGCAGAGAACCAGGGCCCCCTGCATCCTCCCAGTTTTCTAGCTGTATTCCTTTCCATTTAAAATATAAACATTCCCTGCGTTTCCCCTTTAAAATCGGATATTGTGTGGTGCTGAGCCCATCACACAGGGCGCCGGAAGCTCTCTCAGGGGGCTTGCAAAGTTTTTAACAGACGATCAATACCTCAAAGGATTGGGCCCTCAATCCCTCTACCACCCACCCATCTTACAGGACTCTAGAACTGTGACTTTCTCCTAACCAAACGATTTGGGCCCAAGTTCTGCCTTCAGTTACAGCTATTAAAAAAACCTACTGATGCACAGGGATGATTAGACCTGCCTAGAAGTAACTGAAGGCAGAATGTGACCGTGGATAAACAATGCAATTGCTGTCCATTACCATGACTGTGCCACCTTTAGGTGCCAGAGATTCAGTCTCACCTCTGGCCTTTTTGTGCCTCTGGACGGCGGTCTCAGAAACGCAATGCGTTCCTAAACTTGGATTTCCCATGTCACGTGTTAATGGATGGGGCCAGCTTGCACTATGAAATGACTGTCCATCCTTTGACACAGAGAACTTGTGATGATGAGAGCTTGGCTCACTCCTCCTTTTGCATATTTTCTCAGGTGGTTGCACTGTCATCATGGAGTCTGCTGCGAGATTCAACCTACTACACACTGTCTGTTGTTGCACTCATTGTGGTAAGTTTTTGAAGGCTATTATGACGGTGCTTCTGCTCAGGAAACCTTTGTGTCTCCTATGGTCCTCATCAGGATTGTCACTGGGGACAGGTTAAGACATAGGCACTATAATCTTGTGCCCTGGCTCCAGGAGTCATGTCACAGACAAACCTCTTTTAAAAAAAAAAAGGCTGCTTCTAGCCTTCCTGATTGCAGAGGAAAACTTAAAAACGCAACATGGGTGTAATTGATACAGCAGTGCTCACTTGAGTCTGCAGAGAGCATGAAACAATAGCTCTGAGAGGAGTGAACAGCCCTATTCATCTCAATGGGGTGGTAACTCTGAAACCCACAGTACATCTATACTGCAGCTGGGAGAGAGCCTCCCAGCCCGGGTAGATAGACTTGTGCTAGTGGGACTCACATTAGCCCACTGAAAATTGCTGTGTGGATGTTGTGTCACCAATGGAGGCTCGGGCTTGCCACCCAAGCTCGGACCCCTCATGATCCCAGAAATGCACGAGCACAGGTCCCACTAGCACAAGTCGGTCTACCCAGGCTGGGAGGCTTGCTTCCCGCTGCAGTGTAGACATACTCCCAGAGCTCGGACCTCCAGTCAGGCCATGGAGTGGGTGCTTAGTTCTGATTTGTTTCCCTATGTGGGGAGAGGATGGAAGGATCAGTGCATTTCCTACCTCAAATTTGAGTCATTCCCCGCCCCGCATCCTCTTGGTCCTCTGGCTCTGCTACCAGGAAGCCCTCCATACTCAAGAAGGGACACGCTTTACCCCTGTGGGAAGGAAATCAATTCATGAATACAGAATGTTACTACGAGTCATATACATGCACACAGACTCATGGGATTTAGTGGGTACTAGTGTCAAACCCTACTGGTGAGGTTGCAAGATGGTTTCATTGATAACACCTTGTGACCAATTGTTATAATTCTCCAAAATATTTAGCAGTTGTGAAAATCAGGCCACTTATATAGCACCCTAACCGTGGATTTAGAAGCCAATGGCCTGGTTATCAACACTGCTCCCTGTTCAGCTCCCATCATGTGCTGTGGGAAGTGTAGGTGCTCGGAACGGCTGATAATCAGGCCACAAATGGAAACAATGCTAGCATAAGAATTGAAATGTGAAAACAACAGCAGTTAAATGGCACATTTTCATCCAAACTCGCACAAAGTCAGGAAATACAAAAGCTACGTTTCCCAGAGCAAAGCTGCATGTTGCATAAATGTTGTTTTCATCTATACATTACTGTTGTCTTGGATATGTTGCCTAAAATAAATGATTCCCTACTAAATAGGGGAAAGGGAGAGTGAAATCTTCTTGTGTTCACTTTAATACATTTGTACGGTCAAGTCAGCTTCGTGGTGAGAGATGAACAGTTGCAATTCCAGAATTTGTGTGACTGTAACTAGGCAACATTAAAGTTTCCTGGCTGTAATTTCTTTTGCTGTTAGCATGTGTGTGCCTGCATACTGGGTACATATTCCATGTGCATAGCTAGTCCCTCCCCCTGAGACTTCCAGCAAAGAGTTTGCCTCAACTTGTTTGTGCTTTGTAATCTCAACACTGCAAGGTCAGCCTTCTGCAATGTATGAAAAATAGCTTGTCTTCAATCTAATTCATACCTCCATACCCAGGCAAGAATAAAAGCAATGTAATTGACAGCAATGATGTGTGAAACCAACAAAGGCTGCTTTGTTACTTCCAGGGCTTGAGAATAATGAAGCATGAGAAAGTGGCTTTTGAACAATAAACCAACAACCCCATATATTGTAAAAAATTACCTCCCAAGGGCAGAAAGGCACATATGCAACATCCCAGCCGTTTCATTTATTTATTTGTTTATTTTTCATCCAAAGGAAGTGTGGCTATCAAAAGCTGCATTGCTTCTAACCTCATAGTGTTTAGATTTTGTGTTTCATTTGCAGAACAGCTGCAAATCAGTCAGGGGAGGAGGTGGGGGGTTTTCTTTGTTTTTTTAAAAAACCTTCCAGTGATCTTTCTGCTCACAGGGCTTGGCAGCTTTATTTTTGGATGCTTCTCGGCATCCTAACAGTGGCCTCATACAATCATATCTTTTTGTGTCATATCTAGCATATTCCTTAAACTAGTATATAGCAAGACACTACACTACGAAATTAGGTCAAATTTATAGAAATCAATTTTTTAGAAATCGATTTTATACAGTCAATTGTGTGTGTCCCCACTTAAGACCATTAAGACCATTAACTCGGCAGAGTGCGTCCACAGTACCGAGGCTAGCGTCGACTTCCGGAGCATTGCACTGTGGGTAGCTATCCCACAATTCCTGCAGTCTCTGCCGCCCATTGGAATTCTGGGTTGAGATCCCAATGCCTGATGGGTCAAAAACATTGTCACGGGTGGTTCTGTGTACATGTCATCAGGCCCCTACTCCCTTCCTCCCTCTGTGAAAGCAACGGCAGACAATCATTTTGAGCCTTTTTTCCTGGGTTACCCATGCAAACGCCATACCACAGCAAGCATGGAGCCCGCTCAGCTCACTGTCACCGTACGTCTCCTGGGTGCTGGCAGACATGGAACTGCATTGCTACACAGCAGCAGCTCATTGCCTTTTGGCAGCAGACGGTGCATTACGACTGGTAGCCATCGTCATTGTCTCCTGGGTGCTCTTTTAGCCGACCTCGGTGAGGTCTGTCAGGAGCGCCTGGACATAAATAGGAGTGACTCCAGGTCATTCTCTTTTTAAGTTTCGTCTCATGGAGACGTACTGCACCATCTTCTGGTGAGCAGCCAGGAGACGACGATGGCTAGCAGTCGTACTGCACTGTCTGCTGCCAGCCTAAGATGTATAAGAGAGATGGAGTGGAGCAAAACAAGAAAGAGACTGGATTTGTTTTGGATGCATTTCTATTAATTTGCTCCCCCCTTCCTCCCTCCCTCCCTCTATGAAAAGTGCGGGGAGGGCTAGCTCAGTGGTTTGAGCATTGGTCTGTTAAACCCCGGGTTTTGAGTTCAATCCTTGAGGGGGCCATTCTGTATGAGAGTGGTGTGTGTTTTTCCTTGATTCAAACACACCCCTTTTGTTGATTTTAAGTCCCTGTAAGCCAACCCTGTAAGCCATGTCATCAGTTGCCCCTCCCTCCATCAGAGCAACAGCAGACAATCGTTTTGCACCTTTTTTCAGCGCAGACGCTATAGCACTGCAAGCATGGAGCCCACTAGGATCACCACGGCAATTATGAGCACTGTAAACACCACACACATTATCCTGCAGTATATGCAGAACCAGAACCTGCAAAAGCAAAACCAGGTGAGGAGGCAACGGCAGTGCGGTGACGAGAGTGATGAGGACATGGACACAGACTTCTCTCAAAGTACGGGCCCTGGCAATGTGGACATCATGGAGTTAATGGGGCAGGTTCATGCTGTGGAATGCCGATTCTGGGCCCGGGAAATAAGCACAGACGGGTGGGTCCGCATAGTGTTGCATTTCTGGGACGATTCCCAATGGCTGCAAAACTTTCACATGCGTAAGGGCACTTTCATGGCACTTTGTGACTTGCTTTCCCCTGCCCTGAAGCGCAAGAATACCAAGATGAGAGCAGCCCTCACAGTTCACAAGCGAGTGGCGATAGCCCCGTGGAAACTTGCAATGCCAGCAGCTACCAGTCAGTCGGGCATCAGTTTGGAGTGGGCAAATCGACTGTGGGGGCTGCTGTGATCCAAGTAGCCAATGCAATCAAAGAGCTGCTGATATCAAGGGTAGTGACTCTGGGAAATGTGCAGGTCATAGTGGATGGCTTTGCTGCAATGGGATTCCCTAACTGTGGTGGGGCGATAGGTGGAACCCATATCCCTATCTTGGCACTGGAGCACCAAGGCAGCGAGTACAGAAACATTTTGCAAAGGCTTTGGGAGACATCCAGGATTGCTTTACGGAGATGTCCCTGGAGGATTTCTGCTCCATCCCCAGACACATTAACAGACTTTCCAGTAGCTGTACTGGCCGCAAATGCCAGGGCAAATTAATCATTAAACACGCTTGCTTTTAAACCATGTATCATATTTACAAAGGTACACTCACCAGAAGTCCCTTGTCTGCCTGGCGCGTCCAGGAGGCAGCCTTGGGTGGGTTCGTGGGGTACTGGCTCCAGGGTCAGAAACAGTTCCTGGCTTTCAGGGAAAACAGTTTCTCCGCTTGCTTGCTGTGAACTATCTTCAACCTCCTCCTTATCATCTTCCTTGTCCCCAAAACCCGCATCCCTGTTGCGTGCTACTCCATTGACGGAGTCAAAGCACAGGGTTGGAGTAGTGGTGGCTGCACCTCCTAGAATGGCATGCAGCTCATCATAGAAGCGGCATGTCTGGGGCTCTGACCCGGAGTGGCCGTTTGTCTCTCTGGTTTTTTGGTAGGCTTCCCTCAGCTCCTTAAGTTTCACGCGGCAGTGCTGTGGGTCCCTGTTATAGCCTCTGTCCTTCATGCCCTTGGAGATTTTTTCAAATGTTTGGGCATTTCATCTTTTGAAACGGAGTTCTGATAGCATGGATTCATCTCCCCATACAGCGATCAGATCCCGTACCTCCCATTCGGTCCCTGCTGGAGCTCTTTTGCGATTCTGGGACTCCATCATGGTCACCTCTGCTGATGAGATCTGCACTCACCTGCAGATTGCCACGCTGGCCAAACAGGAAATGAGATTCAAAAGTTCGTGGGCCTTTTCCTGTCTACTTAGCCAGTTCATCTGAGTTGAGAGCGCTGTCCAGAGTGGTCACAATGGAGCACTCTGGGATAGCTCCTGGAGGCCAGTACCGTCGAATTGCGACCAAACGACCCCACACTACCCCAAATTCGACCCGGAAAGGTCGATTTCAGCGCTAATCCTCTCGTTGCGGGAGGAGTACAGAAATCGATTTTAAGAGCCCTTTATGTCGAAAAAAACAGTAGTGTCGTGTGGACGGGTGCAGGGTTAAATCGATGTAACACTGCTAAATTTGACCTAAACTCATAGTGTAGACCAGGGCTCAGACAGATCATTAAACAGAACTCTCTGGTACCTGTAAACAAGGTATATATTACTTTTTCTTTCTGGTTCCTTCTCTCTTCCCTCACAAGTATCTTCCATGGAGGCCTATTCTTCATGGCTACAGAACTACAAAAGTCCTGTTCCTTGGGATCTTCACTCCAAAGGACTAGGATATTATCATTCCTTCCTGGGCCTCAGGTTAAATTCTGTACCTTTGCCCAGAGTCAAGCCTGATCCTTGGCAGCTCCTTGCTATCAATAGGGCTATGTCAATTACCATTTGTTAAATGCACGTAAAGGGAAATGGGGAGAAAGGAAAAATAGTTAAAATATTTGAAGTCTGCTTGACATTTTCTCCAGTGGCATTAAAAGACCTTGTTAGGTCTGTGATAGACCCAGGCCAGTTGGGAACAGCAGAGTAGTAGAAGGGAGATATACTGGCCACTGGATTAACAGTTTTCTGTTCCCTGAGTGACCAGAGCAGGGGCTGCTCCAGGCTAATGAGAACACCTGACTCCAATTAACCTGCTAAGAGTCAGGTGAGGCTGTTAAGCACCTGACTCTAATTAAGGCCCCTCTGATGCTATAAAAGGGCTCACTCCAGTCAAGCCAGAGGAAGCCAAGGAGACAGAGGAGAGGAAGTGCGTGCGTGGAACTGGGAGCAAGAGGCGTGCAAGAAGCTGAGAGCGAGTAGGCATACTGCTGGAGAACTGAGAAGTACAAGCATTATCAGACATCAGGAGAAAGGTCCGGTGGTGAGGACAAAGAAGGTGTTGGGAGGAGGCCATGGGGAAGTAGCCCAGGGAGTTGTAGCTGTCGCACAACTGTACCAGGAGGCACTCTAGACAGCTGCAGTCCACAGAGCCCTGGGCTGGAACCTGGAGTAGAGGGTGGGCCCGGGTTCCCCCCAAACCTCCCAACTCCTGATCAAACACAGGACGAATTGACCTGGACTGTGGCTTCTCCCAGAGGGGAAGGTCTCTGGGCTGTTTCCCGACCCACAGGGTGAATCTGTGAGGCGAGCAAATCCACCAATAAGCGCAGGACCCACCAAGGTAGAGGAGGAACTTTGTCACAGGTCAAACAGAGTCAGATTTCGGAGGTAGCACTTGTTTGGTTCTTAAAATACATAGCCTGCCTTCCTCCCCTCTAAGACCCCACCTCTACCTAGAGACAACCACCTGACAAAGAATACACCATCACCTTAACTCTGCCCCACAAGGGATGCTGGCTTTCCAGACCCCCATACCCCAGAAGCGAGTGGGTGCTGCCCCAGAACTATACCAAAGGGACGCCCACTCTTCTGTGCTGATGGGTGAAGGAAAAAAGGGGATGTCCTGCTAGGTAGCTTAACTTTACATTTCTTTGCTTTTGAGGTTTTGCATCAGATTGGTTACACATGCAGCACCCTTAAGCGCGCCATCCTGTAGCGTTTAATGCCTGAATTTTAAATAGTATCACTCAGTTGCAGAGGAACATGGAAGCCTCCTTAGTGTAAACTCCCAGGGTGAAATCCTGGCCCACGGAAGTAAAAGGCAAAACTCCCATTTACTTCAGCGAGACGAGGATTTCACACACACCCCCAGTCTTTAGGTGCTGTTCCAGTTCAGTGCTGTGCTCCCGACTTGAAATCGTACTGATGATAAATTGTACGTGTGTAGCACCTTCCTTTCGCAAGGCACGTACCTGCTGGAATGAGTTCAGCCTCAGCACACTCCTGTGAGATGAGCTAAGACAATGCATTGTCTTCAGGCCCATGCCCACGCAGGGTGAGTTAAGGACAGACATTAATAATGACATGGTCCATTTTAGTGGCTGCTCTGTGATTTGAAGTGAACCAGTTTCTCTCTTGCCTTCCAAAGACACGGTCATGCTGAAATGAACCTTTATTTCACATTAACCATGGAAATAACTAGATTAATGGCATAGAGAAGAAAAGGGAAAAGTGGTAAATTTCACAAAATACAGGTGCAGGCTAGTTACACTTATAACTGATCATTCTTGCCCTACCAGTCATCTGAATGGTCCCTTAGCCACTTTTTTCTATGAGATAAAATGGGCTTCTTGATCATTGAAAGCAGGAAGTAAATTTTCTTGGGTTAGAATAAATAAATCCCATATGATTGTTAATTTTAAGACATGAATGTATAAAAACAAGAAATGTCCAATCACATATAGGTCCCAGTTCAAAAAAGGACTTAAGAACGTAAGTCCATCCCTGCTCAGCAAAGCACATAAGTATGTGCTTTATAATAAGTCCCTTTGACTTAAATTGGACTTAGGCACATGCTTAACTGTTAGCACAATATGGGATCTTCTATAATGGATGATTGTGTATGGAAGGTATCCCATGTTCTTTTACCAAATAGACTGTGATGCTCTCATAGATGTGAATGCTCCACCATTTTGCCTAACCATATATGTGTCTGTGGGCAAATAAATATGTTCCCATTGATACTGAGTATTTTTAAGTTATGGGTTTAACATTAAATCACTTAAAAATCCAGGGGTTAGATGTAAACTGGCTTGGCTTCATTTACACCAGCTGAGGAGTTGGCTCTATAACTCCTTTCCAAATAAAAAATTCACCAAGACCTTCTTTTAATTAGAGCTTGGTAAAACACCATCTAATTTCTCAAACTGTTCCAATTCTTCATCCTGCATTAGAATGAAAAAAATCAACAATTCCAAATTTTAAAGGGACACTAGCCCAAATCCTCAAAGGTATTTAGGTTCCTAACTTCCACCAATTCCCATGGGAGTTAGGCACTTAAATACCTTTGAGGATCTGGGCCACTGTCAAAGTTGTTAGGCCAAAACATGTGGCCCACAGCTTATTTTCATTTTTATTCACAAAGATGAGTGCGTGCTTGCGTGTCCTGTCACACCAAAGCATCGTAGCCTGAAACTATTGTTGCCACATACAACCCTGGTGAGTATGAGCAATAACCTGTGGTGTGCATGATATATCAGAGCCACGTTATCGTCTGGTAACCAATGTTACTGGCGTACATTACAAAGAAAGAGGTTTGCTCTTTACAGAGTGTGCAGGCTAAGGGGGTGTTTCACTGGGATTTCCCTTTCCCTTGGTTGTTCTCTGGTACCATAATAGTGCTTTTTCATGATGGTGTTTTCCTAATGAAACTATCTCTCTTCATGTTGTGTAGAGATGAGGGCAGATAAAGAGCCATGAAGCTTTAGAATGGCTGAGCAAAAGTTTCCCCCATCTAATAAAAGTTGAAACCAAGTACAACACATAGTCATTTCCTGGGATGTCAAGTTGTAGAGTGACTATGGACTGAGGCTGCAGGCCACATGGCCCAGAGAAGTACAGCTCTGGCATTGACGTGGTGGCATGTTGGCACTCAGCTATTCTGGGAGGATGCCCTGGTCCCAGGTTACTGTAAGCATGTCACCTACGCAGCACTGCACTTGACAGGGTCACATTCTAACAACAGCCGTGGTCTGACACTGAGCCGCAGGGAAAAAATCATGGGGCCTCTTTCCTAGCTGTCAGGTAACATAAAATATGTTACACGATGTGACTGTTCGGCAGAACAGGAAGGCTGGATGGCGCCAAGGGATGGAGAAAGCAGGCACTTTGGCAGAAGACTTCAGGATAAGCAACCTAAGGAAGCCCAGCTATCTTCTTGACATTGTGTTGCCACAGCATCTTGTCATGGCGCATTACAAAGTGATACCGTTCCACTGGCTGAAAACGATTTTGAAATGAGGCCTGTGGTTGGGGGTGACAGTGAGGAATCAGCAGGGAAGCCAGTAAATTGCAGATGTCTATTTAAAGTAAGAGTGCATGGAAAGACTGGCACCGCTGACTGTTACCAGCACGATATCCAGTGGCACTTTCATTCTCCTCTCCCATCTCCGAGAGGCCCTGTTGGAAATAAGCTATGGAACATGAGGGCCATCTAGTGGTGACTAGAAAAAGCTAACCTTTAGGTTTCTACTTTAAAAAGTGAAGCCAAGGATAAATTGACAAGTCAGATGTAACAACTTTTGTAACATGATGTTATTGTTACTCCGAAAGATACAACACTCGGAGACAGATGTGTTCCCTGCCCCAGAAGGTTTTGTGGGGTGTTATTGTGAGGCCTGATTTTCACCCGTGTTTTGAGTTGAGTTAGAATAGTAGGTGCTCAGCTAGGGTGACCAGAGGTCCCGATTTTTGGGTCTTTTTCTTATATAGGCTCCTATTATCCCCCACCCCCTGTCCTGATTTTTCACACTTGCTATCTGGTCACCCTATGCTCAGCACCTATGAAAATCAGGCCCTGGGCCAGATTCTTAGCTGGTGTAAAATGCATTTAGCTTCACTAACTTCATTGGCACGATTCTGATTTACACCAGCTGAGGATCTACCCCCCCAATGGTACATGTTTATCACATGATTTCCATGGGACACCCTGTTTCCCACATAACTTCATGTGCTTTACCGCCATTAAATCACTCACATCCTATGGACACTTGCTCTGAATGCACCTTTTATACAAAATCTCAGAGCACTTGGGTAAGACTGTCATCCCCATTCTACTGATGGGACAGACTGGGGGACGGAGAAGTTAAATGAGCCCAAGAAAACAGCACCCGCGTGGTACCTAGGCCTCATGCTTCTGTCTCTCGCTCTGATCACTAGATGATGCTGCCTCTCTTTGCCACGTGTTCAGGTAACAGGGTATTTTCAGCTCTAATGTAGGCTGTCGGATTTCATGGTTAACATGCCTTTTTTTAATTTCCTCCACAGTTTATTTATGATGAAATCGTTTCTTGGTAAGTGTATCCAGCTGTCACTTTCTGATTATATTGCATGAGCTGAAAAATCAGGGTTAATGAGAGTGGGGAACACTAAAGTTCTGCCGAGCAATTCAGGCACCAATTTCCTGCTCAGCAGGAAACCCAATTAGCAGGTGGACAGGCATAACTCATTTTCTAAGCTAGGGAGGAGTGCCCAGGAGAGGTTCATTCCGCGCATCCCCTGATGCAAGGAGGCAGCAGTGTCGGTCTGCAACCCTCTGTCCACCCACATACACTCCCCCAGAGGGCAGTGGTGTCTACGTGGGCAAACTGGCAATACAGCATGGCCCTTAGTCAGAGATCTGCTGCCAGGGTGAGGTCAGAGCGACTGGGAAGGGGCAGTGAAAGCCAGAGGGGAAATGCCATGAAACATGAGCATTAGAAATGTCTTCCAAAATGTCTTCCCTGAGTTTGTCCAAACGTTTGAACTTTTAAAAAGAAATTGAATGGTAGAAAAGTATCTTTGTAATGGTGGTGTTAAAAATAAAATGACATGAGATAGCATTAAAAGGGCACTGTCCAGTTATATTAAAATGAATGCATTTACCTGTGTTATTAATAACAGCGCAGCTTAGTAAAGGTGAAAATAGAAAAATCTAATTTACTTTCAGCTGTTTACTCTGTTTGCTGCCTGTCTCTCAGATCGGACAGTGACATTAGTCAGTTTAACTTTTTGCTCATAGTCAGTTAAACTTCATTTTCAGGTTTTCTATAATGTTTGGGTTACAAACGTTGCAGGGAGTTGTGGGGGGGTTAATTTGTTCCCCCTGGGATGTTTACTTTTAATTTAATTGAGCCATTTCCAGTTTTGCAGAGGTTTTTTCTTTTCTTTTCTTTTTAAACCAAAATTAAATTTGAGGGCAAATTAGACTTACCTGCTTCCTTTTAATGAAATACGTCAACGGGGAAGCAGAGCGCTGGACTGTCAGAAACAAGGAAAATGAATTAATATGGTCAGTGTTAAATCTGGAGAGATCAAAAAGCCACAGCTCGGCTTAAAAGAAAATGAACAATGAGTCTTATTGTGGAGATCTGTGGTGATGCTTATTGCTGGGGCTAGTGGTTTGTCACAGTAAACTATACAACATGTAAGGGTCTGGTTAGAGAGGTAGGGGGAGAACTCCATAGTGAGAAGTATCAAAAGCCGTGGGCTGTCTAATGTCCTTCATTCTGTAGTAGAAACTGCAACAAAAATCATTTCATAACATTTAACTAGCAGTTTAAATCATGCAAAGCTGCTTGTCCAGTGCCTGCTGGCTCAGCTGTGTAGCCGCAGCCACAGCATGGAGAGGGAGCTGGAAAGAACTGGTGCTACCTCTTGTTCAGTCTCTTCACAGCACTCTTAAACCAGCTCTGGGAGCTCAGTGGGCCTGATTCGCCGTTTGCTTTGCACCATGTGTCAACATTCACCCTGTGCAAAGTGGGCATAAAATATCTCCACTTGCTCCACTGCACCCCATGCCCCAGACTGCCCTTCCTGAAATGTCCAAGTTGCTTAGTGGTTGCACAGCTACATTTTTTTTTTTAGTTGATTTTGATTTTTTTGCCAAGCAGGGTCAGAGTAGGAGTTAGAATCCCGGTGCTTTGTGCGCAGCCTACGTCTTCACCCCCTTTCTGGGTATGCAATACAATGTCCAGTGGGTTGACCATTTCCATGTGGGTTTACTGAATGACTAGAGCAGGGAGTGCCGTCGGGCACAGGTGACCTCTCTCCGCTCTCCTGTGATTTGTCCCTCATCTGCCTTTGTTTGCAGGTGGGAGTCCCTAGTCCTAGTGCTGATGTACTTCATTTACATCCTGATCATGAAGTAAGTCAAATATGCCCTTGGCTTGTTCAAAACGCAGGGCTCTGCTTTGAGAGTCTGCAAAGGTAATTCCAGAGCAGTAAGAGGTGGAGAAGGGTTTCTGTAATGCCATCTAGCCCCGGTACTTCCCTAGCTCTAGGGTCTGAGCACCTGGCAATCTTTGATGTATTTATCCTCACAACACCTCTGTGAGGTAGGCCAGTGCTATTATCTTGAGTGTATCAGTGGGGAAACTGAGGCACGGAAAGACCAAGTGACTCGCTCATGGTCACACAGAAGATATGGGGAGAGTCAGAGAATTAAACCCAAGTCTCATGAGTGTCAGGCTAGTTCCCTGACCCCTGAACCATCCATCTTTTGACCAAGAGGCTGATTCCTCTGACATGGCTGGCTGGTGTAACAGAATTACAATCTGTATTTGTTTTAGCATCCAGGACACTTTTTACACATTCTGTTTTATGGACTTTCATGTTTAAGGTCACAGAGATTGCGTGTAACTAAGCTAGAGCTGTCCTATTCCAAGGCTAGATTTCTTTAAAACCACCGGGCCTTCCTTGCCCTCTAGAACGCTATAGTTTGGCCGTACGTGGTCTGGCTCAAGGAAAGAAGGGCAGTTGGGAAAGATGCATATAGGGAACAGAGACACCAGGTGTTTGTTTTCTTTGCATAGGTATAATTCCTCCTTACATCACTGCTTTGAAAGGAAGACAAAAAATGCTGCAAATATGGTGAACGGATTAGCAAATAACACAGAAATGGACGATAACAGCAATTGTGACGCCACAGTGGTATTACTAAAGAAAGGTAACTGTTCCAGTAAGTCACGCTGCTTGTTTGCATCATTCTGAATAATTCTCACTCACGTTTGCTAGTAATTGAGCGACCTGGGAGGGTTCTGTATTGCCAGGGATTGAGAGGAAAGGGAATATTGAAGAACTGGCCCGTTTGTAACCCACACCACCAGATGGCAGTGTAGTTACAGTGGATGCAGGTCCATTTCCAGTTGTGTGCACCCCATCCTTGGAGAACCCCTTCCCTGAAACGTCTTAATCTAGGATTCCCTTCACTGGGGCAGTGTGCACAGAGATATGCTCCCAGAGGAGAGTGAGAGCACTTCTACAAATGACGCAGTTCAGAATTCCATACGGAGCTCTAATTACAGTCGTCAGCCAGTGAGCGCCATAGAAACCGAGCGTATGCGGAAACGCAGCAGCAGGAAAACAGCTTGAGTTTTCTGCTACCCCCAGTTATGGTGAGGAAGTGGTCACTCATGCACTTCCTTTCCCGAGCTAGAACTGATTTGCAGTTAGGGAGCTATGCATGTGCTCTTGCTACTGCTGCAAACTGGGGTTTCCCTTGTGTTAGACAGCTGTTTCTTCCAGCTAACATTACTGCTCTGGATCAAGAATTTGAACTGCTGCTGCTCTTCTCAGACAGCTCCTCAGCTGGTGTAAACTGGCATTAATTTCAATGGAGCTACACCAATTTACAGCAGCTGAGGGTCTGGCCCATTATGTTCACAAACCTCTGCGTGGACCCTCTCATTTCAGATCAGGGTTTGTCTACATGGGAGATATTTCCAGTTATCCCAATATAATTATACTGCTATAGTTATACCAGAATGACCCCTTCTGTGGACACTCTTATTCTGAAATTAGAGTGGCTTATTTTTTTTTTTTGGCCTTAATTTAAACATCTTCCATATTGACATAAGCTTAAACTGGAAAAAGACCATTCTAACGTAGGGTTGCCAGGCGTCAAGTTTTTAACCGGAATGTCCGGTCGAAAAGGGACCCTGGCGGCTCCAGTCAGCACTGCTGACTGGGCCATTAAAAGTCCGGTTGGCGGCCCCAGGTCGGAACCCCCTCCTGCACCCTAACTCCCTTCAAGAGCCCGCATCCCAAACCCTCTATCCCAGGTTGGAACCCCCTCCCACACCCAACCCCCTACCCCAGCCCTGAGCCCTCGCCCAGAGCCCACACCCTCTCCCATGCCCCAGCCTGAGCCCCCTCCTGCACCTAACCCCTGCCCCAGCCCTGAGCCTGCTCCCACACTCCAAACCCCTCGCCCTCACCCTGGAGCCCCCTCCTGCATCCTAAACCCCTCATCCCCAGCCCCACCCCAGAGCCCACACCCCCCAGCCAGAGCTGTCACCCCTTCCCACACCCCAACCCCCTCCCCCCGCCCAGAGCCCCCTCCTGCATGCTGAATCCCTTATTTCTGGCCACACCCCGGAGCCTGTACCCCCAGCTGGAGCCCTAGCCCCTCCCGCACCCCAACCCCTGCCCCAGCCCAGTGAAAGTGAGTGAGGGTGGGGGAGAGCGAGCAGTGGAGGGAGCGGGGCTGGAGTGAGTGGGGGCGGGGCCTCAGAGAAGGAGCAGGGCCTCAGGGCAGGGAAGAGGATGAGGCAAGGGTGTTCGGTTTTGGCCAGTTAGAAAGTTGGCAACCCTACTGTAATACCAGAATAAAGGGGGGTCTCCAGGGGGAGTTACAGTGATAGAACTACAGTGCTTTAAATTCACACCCTACCTTATACTAATGTAATTTCCCTTGTGTAGACAAGCTCTGAAGGGCTTATTTCAGTTTAATCTAAACCTGTTCTCAGTTGATTTAAACTAAACAAAAAAAACCCACTAGTTGCACCAGTTTAACAAAATCAGTTTAAATTCACACTGTAGGTTAAACTGGTGCCACTTTCGCTTGTAGACGAGGCCTGAATAGTGTCTGAAGCCATCCTGATTTGTGTGTCTTAATGACAAAGGGAGGTCTTGGGGCAGAAAACCACTACCTCGTGCCTTGTCTATGTTTAATAGTTTTGACACTTAATTAGTCCAGTATACTTAAAGCAGCAAAAATACAGGGTGGCTGGTCCCTTTTAAGAGGAGATGGGGAGGAGGCCCCACCTGTGACAGGATCAGCTCACCTCCTCAGGTGGGGAATAGTCCATGAGGAAGTAATGTGGTTGTGTGACTAGCTCAAGCTAGGCCTGGGGACAGAAGGGAGGAAAGACAGATTCCTGGCTAGTCTCTGGGGAAGGAAAGTTGTGTGGGAGCCAAACGCTCCAGCTAGGGGGGGCTGAGAAAAGCAAGCCTGAGAAAGCAAGACTGACTCCTGGAGGGAACAATAAGGGTCTGTTTGATTATAAGCCAGCTCTGGGAAGGAGGGCTGGGGGTGCTTCTGGTTCCAGGAGAGAAGGGGAACTGCACCTGGCTCTGGGAAGGAGGACTGGGCGCTCCTTACTCAAGGAGAGAGGAGAATGAGGGTATGTCTATATGCCACCAAGGCCATGCTGCGGGTCAGTTATTCCAGTGTAGAGCAATGCTTGCCCATCGGCGGCCCTAAGCAAGAATATTTTTGCCTCGCCTCCAAACACACAACACATACTAAAAAAGCAAAGAAGGGGCCCCCTTGAGCTGCTCAGGGCCCTAAGCAATGGCTTAGTCTGCTTATGCCCTGCGCTAGCTCTGCCTGAGAGCCAGAGGCTGGAGCAGAGAGGAGGGAGAAGGCAGGACGGGCCTTGTGTCTGCTCCAGCTGCTCAGGGAGCAGGATCTTAGCGTATGCACAGGGTGCCTCTGGCGGACTCATCACTGAATTTAATCAGCTGGTCGGATCATTAGCTTCCCTGGCTTGGGCTGGGTACTGAGCAGCATGAGACAGTCCCTCAGGTCTGGACAGAAGAGACTTGATTTTTCAGTGTAGAACCCCAGCAAGGGACTTTTGTTTTCCGTCTTTGGACTGTGTGGCGTTCTTAAGGGACCCTAAACAAAAGGGGAAATTGTGGTATGGTATTGCAGAGCCCCCTCCCCGCCTTTCCCTCTGGCCCAGCATGCACACATACAGGCCATGAGGGGGCGCAAAGGAGACAGCCGATCCCATTACATACTGGTATGGAAGTGCTTATGCCAATATATTTTATTCTGGTTTGAGGAAGTGAAATAAGCAATACAAGCATATAATTGTGCATATGCTGTGGCCTTAAGCATGATAGCTCTGTCTGCAGAAAATCACACCCCTTACTGACATAGTTAGGCCAGAAAAAAATTAAGCGTAGACCAGGCCTTCGTCATTCAGGTAACCAGCTGACATCAGGATTGCTAACACAAATAAGAGAGTTTCGGTTATGGATTCGTTTACGCACACTTCTTCACAAATAATTCCTTTTTGCATGACATTTCTCATGTCTGGATAGCTTTTTTGTTTTGAAACTTTGTGGTTATTCGGACGAGTCATTTGAGAGAAGAGATGTTTCTTCACTTTTTGAAAATGGTTTCAAAGTTTATCTGGCAATTGGCCACTAGTAGCCAAGAAATGACTGACTGTAAATCTCCAGTGTTGTTTCACACGCTAATCTGCAGTATTAGCTCGCACACCACACTGTTTTTACCAGCTTAGACAGTAAACTCTTTGTGTCAGGAACTGTGTTTTTGTTCTGTATTTGTAAAGTGCCAAGCACTAGGGGGAGCTGTTTCATGACTAGGGCTCCTAGGTGCCACAATAATACAAATAATACATAATAAGCTGGAGTGCAATTCTATTGCAAGGGTCTCAGGTTTCTAGTCACTTTCTGAGACTCTGCTTTTCTGGCCACACTGAAATAAGAGAGTCAAAAAAGGGTTTCTGTATTTTGAACTGTGAAATCTTTTTGGATCATTTTTATTAATTCCTGAGTTCTGCCCGAAAATCAAAAGCCTCGTGGGCCTGCTGCGTTTCTCGCGAGCGCCATTCTTGAAATATAGATATGACAAAAGTTTCAAGCAACAACAGTTCCGCCATTTTGGCTTATACTAGCATAAAAATAACATATTTTCCCACTTCAGTAAAAACAAAGCAAATACCCAGGCAAAATGTTTCCTTAATGAGTTAAGGCTGAGAATATATTGTTCTTTGTAGCAATATGGATAAAATAACAATAATATTTATTAATAGTTATTAATTGTGGTCACCTGTTAGAGCCCCAGTCATGGGCCAGAACCCCATTGTGCTAGGATCTGTGCAAACGCAGAACAAAAGATGTTCCCTGTCCCAAATTACTTATGGGATGTTGTTGTTTGAATTCAGAGGGATCAGGTTTTGACCTCAACCACGTGGTACAACTAGAGTGAGCTGAAATGCCCCCTGTGTGTGTCCTTTTTTTCTGGCCACTCAGGATAGGTTCTGCACATTGGGTCAGCAGCAGGCGAGTCGCCATCACAGAACAGCTGTGCCTCACTTGCTCTCAGATTTGCTGCCTCTTTCCAGCAGTAAATGCACTGCCCAAGGATACAAGAACCTGCATTGAGTTTGCCCTGTTGCACCAGAGATACACAGCAAAAGCTACCTGCCCCAACACATGATGAAATGGTGGGTGAGGATTATATCCTTGTGCACGTAAAGATTATGCTGTTGGAATCAATGCAGCCAGTACCACAGGCCTAAGCACCAGATGACATCTACTGCAGTGGGATATCTGCTCTTTGGAGTATAATCATTGTGTGTAGTAAGTGTGTGATACGTTCTTGAGAGTAGGTTAGATTTTGCAATGAAATGCCTCCATGGTGGGCCAAGTGAGAGATTTATTTCAAAATCTGGTTGCTCAAGGACAGAAATGAGTGAGAGAAGAGGCACTTTTGATGCCAGTGTCTAAAGTTGAGTGTCTCACCCTGGGCCCACGAATCTTTATGGTTCACTGAATGCAACCTTTTGAGAACCATGTAGTGTGGGGTGGGAGATAGAGGCCATCTTTCCTGGACCACTCTTGCCAAATGGTTCCTAAGCTCCTGGGGGCAAGGGTGTTGAGAGGAAAGGGTCGCTCTCTTATGGGGTGGTTTGCAGAGTGAAAAAAAGATGGAAAACCTGTTGATCTAATGCAAAGTTGACTGTTCGGGCTGCTAGCTTTGAAAAGAGGGAGGATTGTAGAACTCTCTCACTCCAAGAGGGGCCACTGGATCAGCAAGCAAGGTACCTCACCCCTTTCTCTGTTAATTCTCTGCAGGGAATTTCCATCGTAAAGCCTCAGTGATCATGGTGGATGAGCTGCTGTCTGCCTACCCACACCAACTTTCCTTCTCTGAGGCGGGGCTCCGGATAATGATCACCAGCCACTTCCCTCCCAGAACCCGTCTTTCCATGGCCAGTCGCATGTTGATCAACGAGGTACGTGTTACTCCTTGCGCCTCAGCCTGAGTCTGTGTCCATCCTGAACTCATCTCCTGCCACAGCAGTCTTCAGACTGAAGGGAGACTGACTGACAGGCATTTCTGTGCTCTGATGGAGTTTCTCATCTCCCTCCGCCCTGTCCAAGTATGCTGCTCAGCCATTCCTTGCCACTATTCCCTTATGAGATACCTGAAGAGAATGCTTTTTCTACACAATGTACCAGATCACACTAAATGGCAGAAGAGTTCCATTTCCCTCCCCCACACCGCCCCCAGGAGAAGATGCTCCCAGACATTGGTCTTATTCTGATCTCACTTACACTGGTTCTACAAACACTGTAATTCCATTGACTTCAGTAGGCTTCAAATTTACACCAGTGTAATTTGGATTAGTATATGACCCGTGCTTTCAGTGTCAATCTGTTTTAGATTCCGGTATACTCGGTCCTTCATTTGCTGAAATGATAGTATTTGTGTCAGATCTGCAGCAGGTGTAGATGTCAAATTTACACCAGTTGAGGATCTGGCTCCATATTTTTTAAAACCTGCTTTTACAAAGTTCTTCAGATCTCTCCTTATTTTTGTTATCCTCTCTTTTTCACCAAGACTTTGTAACTCTGTTTCCAGAGGCAAAGGCTGATAAACAGCAGAGCCTACACCAATGGGGAATCAGAAGTGGCTATCAAAATTCCTATCAAGCGTGCCCTGGAGAATGGGACAGGCCCCAGCAACTCCGCTGAAAGGGGCGTGAATGGGACCCGAAGAGAGGAAGACATGGCTGAGGCTGGGAATGAGACCGAGAATGAGGACAATGAGAACAACGAGAATGATGAGGAAGAGGAGGAAGAGGAGGATGATAATGACGGACCTTACACTCCTTTTGACCTACCCTGTAAGAAGCTCTTGGGCTTTCCTTCTTTCAGTATAACTCTGAAAACACCAAACAGCAGGACAGTTACATTTGAAATTCTAGGAGCTTCTCTGATAACCCCATCGTTCTGACCCTAACGGTTTAATTCCTCGTCATTGATGAAATGGGATTGTGTCCACCTGGTTTAAATAGATAAGGCCCCCTCCCCTCCGAGGGAAGTAACAGTAGAGTGGAATGTGACAGAACCCAGCCAGGCTGCTGTAATTGCTGCAGACACCTAAGACTTGTCTGGACTAGGAAAAAGGGTGTGTTCTTATCTGTGTTATCTAAAACCTGGTAACAACACATGCTGAACGCCTACTGGAGACAAGGCAGTGGTATTATTAACAGGTCAATGTAAACAGCTTTAAAAACGACACACTGCCTTGTCTTCACAGGGATTTTTCCTCATGTTAGGTTAAATCCTAGTGAAGACAAGGCAATGTGTAGTTTTAACAGGTGATAGCAGGTTAAAAGTATAGGGGAGCCTAGGGTCTACGTCTACCTTGACATGTTAACACCTGTTTATTCTAGTTCACTAACATGAGGGAAGAACAAACCTTTATACCTAGTGTAGATGCGCCCACGATGAGCTCCGTGGTCCACCTGGACTGCACAAACAGTCAGAACCGTTGCATTTTATCATCCCTCTGCACTGGTATAAACAACTACACAAGATGCAGGACAGTGGTGAACCAGACATCAGGGCCTAGTTCTCAACTGCACCAAGCCCCCTTTGCGCTCCTCTGGCTGTATAAAGGGGCATTCAAGTGTGTGTGAATATAGTTTACTCCTATTTTATGGCCTCGTTTATACTTCCAGAGAGGTGTAAAGGGGCCTTAGTGCAAATGAGCTTTTGGCCCATTATGTTCAACATCCTTAAGTCCTGAGTGTCATTTCCACCACTCCCGCAGTGTAGATGGGCCTGAAGTGGGCACATCTGGGATTTATTTTCCAGTCTTGGTCTCTTGTTCCCCACTTTGACATCTTCCCAGGGCTGCCAACATCCTAGTGTCACCTCGTGATGCAGTGCTGCCCTGTTCCTGTGCCTTTACCAGCCTGCAATAACCAGGGCCGCCCAGAGGGGGGGGCAAAGGGGGCAATTTGCCCCGGGCCCCGGGCTCCGCAGGGGCCCCCAAGAGAAGAGCGGAGGCTCCCGCCTCCGCCACTCTCCTGGAGCCTCGGCGCATCAAGCGCCGAGACTCCGGCCGAGCCCCTGAGCCCCGCCCCGCTCAGAGACGCGTGGTGAGGGGGCGGGGCTGGGAGCTCCAACGGGGCCTGAGCCCCGCCCCGCTCAGAGCGCCGTGGGGAGGGGGCGGGGCAGCTGCCTCCGCTCGGCGTGGCGCTCACAGCCCCGCCCCCTCACCACGCGGCTCTGAGCGGGACGGAGCTCAGGCCCCGCCGGCGACGCGCTCGGTAAGGGGCCGGGGCCAGGGCCAGGCGGGAGAAGCAGCGGCCGGGGCCAGGCGGGGGGGGGAGAGAAGCGGCGGCCGGGGCCAGGTGGGGGGGGGGGAGAGAAGCGGCGGCCGGGGGGGGAGAAGCGGGACCCGCCGCCGTCGAAGCGCAGCCCGGTCTTCGGCGGCGGGGGGCCCCTTCTGTTCCGGGACCCACCGCCGAAGTGCCCCGAAGGCCCGCGGCCGGGACCCCCCCCCCCCCCGCCACCGAATTACCGCCGAAGACCGGGCGGCGGGTCCCGCTTCGGCGGTAATTCGGCGGCGGGGGGCTCCCGCCGCGGGTCTTCGGGGCACTTTGGCGGCGGGTCCCGGAACGGAAGGGCCCCCCGCCGCCGAAGACCCCGGGCCCCTGGAATCCTCTGGGCGGCCCTGGCAATAACACTGTGTGGGTGCAGACGTTACATCAGTTCCACCCTTTACCACCCTAGTACTAGGCGTGCCAGCTCGGGATTGGACTTTTGAAAACTGGGATGAATTCCATAAATCTGTGATGAGTCACAACACTAGGCACACACAGACCTGGAGTGCTGCAAATTAGCCAGCATACTCTGCCCCTATAAGGGACTGCTCCTGTCAGATTCAGAGTGGTTTCACAGCAAGTCCTTTTCCAGGGCTACTCACCCAGAAGCCCAGCTATAGTAAGAGGATGGTGCTTCAGCAGGGGAAAATGAAGGCTCTAAGAATGCTCTCAGGAGGCTCTGCGAGCCAGGGCACTAGATCAGATCCCTCCTTAAAACTCTCTTCTTCTGTGATACCTACAAAATACTGGACAGCAGCTAGGCAGCTGATGTGCTATGACCATGGCTTATCACAGTAATTGGGATTGTCTCAGTCCCCGTGCATCTCCCTGCCCCTGGTCTTATCCTCAGCTTGTATTTTCTTGGGCAAGGACTGCCTCTTTGTTATGTGTTTTTAGGGGGTTCAGCAGCTCTTGCTGTGAGCACAATACACATAGTAAATCCTGCTCAGGATTAAAGCAGAGAGAATGCGGCAGAGATGTATGTTTTCCCCTTTTGTTTTTGGCAGCTGGCAAAATGGAAATCCTGAAGTGGCTGTTTACCTGGCCACTGAGCTTCCTTCTGCACTTCACGGTGCCCAACTGTAACAAGCCCTACTGGGAAAAATGGTTCATGGTCACCTTTGCTTCCTCTACCCTGTGGATTGCAGCCTTATCCTACGTGATGGTGTGGATGGTACGTATCAAGCCCGGGGAGGGGAAGCTGACTTGGGGCTGAGTCCAGAGACTGTTGAGATCAATGGACGTCTCTTTGCATCAGCATCAGGTCCCACATATACTAAAGCCCCTTTACATGGCAGGGATCCAGTGCTGGCCCCTTTGAAGTCGGGGCAAAACTCCCATTGATGTCACTGGGGCCAGTGTTTTTATTTTGGGAGTAAATTCCACTTACACACAATTTAAGGCCACGTTACCACCAGAATAATGTAGACGGCCTTAGTGTAAATGAGAATCAGGCTCTTTAATTGCTTTCTCTCTCTTTCTCCATGGAGTAAGCAAGTTTGAAAGGCCAGGCTGACAAACGCTGCAGGCCAGCCCCTGCCTTTTGCTGCATTACTACTCTACTCAATAGGAACTACTTAATCTATTTCTAACTTGTTATTTAAAAGGTGGTTGGGGATCAATAAAATGAACAGAAGCCATCCAAATGTAATTGGCTTATTCTCTGCAATTAGAGTCCTGTGTGCTTGTTAGTTCATTAAGCTGCTGCAGGCCTCATTAGACAATTGGGTAGGTGATAACATCTCTGTAGCCCCAGTTATAATAATGTCAGCAATGCAGCATGGATCATGCTTCCTTTCCAATCCCAGCTGTCTTGAGGAAAAACCAGACAATTATGGGGTGCAGAGAAGGGTTTGGGGGTACTTGGAATAAAGCCTATGCACTTGTGACTGAGCATCTGAGCGTTTGACCACTTACTCTGATTTTAGAACTACAGAAATACAGCTAATCTATTTCTAAAGAACTGAATACGCCTTCTTCACTAGAGATCAGAAATTAGAGAAAATCTTCCAGGCCATGCACAGTTAACTCCTGTACTGAATGCAAAATTAAGGTCAGGTTTTTCTCTCAGAGCCAAGCCAAAATCTTGCGAAAGAATTTTTTAAGAAAGCCTTAATTCCCTAAACAGGAAATGGAGAATGACTAGTCTCCCCCCCGCCCATGTTAATTTGAGAGGATGAACTGTTTTTAAGAACGAGTACCTGTCCAAGCTTTCCAAAGCTGGAATACCAGAAGACACGGGATCACTGGGTTGCTTATAACATATGATTCAAATTTGTTAGACTACATTTTAGAGAGCATGGAAATCAAGTATTATCCTGAACTGAACTTTTTTATGTCACTCCCTGTAGGCAGATTTGGCCACTAATGTAACTTGCATTGATAAGTTCTGTGTTAAGCAAGGGCTTCCAACGTTCCAAAATGCATAGTGATTCAAAGAGCACTAATAGACTGGGAGTACTTGCGGCACCTTAGAGACTAACAAATTTAGCATAAGCTTTCGTGGGCTACAGCCCACTTCATCGGATGCATGCCGAAAGATGATTAGCAGTATCTCCTTTGTGTTAAGTTACCTGCACTGACTTGAGGCTATATCCCTGAATAGAATATGCTTATGATGCAATTATCTGTGGTCTCCGTGATTATTTAACTCCTACTTGTATTATAGTAATGCCTAATGGCTCTAATTCATAGATCTTAAGGCCAGAAGGGACCATGATGATCATCTAGTCTGACCTGCACGTCGCAAACCACAGAACCTCACCCACCCACTCCTGTAAGAGCCCCCTGACCTCTGGCTGAGTTAAGGACATCCTCAAATCATGATTTAAAGACTTCAAATGACAGAGGCTACATCTACACTGGAAACTTCAAAGCGCTGCTGCGGGAGTGCTTTGAAGTGTGAGTGTGGTCACGAATGAGCTCTGGGAGAGAGCTCTCCCAGCGCTCCTGGTAACCAGCCTCCACAAGGGGAATAGATCCGAGCCTGTCCACACTAGCGCTTTAAAGCACTCAAACTTGCTGCACTCGGTGGGGGGAGTGATTTTTCACACCCCTGAGCCAGCAAGTTAGAGCGCTATAAAATGTAAGTGTAGACAAGCCCAGAGAATCCACCATTTATGCTAGTTTAAACCTGCAAGTGAGCAGTGCCCCATGCTGCAGAGGAAGGCAAAAAACCTAGCGAAGATCAGGCCCCTGTTGTGCTGAGCACCGTACAGACCGTCCCTGCCCCAAGTAGTTTACAGTTCAAATAGTCACAGCAGATAAAGGGCGTAGAGAAACGAAAGGCCTTGTGAGGTGAAGTGGCTTGTCAATGCTCAGTGGCAGAGCGGGAACAGAACTCAGGTTTCCAGATCCTATGCCAGTTGCCCTGCCCACTAAACCCCTCCCTCTCTTCATTTTCCCTTTTAAAAAAGTTCTTTTGCATCACCATCAAACCTATATAGAAACTGACCCAGAACATATTGCAATGTAGGGACAAGTTTGACTAGGTTTTAAATGAATTTAAGCCTCTTGACAGTTCCATTTATTTCCCTAGGTTACGATCATTGGCTACACATTGGGTATTCCAGATGTGATCATGGGTATCACATTCCTGGCAGCTGGAACCAGCGTGCCGGACTGCATGGCTAGCCTTATAGTAGCAAGACAAGGTGGGTTTGCCTCCTATATCAGTAAACATGGATGTGAAAGCTTCTCCTACATGTCCACTGCCTTTTAAGGAGGTAAAGATTGCTAACCTCCACATAAGCTTTCCCGAGAAAGGGGGTGATATGAAAGTGCATCTTCCCTGAGGTGTCCAGATGCTTTTCTCAGGGGGTCCAAGCTTTGAAAAAAACAAGCTGAGGCTGAAGGGCAAGACATGAGCACTCCCCAGCTCTCCCTTACTAGCTCAGCTGGAAAAATGAGTGTGATGGTTAGTGTGCCTGCTACTCAGGTTCTGTAATACAGGGTTTCCAAGAGGTGGCAAAGATGTAAGGGTTTCAAATAAGACTCCAACAGATCTTTAATAGGCATAATTACTTGAAGCCATTGCAGCCTTTGGACATCTGCTCTGTGTTATTCAGAACCATAGGTTTCCAGAGCTATGCTCTGGGCAGGGCGGAATGGTCAGAGGAGTATAGCACATATGAGATAGAACAGCCTCTGTTCTTTTCCAGTTCTTATGCCTGTAGAGGCAGTTCATCAGCTGGTGGAAATTCTCATAGTTCCATTAGAGCAGAGGAATGGTCCTTGGAGTCTTGTGCTGGTTCCACTTAACATTTGGGGAGGGTCGCTTATATCAAGCAGTCAAATTGGGGGGGAGGGGGGCTGGACTACTTTAGTGGCATGCTAATATGTCCAAAGGAGCAGCAGGGAGTGGTACTGAGGAGTGAAATCAATGCTGATTTGAAATTTTAATATTTGCAGAGAGAACAAGAGATTGTCCTAGAACTAACTTGCCATCACAGAGATAGTAAAAGGCCATTACCGAATCTGGACCCTGCTTTAGCAGCATAGCCAATGCCAAGCACTCAAAAAACATGTTTTAACTTGAAAATTAAGGATTTTTAAAATTGGGCTTCTGTTTATTTGCCTTCTGGTTTCTCAGACTTTGGGGGCACTTGAGTCATTTTCTCCAGCTTTTCTCTGCAACCAGGAGGGCTGGAAAATTATTTTTAATTAAAACAGATTTCCCATGACTCCAGAAGCTGGAGCTTTAAGAAAAACTGAGTTGGCAATACTGCTTTAGGAGGCCAATTCTAGCTAGTGTTAATCTATGCAGAGTCAGGAGTAATTCAGATGCAGATATTCTTGTTGAAGATCAAGAAGCCTTTACTGAAATGCCTGATTGTATCCGGTTTCCTGTTTCTGCAGGCATGGGAGATATGGCTGTGTCGAACTCCATTGGAAGTAATGTTTTTGACATTTTAATTGGCCTGGGTCTCCCATGGGCTCTGCAGACTCTAGCAGTGGATTATGGTTCATATGTAAGTCCTATGTTTGATTTTTATTTTTTTTATTAAGTACAAATATTTCTTTTAGGCTCCTGTCATGTCTTCTGTCAGGTAAAAGTTCTTTCAATTGAAATTTGAGTGAGCAAATAACAATACCTATGTATGATGTAGGAAATTGTAGTTAATTCTGTCTAGGATTTGTGGCATGAGTACTTTTATTTCCCGTTGAATGCAATAGCCCAAACTGCAATAAGATACCATATTATACTGTATTTTGAATAGATACATGAGCGAGACAGAGATAAATTGCTTAATAATAGACTGAGAGCTCTACTCTGAAGGGATAAAAATAAAATGATAAAACTCATAGATGAAAAGGTTTAGAAAGGAACAAACCAGCATAGCTTCTGGAAAGGAAAATCATGCCTCACTAAGCCATTAGAATTCTTGGAGCATGTCAATAAAATAGTACATGAAGGAGGCTGTTAAGAAAACTAAGTAGTCACAGGATGATGGGTAAAACACACTACCATGAATCAGAATATCACTAACGAGGCAGAAAACAAAGTGTAGGAATAAATGATCAGATTTCAGCATAGGAGAAGTTGAACAGTGGGGGTGCCCTAAGGAACTATATTAAGACTATTGTTGTTTAATAGATCAATTAATAATCTGGAAAAGGGAGGGAATAGTGAGATGGTTGTATTTGCAAGTGACAAAAAGTGATTTAGGTGAGTTAAGACTAGGGAAGACTGAGAATCCAGAGCAATCTAACAAAGTTAGGTGACTAGGCAACATGATATCAGATTAAATTTTTTGTTGGCGAGTGCAAGGTGATGCACATAGGAAGGAATCATTTGAACTGCTTCTTAATATTGCAAGATTCTAAGATAACTAACTACTCAGGGAAATGACCTGGACTTTGTTGTGGATAATTCCATGAAAATATTTCAACCAGTGTTAGAGTGCCCATAAAGGGAGAAGTATCAGAGACTCCCTCAAGTCCTCTAGAGACTTTGTATTGCTATTAATTTTAAATGGAAAACACTAAGATACTATGGTGATCATGTAGATATAGACTGTATCATAACATATACCCACAAGATGGGCAAATTAAGGTTGCACAGGCAACCTTAATTCTGGTATTTCCTAACATTTAAGTGCTTGACTTTGCAACCTTAACATTCTGTTAATACAGATTTTTGTGTATAACATTTGTACAGCGTTACCTGTGGAACGATCTTTTGATACTCAAGCGTAGATCCTCATTGGGTGTAAATTGTCATAGCTTCATGGAAGTCATTGGAGCTATAACAATACACCCACTGAGTATCTGTCCCTGATTGTCTCATGCTCGCCTTCACTTTATATCTTCCTGTGTTGCTGAATTGTGAGGAAAAATTTGATAACAGGTATTTTAGTGCCTGGTTCCTCTATCTCCTAGATTACCAGTACATTTGGAATTTGTTTGTGAAGCTGCAGTAATCATTTACGTTTGAGATTATGTTCTGTTTCTTGTGAGGGGGGAGAACATGACTAATGAAGGGGGAAACAACAGAGGAATCACTCTTTTTCTGTAATTTGGGAAGTGTTAGAAAAAATCATTGGCTAATTTTTGAGACAGTGCTAAATCTGATCAATGAACAGTGCATTTTTCATACATGTCATACATTGTAGTAATTATAGAAAATGTAGGGAGAAAAACAGTTGTGTCTAGCCCCAAGGTCACCCCAACAGCAATTGTTCTGATATACTTTAAAATAGCTTTTTAAATTATTCTGAGGAAACAATGTTTCATTATGCTTCATTCCTTTGGGGAAGTCGGTAACATCATTTAAACTCGTTTAGAGACAGACACCAGAACGTGTCGTTCTGTTGCAAACCCCCATATCTTGTACTTCAGATATTCAGACTAAAGACTTTTGAAAAAGGAAAATGCAGTTTTGAAATCTGACTTTTCCTTTTTCTCCAATGTTTGTCACTGAATGACACAATTACACCATCTCCTTTTAATTATCATCGTTATTTATGTTACCAGACCACCTACAAGCCCTAGTCATGGACCAGAACCCCACCATGCTGGGCACGGTACAAACACAGAACAAAAAACACAGTCCCTGCCCCAAAGATCTTACAATCTAAGTAAGATTTCAAGGCAGTTACTAAGGGTGCACTTTAGTGGAACCAGCAGCAATGTCTATGCTTCAGGCTGTGAAACATTTTTCCGTCTAATCCTTTGTTTTCAAGCATATGTAACTTTTAAAAAATTTCGCCTTGTGGGCCAAAATGTTCCTGACTACCTGTCTGCCTGAAGGTGACTTGTTTGCAAAGTTGGAACAAAAAGAGTTCTGACATTTTCCCTATTAGAAAATAATTCTCGCAACATGATTTTGAACATCTCTGCAGCTGAAACGGCTGGGGGTTGAAATGTGAAATCAGGCATGGAAGTAGTCTTCACTGAGCAGACGTGCCTTTGGATGTTCTGAAGATAGCTGCGTTTGATTTGAGTGCGTACTGAGCCTTGGACAATTATTTACTGAGCAAGTACTGTCCTTTTTATACTCCCACTCACTACTCATGGTCATGTGCTTAAAGTTAAGCATGTGCTTAAGTGCTTTGCAGGATCAGGGCTGCGTTGCTCCAGTATTTGTCAGGAAGGAGTCCTTTACACACTTAGTGGTAAAATTCATACAAAATACACTGTGCTGCTCCGGGAAGGATTGTCAGAGGCACAAATCCAAACAAGTTTTCTTCAGAACAGCCAAGGTGTCTTGACCTGCCTGGCTCATACAGTGGGACTGCTCCTGTGCTTAATTTAAGCATGTGCTGAAGTGTTTCACCAGGTCGGGCCCAGAGCACTCAGCACGTTGCAGGATCGAGCCCAACATGCCTGGCTAAGGAGGGCTGTACTGTGCTTCCTTCTTGCTCCTGAGCCTATATCAGCAGCAAAGGTTTGTACCCCTGTGACCGCTCAGCTGGCCAAAGTTTTGTGGGGCCAGAGTCAAGCCTGTAACCACACCCCGCCCCATCCTTGCCCACCTGCTGCAAGCAAGGGCTGTCATGGGCCTATGGCATCCACTATCCCCTGCTCCCACAGACTTAAGGACCATCAAGACCATAGTGAAAAGCCCCTGGGTCTTGTAAAGTTCAGAGGGATTAGGGAGTGCTAGTGAGCAGGGCTTGCTCTTGCACGGTTGTACCTTCGCTCTGCCGCTCTCCAGCAGACCTCCTGAGGGCTCAGGAGAGGGTATCCCTCCTAAGGTGCACAGGAAAGTGCTTTCTGACGGCATTGAGCAGAACAGTTCCCGATGATGGAATTGACACGTGCCATTGCCAGTTCCTGCCAGCCAGGTGAGCTTTCAAGTCCTGCAAAGTGAAGCTGCTGCTTTTTCATTTCATGGGTTTCTCTCCCCGCCCCGTACCCTCATCTATCCCAACCAACAACCTGGAAAATTCCTTATCAGTGTGATAAGGGAACATTAAAGGTACACGGTCAGGCATTCAAGGGTCAGGAATTGGCAAGAAGGTTTTCCCACCCCCACAAATGCATCCCGGATTAATTCATAAGAGGAACAAAGACCTTTGCACATGGATTAAACTTTGGCACCCTATTGAACAAAGCCAGTAGGTGTTGTTTATTGCTTTAAGTGAATGCAGTGCATATTACCTGGCATCCCTGAAGACTGCGGTCCCCTGTCTGTCTTCAGGGCATGTTCATTATTTAGAGGCAGTGGGGTCCAATAGATAGAGTACTGGGGCTCAGGAGACCTGGCTTCTATTCCCAGCTGTGCCAGTGACCTGCTCTGTGTGTGGCCTGGGGCAAGTGACTGCCCCTTTCTGTGCCTCTATTTCACCTCCCACCCTTTATCAGCCTTGTTTATTTACATAGGAAGCTCTGTGGGGCAGGAACTTGCTCTTACTATGTGTCCATACAGCACCTAACCTGATGAAGTCCCAATCTGAGTAGGGGTCTCAAGGATCTGCAGTAATACAGAATCCCAGAAATGTAAGGCTGGAAAAGACTTTGAGAAGTCATCAAGTCCAGCCCTGAGGCCTAGTATACCGAGACTAACCCTGACAGGTGTCCGTCCAACCAGTTCTTAAACACCTCCACTGGTGGCACTACATTCACTTAAAGCAATAAATAACACTTAGTGGCTTTCAAATATGATTCTGTATTACCACAGCACCTAGAGACCCCCACTCAGTTCAGGGACCCCTCAACCTCTCCTGGAAGCCTATTCCAGAGTTTAACTACCCTTATCTGTAGAAACTTTTTCCTAATACCTAATAAAAATAGCAGCAGTGGAAGCTCTCCGGCCCTACCCCACCCACATGGCACCAAGAGAGAGCAAAGGACTAATTAAAACTCAGTGCATATCAAAAAGATCTGTGCATCTATTTCACCTATTCATCGTTTTAAGCTTCAACGTATTAAACATCTTCCATGAATAACGATACTTTTGATCTTGACTAAAGATCCAACGCTAAAGTCCCCAAGTGACTTTATGACAGAACTCTGACATTTCACTGGGACTGGGAAAAGAGGCTGAGGTTAAAAACAATCAATGTAGTAGGAATCAAATTCATTTTTCTAGATCGTAGCTCATCCCTATATTTGTTGTGTTTTTTCCTCTAAAAGGGACATAAACAAGAGGCTGAACATGAGTAGACTGCTTTCATGCATGTGTAACAATGTCCTCCCTGTTTCATTTATCCAGATTATTTGTTGTGCAATGTGGTCACATGTTTAAAAAGCAGTCTTACAAACAACCCTATAATCCGCAATGAGCGTTTCCGCACTATTTACTTCAAGTTCATGGATTTAACCCAGAATCCACACTCAGCTAAACTAAAAACTGTATCTGGCATGTAAGGACTAGATTCCACTTGGCTCAGATATAGTCCGCTGACACTGACAACACTTGTGAATTATGATTGTTCATTATTTATTCAACCCCATCGGTGTGCCTCGTACTGGACTAAACATAGAGAAGACAACCACACAAAGCTTACGCTGAGGGATTTGTGAAAATAAGTGTTAGGACTCCTCACACGAACAAGACTTACTCACATCATTAAGGCCCTGCACAACTGGGCCCATGTTTTTAACAGACAAATGTGACTTTGCTTACATGTTAAACACTGGAAGATTTCAAAGCTAATAATTACGATTTCTGTAAATGTTTGGCAGATTCCCAACTTCCCATTTGGATTGCCTCATCCAAAAGAGGAAGTCCCCAAAGCTATTTCCCCCCACACACACAAGAAAACATTAAGAAAAGAAAAGCCAGTTTGAGCATAATTACTTTTAAATTACCATACAAAACTGAAAATTACCCCCACCGGAATGAGCAAGATAATTGAATCATGCCACAGTCGAATGAGGGGATTTGAAATAAAATTTGAGAGAAAGCAGAGGGTAAATGCATTTTAATAAACAAACTGTTAAGGCACTTGTAGCTTTAAGACTAATGGAGCGAAGACACTGGTGGAAAGAGTAGGTGGGCTAAAAGTGAAGCCTCCAGTCCAGAAATGCGCTTAAGCGCATGAGTAACTTTAAGCATGTGAATAGGTTTGTTTGCTTCAGTGCCATAGGGAAATGAAGTTTAATATTGAACAAGACATTTCAGTTCATTTCAACAAATCAAAACCTTTCAATTCAGGACAGCCTGCTCCAAAACAAAATAATGTTTTGGTTTTCCTGAAAGAATTTTTTTTTAAAATGTTGGCAGAATTGAAGTTTTCCCATGGAAAAATTTTGATTTTGTGAAACCACATTTTCCATAGAAAAACCTTTTTGATGGAAAATTCCCAACCATCTCTTCACTTGAGTATATGTTTGTCACATTAAGTCAATGGGATTTAGGTCCATGCTTAAAGTTAGGCACGTGCTTCCATGCTTTGCTGAATCAGGTCCAGGATGAATATCTTAAAACACAGAGGGTGAAATCCTGGGAGTTTAGCCATTGATTTTGGGATTGGGGGGGCAGGATTTCACCCATATCATATGCTCCTGGGGCCAGAGTTAGCTTGGGCTCATGCCATCATCCATCAGAGGAAACCCATCCATAGGGTCCCTGAACTGGTTAGCCTGCTTGCTGGGAAGGTAATGGTGACAGAAAACAGCCAAAGGATCTGTGATGACCAGTGCAGCCCAGAAGGTGGAAGGATCTGCTGGCTGGAACAAGGTCCTGGACAGAGCAGCCAGTGAAACGTTGATTCAGTACATCCCTTCATCAGTCTCTGCCAGGAGGGCTTCTGTGGCACCGAGGGTATGTCTACACTGCGTTTTAAAACCATGGCAGTGAGTCTGAGTCTGAGTCTATTGACTCGGGCGCTCAGGGCTTGCACTGTGCTGCTAAAATCAACACTGTAGATGTTGCTGCTTGTGCTGGAGCTTGGGCTCTGACCCACCCTGCACCCTGGGCTTCAGCCCAGTGTCTACTCAGCTGGTTTTAGTGCCATAGCACAAGCCGCAGTGTGTAGACCCTGAGACTCGCTGCTGTGGGTTTTAAAACAGTGTAGAAACAACCCTAGTCACATACTAATGCTGCCCCCCCCCCTTCCTGTGGCTAGGTCAGTGAGGCTACCTGTGGGGAACCCTAGAGGGATCCTCCTGATGGAGGAGAATGGGCAGGGCAAGAATCCATGTGCTCTGACGTTCAGTTTGACATCTGCTCCTAGACTGTTCTCCTATGTAATGTCTGGTGAAATCCCTCTGTCTGTTGTTTTGTCCCATCTGATTTATAATCACCAGTTGCCAAATTCTGCTCTCATTTACACTGATGTAAATCCAGAAGAAATCAATGGCATTACACTGGTTTTACACTGGTGAAATGTGGAGCGAAATCTGATTCCTTTTTCGTTGTCTATGTGACAAGCTTGGGTATCGTGATGTGTGTACACAACTGGCAGTGTGCTGTGCTATGATTTTTAAAATGCTGACATTTTTTTAACCTTATGTGGTAATGTGGTTTCACCCACTAACCAGCCGATCAAGTGCTCATAGCAGGAAATAGGTTTAAGTGGTAAAGTTCTGAATGTGAAGCCCCATTGTATTGTTAACACTGTGTTGTGCTTCATCCAAGGATCTCCAAGTGTCTTACAAACAGTAAGCCTCACAGAACCCCTGTAAAGCAGGATTCCTGTGCCCATTTTACAGAGGGTCCATTGAGCCACGGAGATATTAGGACATGAGGTCGGCATTCTTTTGTTTGCTGAATTGTAGCTCACTAGCATTGTAAATACTTTTAACATATCACAGCAACTCTGTATAGATTGTACTGATCAATACTAACAGTGCTGTGATGAGACTCATCCCAAAAGGTCCCAGTTCAGCCTCCTTAGTAATAGAGGAGTATTATTTATTATGTGTATTACAGCCACACCTAACGGCCCCAACTAAAATCAAGGGCCATCATCCTAGTCACTGGAGACACCTAACTCCAATTGAAATCTTTGGCACCTAAATATCCTTAAAAATCTTGCTCAGTACAAACACATAATATAAACAGAGTCCCTGAAAAAAAAATCTTACTGCTAAAGGAACCAGTCAGAGAGAGATGAATTGACTTCCCTAAATTCACACAGTAGGTTAGAGCTGGGAATAGAACTCAGATCTCCCAAGTCCCAGTTCAGTGCCCCGGCCGCCCCATCGTAAGTGACACTCCTGGTTCTGGTAGCTTGTTTCCCATGCTCTTTGCTTTGGTGAATGTACATTATTCTTCAGCTTTTATTTCAGAAAAAATCTCTCTCTCTTGTCTCTTGTTATGTGTTTGGAAGCCCACACCATATTGTTTGAGTTTGTGGAAGTTCCCCTCCTCCCACTTTCCCAAGTAGTGTCAAGCACATCTACATTTTGAATGCAGGCTGTTGGTACCCATCAGCATAAATGGAGACCTAATCTAAAACGTCGCTTATCACAGAAGGCATTATTCCAGTGCCCTGAGAATCTACAAAATGGGTGCATCATTCATTAAAATAAAAAAGGAATCCTTCAAGAAATGGAAACATGGACAAATTGCTAAGGAGGATTACAGAAGAATAGCACAAGCATGTAGGGACAAAATCAGAAAGGCTAAGACACAAAATTAGCGGCCCCTAGGCACAGGGAGGCTCTGTGCGCGGCCCCCACCCTGAGTGGCACACTGGCACATTGGCCAGGAACTGCGACTAATAGGAGCTGCGAGGGCAGCACACGGAGCCTCCCTGGCCGCCTATGCACCCAGAGGCCGCAGGGACCTGGCAGACGCTTCCTGGGAGCCATGGTAAGTGCTGGCAGGACCCTGCAACCCCTGCCCCATCCTGGTGAAAGTGAATGAGGGTGGGGGAGAGCGCCCCCACCTGTATCTATTTTCATCCTATGTATCTGTATAGCGAGTGTACAAGCTGCACTACGGACTGTTGATCAATCTCCCCATCAGCCACTGGGGCAGGCTTTAACTGTCTGGCTCCTGTTTTGGGCAATCCCCCAGGTGCATCAGAGAGAACTCCTGTGAGAGGAGAGGTGAGGCTAGCACTAGCTGTCCCCACAGAGGAATGTTCTTCCCTCCAGCCATGGGACTTGTGTCATTTCTTTGGCCAGGAGCTCTCAAACAAAACCTCGCTCTTAGGCCTGTTCAAATTCAGATGTACAGTACTAATAGTCACCTGCTAATGAGTGTGCTTTGCAAAAGTGCCGCCAGTGACCACATGTTGGCATCAATTCCTATCACAGTATAACAATGACTGACCGGTCATGAAGCCGTTTTGTGTAACTAGGTCCTGCCTGACAAAGTATGGTTCCACCAGTGGTGTGTGCCCTCTGACTCAGCCTCCATGGTGTGAAGTCTTGTATTCCTCTGAAGCGCTAGCAACCACAGGGCCAGTTTTGCAGCCCTTACTCATGTTAAGTCGCATCTGTTCACATGGGGCAGGATTGGCCCTGGAAGTCCAGTCTGAGCAAGGCCCTGTGCCAGGGGTACGGCACAGACTGAGTGGTGTGACAGTCACAATTGGGTCTCTGTTTCAACATTGCCTCAGCCTTTGCGGTGGAACAACTTCCTTCCCACTCTGCGCCAGCTCAACTGCGCTGGACTGGGGGGAGTGAAGCCAATTTCCCACCCACTCTCGACTCATCTGCACAGGCAGGGGAATAGCAGTCGAGTGGCAGCTGCTCTCTCCCTCACCCAGAGCCTGATGATATCCATAGCCTGTGACTGGGAGTAACAGAGCTCATGACTCCCCTAGGCAGGGGCATAGCCGGCCCAGAATTGAGCCCTGCGGCTTCCTTTACCTAGTTTGCATTGATTGATTGATTCTCTTCATCCCGGGCTTTTATGACTGGGTGCTGGAATGATGTACAGTGATAAAAGCTTCCAATTAGGGTTGCCAAGCATCCGGTTTTCGACGGCACAGCAGGGCTGGGCCAGTCAACGGCGCAGCGGGGTAAGGCAGGCTTCCAACCTTCACTGGCTCTGCACAGCTCCTGGAAGTGGCCGCCAGGTCCCTGCGGCCCCTAGGCACGGGGAGGCCCTGTGCGCGGCCCCCACCCTGAGTGGCAGCTCCACAGCTCCCATTGGCCAGGAACTGCGACCAATGAGAGCTGCGAGGGCGGCACACGGAGCCTCCCTGGCTGCCTATGCACCCAGGGGCCGCAGGGACCTGGCAGACACTTCCTGGGAGCCATGGTAAGTGCTGGCAGGACCCCGCATCCCCTCCCACACCCCAACCCGTGCCCCATCCTGGTGAAAGTGAATGAGGGTGGGGGAGCACGAACGACCGAGGGAGGGGGGTATGGAGTGAGTGGGGGCGGGGCTTCAGAGAAGGGGTGGGGCAGGGGGTCAGGCACAGGTGTTCTGTTTTGTGCGATTAGAAAATTGGCAACCCTACTTCTGATCCCAAAGGGAGCTCTCAGCACAGGATCCGGTCCTCCTGTACTCCTGCATTCACTCCTTATTACCTTGAATTTGTACATGCCTGCATTGTTCAAAACTAAGCCCTTGGATTGTACAAAGGAAATTCACACAGCAGCCCTACTCAAAACTATCCAGTAAGGAAATGCACACAGACAGGCAGGAATGTAACACATGTCCTAAATTACAGCTGGGTTTGTTGCACTCTGGAGACCCCATCATATTTCAGGGAATGCAGAGTTCACTGACTTGTGATGCCAACCCCAGCACTGCAGGAGAAGCTATACCAAAATTAGGTTTGGGAGCAGACTCAGAACTCTCAGCTTTTGCCAGCAGGATGGGCTGGAAATATACCAGAGCCCTTGCGATCAAATGAGATAATTTCTTACATATATGGATCCTGGAGCAAAATCAATTTTGGTTTTGGCAACAGCAAGTCCTTTTCCTCTCAGCAATTTCCAGAACAGAACTGGAGATTGGAATTACATTATTTCCCTATTATTCAACTTCAAATGCTGCTAGGCTGGTTGCCCTTCAATGCTCATTACTGCAAGAGCTATCTGGAATTCATGGTAGCATCTTTGCATGTGCGGTGCAAGAAAGGGGAGAAGGGAAGCGACCCATTCAAATTCAAGCTGTATATGTTTTGAACTTGCAAACCTGTCAACTATAATCAGTCAACACAGGGTATTCTCCTGTTCTGCTTAGCTGTGTGATTACAAGCCAAACCTCGAAGGAGAGTTTATTTCTCCTGATTTCAATACCAGACTGTGCTTTGCTTGTAGACAATTGTCTCTCAGGAAAGGATTTCCTGTTTTTAAATAAAGGGAGGGAGTTGAGTTTTTCTTCCCCTCTATGATTTAGAAGGAAGCGGTGTTGGTTGGAAGTAGAGTAAATCCAACTAAGGATGCGTCTACACTGCAAGTCAAAGTGTGATTGCAGCATGGGTGAGCCTACCCGGGTTAGCTTTAATCTAAAACACAGGTGACAATAGTAGTGTAGATGTGGCAGCACGGACTTCTGCCCAGGCTAGCAACCAAGAGTACAAGCCCACAGGGGAGCCTGGGTATGGACTCTGATTCCTAACCTGTTCTGAAGTCCATGCCAACATATCTGCTAATTCTTGTTACCCAAGCCCTACCCATGTTACAATCAAACCTCCACATGCCGTGTAGACATACTCTTAGACCCCATCTCCCACTCTGCTCAAAACTCAAACGAAGCCCAAGCCCTGTTTGAGTTTTTAAAATATTTTGCTAGCTTTATTTTCTCTGAATTTAGAAATAGTGACATATGCCAAGCAAGCGTGTTCTTACAGTATTCCAGAGCTAAACTGGAGGAGCAGGAAATACCAGTAGTCTCCTAAGAGAGCTTGGTCTTGGTTGATTTCCAGCTAGGGTGACCAGATGTCCCATTTTTAAAGGGACAGTCCTGTTTTTGGGGACTTTTTCTTATATAGATGCCTATTAGCCATAAGGGGGGAGGAATAGCTCAGTGGTTTGAGCATTGGCTTGCTAAACCCAGGGTTGTGAGTTCAATCCTTGAGGGGGCCACTTAGGGATCTGGGGCAAAAATCAGTACTTGGTCCTGCTAGTAAAGGCAGGGGGCTGGGCTCAGTTCAGCTCAATGACCTTTCAAGGTCCCTTCCAGTTCTAGGAGATAGGTATATCTCCAATTATTATTACTACTCCCCACCCCCTGTCCCATTTGTTCACCATTGCTATCTGGCCACCCCATTTCCAGTTTAGTTTTGAAAGTTGGGGAGGTCTGAACAGTTTTGCCTAAGCATTTGAACCACATTTCAGAGCCGTTGAGGCTTCCCCTGTGGCTGGTGGGAATAGGTCAGGCTGCAGCACTATAGTGGTTGGCGAAAGGAGCCAGGGAGAAGGCTACAACAGCAAAACTGTGCCAGTAAAGCCAGTGAGACACTGAGCCATATTGTGGGCTGAGGAGAACAGCAGTGTATGTTACATGTCAGAAGTAAGTTGGCTGGAAGACAATAAAGCAGTGTGACCTGCATCGCTCTGGTCATAAGTGTGTATGTAAAATGGGCATAACTTACACTGCACGTGACAGAAGCGGGTGTGCCGGGGAAAACATCTAGCTGGTTTAAGCAGGTAAAATAAAGCAGTAGGAGCCCATTGACACATGCTTTGCTTTCCTGCCCTCTTGTCACATGTCATGGGACACCACTGTTTACACCACCAAATAATTTGGCCCAGGCAGGCACTTGCAAGGGAGGTGCAACCTGCTTACACCAGGTCTAAATCTGGCCCCCTGAGCACTCATCTCGTCTTTCAGGGATAGAAGAATCACAACTGTGTCTTTTGGAACAAAAGCTACTGTGTTTTCATTGATATTAGGGGGGTGGCTTTAGGTGTCTTCATGAGAAGTGCAGCGAGGGCTAGGAATGGGCTGGCTAAGTATGCGCAGCTGCAATCTCTTTCCCCGGTGCTGCTCAGGCAATGAGCTCAGCCTGCTGGGAAGAGACCTTTCTCTCCTAGAGTGAGAACCGCATGCAACAGCCCCTCAAAAACTGGAACAGCATCACACTCCAGATCCAAATGCCTTTAATCTCAAACAGGCCTGGTCCTTTTCTGACTGCCCAATGTAAAGCCCGTGATGACAGAGTCCTGTAGGATCCTAGTATTCAGTGACACTTACACACCCCACAGCAGCAGGAGGGAGGCAAAAACAGGAGCTGAAGCTGGAACAAAAAAATGGATTATATCCATGCAGCAGGCCAACTCCTCAGCTGGTGCAAATCAATGCCGCTCCTAGTCAGAGGAAACCACAGGAGCTGTGCCTGTTTACAACAGGTAAAAATCTGACGCGTGGGCAGTTTTGTATTGGTAACTTTCCTTACCCAGTTTTGCTGTCTGTTCTCAATTCACCTACCAGCAGATTCTTTCCAGTTTTCCCCCTTCCAGTCTGAGTCCTTCCACTTCGCTGGGCCCGCATGGGGCATGCCACAGACACATTTCCGACTCCTGAACCACCATGGAAACTTCTTCTCAGTCGCTTGGATAACGCTTTGCATTTCCCAACAAGGTTTTTGCCCAGTGAATTGTAGTTTTTGTTCCAGAAAATACAGCTGCAATATCAATTCCAGCCAACTGAGCTTCCTGACAAAGTGCATTCCATGGCGAGCATTGTTCTCCCCAAGGAAACCATCCCTCTCTGTTTACATGGAAGAGGTTTAATCCTGCTGTTAGAAAAAGGCTCATGTAATGATTTTCATTGCAACGAGGCTGTAACGCTCAGCAGCACCTCCTCGGGCCTCATCTGGGGAAATACTCGTCCCTGTCCAGTAGTCACTCAGCCCATTGCTCCGGTCAGTCGCTCTGCGACTGCTGTCCTGCTAGTCCGGAGCTGCAGTGCCTCTCCTTTGTGGCTTAGCCCTCCAGCCAAGTCACCACCATCCTCTCCTTCTGGGATATTATCCTCAAAGTGTCAGGCAGTCTCCACTGTGCTGACTCTGCCACTCTTGCAGTGGTTGGTAGGGGAATCTGGGCCCACTCTCTACCCCAGGTTCCAATCCAGGGTCCCTCAAACCAGCAGTTCAGATCTATCCCTCTCAGATCTGACCGTTTCCTACCCTGCCTTTCTCAGGCTCCTGCTCTCCCCCTTGTCTCAGGGAGTGTGACCGCAGACTCACCTGACTGCAGCCCCCTATCTGCTGCTAACTTCCTCTCTGTATAGACCCTGCCCAGCTCCTCCCCTAGCTAGTTAGGCCCTAACACACTCTGGCTTTCCTCCAGGTGCAGCCAAGAGGTTAATTGGCCTAATTTACCCCTTCAGGCCTCGTGTGGGGGTGGACACCACATCACAGGGGCATAGAGTGCTCAGACATGGAAATTAAAGTAGCTCAATTAGACAACTATTCTCCCATCGCTTCCAAGAAATCATCCTTTTCTAGGAGGATGCCAAGCCTCACAAACGAAAAGCTGCTGCAAGGTTGCCTGTCTACAATGGGTCATTTTATTTGACTCAAGGATAGAAGCATATCTAGTTACCTAATGGTGAAAACAAGAACTGTCAGGCTGGAGTGAGAGTTCATCTCTCCTAATGCAACTCCATTACATGGAGAACTGATGCTCAAGTCTCCAGCTTGAGGTGTTGCGATGGGTGGCAGTTGATTGGATTATTTGATTTGCTGTTGTGAGGTGAGACACACTTTATGCTAAGTTTCTGTTAATAAATAATTAATAGACATTGTAAACATGTTACAGTCTTGAGTCATGTGTGTTATAGGGGGTTGTTACAGGGGTCATAAGCAATCCATTGCCCTGTAACAGTTGAGTAATCATTTAATAAAACATTTGTTAATCCTTATTAACCCTTTATAAACTCAACCTTCTTGTAAGGCCTGCTGGGTTTTAAGACCAGCAGACCATATGGTCATGCCTTCTCTTAAGGCTCCATTTATAAATAGTGTATAAAAGATTAATAAATGCTTAACATATGTTTAGTACATTTTAATAATTCTTCATTAATTAAGAAAAGGATTTTTTTTTCAGACGGGCTGAAAAACAAATCCTTGTAACAATTGTCCTTTTATAGATCAACATTTGGCCCATTTTAGATGTAGGTTTAAGAACTTTTCTGCTTTCAAAGGTAGATTTCCTGTTTTCATACCAGTCCAGTCATGTCACTGAGAAGCTCCATCTGTCCTTCATGTTGAATGCAGGTATTTTCCATGCTAAAAACATTCAGCTGCTTCAGTTTATTTCTTTTTCCGCTAGATTCCACTTCAGCTGGTTTATTTAATACCACCAGCTATTAAATATATTGGAGCCTGGAAGAAACAGCTTCTAATCAAAATCCAAACAAGAATTATTGTACAAAAAAACCTAGTGATTCTTGGTCAGCCCCTGGCAGCTCTGCAGGATCCCTAGGGGCTGGATTCTGATATCAGTTACACCAGTGTAAATCCATACTACCGTCATTAATTGAGCCAGTAAGACTACTTGGTGTTCTAGTTTAGGCTCAGGAAAGGATGGGAGTGGTCCAAAGGCAACAAGCCTAGCCTCAGCAAAGAGGAAGTGTCAGCATGGTCAACAGGCCAGAAAGGGAATCTTGTCCAGCCCTCCTTCCCCATAATTACAGCATGCACAATGTGAGGATCTCAGGGGAGAGCAGACAGGTTTAGAGAGAGGTACTGGAGAAGGTCCTCAGAACTCAGACAAGGAGGCAGACACACCTTCCAACCCTAGGAGAAAATGTTGTTTCAGAAAAACTGCGAGGGCTGTTAAGAAGTGGTAATTGATGCTGTGAGCAGAAATGGCTCAGGAGCCTTCTTCCATTCTCCAGCCACAGCTCCACAAGCACACAGCTCCGTGGGTGGCACTTGCAGCCTGCAGTTTACATTAAAAGCAAGATCAGTACTTTTCCCTCCTTCAGTTCCATGGGCGATGCCAGATTTGGCCTTACTGTTTTGAAGCAATCCATGTTCTAGTTTCCTGGGGCAGTCAGACTACTGAGAATAACACATGATGGTCTTGTTAATCTGGAGCAGCAACAGAATTCCAGAATTTGATTGGGCTACAGGTCATGTATAAAAACCGTAACATCTCCAGTTTATAGCAGCAATACGAATTTAATGAACGGTTCTCATTATTATAATTTAGTTTCATTCCAATGGTTTCCAGAGGTCACATTGTGCTGGGCTCTGAACAAGCACGAAATAAGAGACAATCCCCTCTTCAAGCCCGTGTAAGGCTCTGATCTTGCCATGTAGGTGCACCCTGCCTCCAGCACAGACGTGCACTTCATAACTGTCAGTATTAAATATGCCAGTTGAAGTGGAATCTAGCGGAAAAAGAAGTAGTGCCTGCATAGAGGGATCTGCCTTCATGGAGTTTATTGCAGGATTGTGACTGCCAAATGCCCGAATTGAGCTCCCCTTTCCAGTCAAATTCTACTCTCAGTTGCACTGGGGGACTGAAATCGATGGAGTTATTGTGAATCTACACCTGTGTCACGAGCCCAGAGTGTGGCCCAACGGGTGGCCAATTTGTTTTCCCTGCGTGTATCTGTAGAACTCCGTGAATGCCTTAGGAGTCCTGTGCCATGTAGTTCTTGAGCTTTTAGCCATCCCTTGCATTTGCAATTCCTAATTCTCTTACAGATGTGCCACTTTGTAATCCAGCTGAGAGGATGTGAGTGCTGAAAGATGGCTGGTGATACACTGTGTACCATTATTTCCCCTGTTGGCACTTGAGTAAATTACATTGTCACAGAACATTCTCATTTGAATTGCTCATTGGATTAAGGACAGTTTTACAAACCAGAAAGAAATCCAGCTGTTAAAACACAAGGCCCACATTGTTAGAGGTGTATGAACTTTTATCCTCAGAATTATTTTCTGCTCTGCAAATCATTTGCAGTAATGGACTAATGCTTTTGCTTTGCTCTGTATACATCTGTAGACCCAGCTGAGTAATTAAGAGCTGGAAATGAGCCCACTGAAGGAAGAACACTGCGCTTTCAGCTGTCCCCTGGATCCCAGTAACAAGTAGAGTTATGCTATTGGAAATATTCCGGCACTAAATGAAAATAAACACACCCAGACAAACATTAGAAATGTCATTTGAAGTATCTTTTAAAGATGCTTGTAGTGTGTAAAGTGACTTCCTGCTACAAAGAATCTTAAACTGAGCGAAATGATTTGCCTTTTGGGGGCCTGTTGATTCTAACTGAACTTTGCTAATGATTTCTTTGCACAGAATGAGCCAAATTCTTCCCTTCTGTAACTCCATTGATTTGAGTGGAGGACTAAATTTGGCTCAGTTACTTTATAATGCTCTGTTGCTAGTAGTGCATTGCAGGAATACTGCTTTAATAGACTGCAGCATCTACCAAGCAAAAATTCTCTACATTAACTTGCTTTTACGTGATAATATACAATAATTTTTTTAATGAAACTTATTCTGTGAGGTGTACCCAGGAAAGCATAAGCAGAATTTGAGACAGTCTTAAGATTATTTAGGCTTTAAGGTTTTAACTGCATGGAGAAAATAAAAAATTCAGTAGCCTGAAGGGTTAAATTGCAGTAGCCTATGGTACCCACTCCACAACGGCCAGCTGCTTTGCTTCCAGTTGGGAAGGTATTAACCTTCCAGTGAAGGAAAAGACTCTTGTACATTTCTCTCTCATTGAAATCGTAGTGCAAACACCTGGCCTTCCAGGTACGTGGGCCAGTTGAAGCAGAGAGTTTTGACTCGACCAGCTTGAGTTTGGAACTGAATTCTCCGATATGCCAGTTAGAAAAAAACAATTAAAATACCTAAAGGAACAAACACTAACAGCTCTGACAGACTCATGTGAGCATAAAGGGAGGAAGGATGGTCCAGTGGCTAGGGGTTTAATCCCAGGACTTGGGAGCGATGAGTTTGATTCCCTGCTTCTGGGTGACTTTGAGTAACTCACTTAATTTCTGCACATCAGTTCTCCAGCTGCCCAAGGGGGATAATAGCACTTCCCTACCTCACAAGGCTGTTATGAGGATAAATTCATTAACAACTGTGAGATGCTTTCATGTGATGGGAGCCTTAGTTAGATAAACAGAACCAAGAGCCTTTTCACTTAGCACTAGATAGTTGAGATCCCCTCTAATGACATAAACTGACCATGCCAATCTGCACTATTAGATTCCATCTTTGTTTCCTTTATGCAGCCTAATAACAGTATGGGGGAAAGGACATTTCTATCCTGGAATTTATTCCACGATAGTTGGAAAATCAAATGATGGGTCAGGATAAAAGGCCTTTCCCCATATTATTCATGCAGGAATCACACAGGAGTCAATCAGAAGGAAGGTACATTCTCATGGTATAATGAAGAGATAAGTAAGAAAGTTGTGGTGGGAGTGGCAGGCTTTGTAATGCTCTCAGGCTCTGAGTATGTCACCCTTTGATCAAACACCTTCTTCTGGAATGGGGAGTGGGCTAAAACAGTGATGTAATGGTCTTACTTCGCTTTTACGTTGCTGGAGATGTTGTTTAGAAACTATGGTTTATGGCTACAGAATAATTAGCAGAGACTAACTCTGTTCTTCAAACTTCTCACATAGTTTTAATAAAATTCCTTCTTTTCAGATCCAGTTAAACAGCAGAGGACTTATCTATTCCGTTGGCTTGCTGCTGGCATCAGTGTTTGTCACCGTATGTATATAATCTCTTGTTCTTCATTTCCAAGATAGTAATTTTATAGACGTTTGCTTTTTCTCCACGTGCGCCTTTTCTCTTAGAGCAGCAGCAATTGCTGTGAGTCCCGTTGAGAGGCACTGCTGATTCCTACTGTAAAATTTCCAGGGGCCTAATCTGGTATTTTGCAAGCAGTTATCTGGCCTGACACAAGATGGCTCATACATTGTGTATTTTTTCCTGAGAGGAGCCCCGGGAAATTCACTAGTAATCGTTAGTCACTTTCCATGGTAGAGATGAAGCCAGACTTACTCTTGTGCACAATCCACTCTCCAGCTGGGCAGATATGAGTTTGCCATAAAACACAACAAAACTGACATGTTCCTATTCAAGCATCAGACTGTTTAAAGCATACAGAGGTGTTTGCACCTGCAAATTGCAGGCCCAGGTACACAGGTGAAAGCTGTTTTAGACACACAGAAGGGAGATGGCCATTGAAAAGTTTAAGGGGTATGAATCTCGTAGAATTAAATGGAATTGTTCTTGCCAGAATGAACTATTAAAATACTGGGCCAGATCATTAGCTGGTGTTAATCAGTGCAGCTGATGGAGCTATGCCAGTTTACTCCAGCAGTACATCTGGCGCACTGTATAGTAATATCCTAAAATGATAAGTTGCAATTGAGAACAGAATATTCTTCAAGCAAGTCAATGGCACTCAGCAACAGAAAAGTAAATGTCATGGTCACGCTATTGAGAAAGGTGCTGGCCACTGATTGTAAATGTTTGTGATGTTGCAGTTTACTCTGAGCAAATGACTGTGTGTATTGTAGGTATTTGGTGTCCACATGAACAAATGGAAGCTGGACAAGAAGCTGGGAATTGTGTGCCTTTTCCTGTACGGCATCTTCTTATGTTTCTCCATCATGACAGAATTCAATGTTTTCACTTTTGTGAACTTGCCGATGTGCAGAGATCACTGATCCGGGTGGCAGACTGTCGAGAGGTACTTCCTTCTTACCTGTGCAATACCAAACACGGCTGGCGGCTCCAGAACACGGTGCACCCAACGGTCGTGAAATAGATCCTGCTCACTGTTCATAGGATTCTCCTCCCATCTCGGTTTACCCTCTTCCGACCCCGAAACCTGGAAAAATCCTGCATCGATGTGAAGATAATTTTTTTTTCAACATTAATGTGATTTCCAAGTTCAGTTTTTGAACAGTGACTGGGATTCTAAATGAACTGGCTGCTATCTGGCGTTGAGCCAGGCAAAACTGGTCTGCTACAATTCCTTCCTTTTTAAGTTATTTGGTGGAAGACTAATCTAATTTATGATTTAAGACTATTGCTAGAATGCAGAAGAAGAGGGTACATTGTATATGGGGTGTTTTTCAAGCAGAACTATGGGAATCTTTTATTTTTATTTTTTCCAGAGATCAACAGCCTCTCTTTGCAACTTCTCCTTCTGAGCGCTGGATTTTGTGTAATGATCCAAAGGTCACAAGTGCAGTGTATTATGGGAACTCAATTTGAAATACTCAGCATATGAGTGGATTGACTGTTTATTAAAAAAAATGACTGGCAAGGCAGTGGATAACAAGCTTATACTATGATTAACGCATCTCTTAAAGGTGTTGTAAGGAATGCAAGGTGAACATGGCTTCAAAGGGTAAACACTGCTACCATTTTCATTATTAATGTCAGTTTAATTGCTAGGTTATTTATATGACTTCCAAGCAATGGTTTAGGACTGCCAGCCCACGAGGGCTAACGAGGAGGGGTCCTGGTTTTTAATGATCCACACATTGCGATGCAAGGTTAGAACTTCAGAGGATCATCCAACTTCTTGTAGTTTTTTGGGAAAGTGTGTAGTTTTATGTCTTATTCGTTGTGAGAGGGACATAAGCACAGTCACACATTCTCAAAACGAGTTGTAGACACTGGTTTCTTTAAAAGGAAAGAGGCATATTTTGCACCGACATTGTTACTGAAGTCATAATTTGCCACTCTTTAAAGAATACACTGGACCTGGCCAAAAAATGTTACAGCTGAACTTATCTGATATCAGATTGTTGTGGATTTATTCCATCTCCTTCTGGAGAAAGAAAGAGAGAGAGAGAGAGAGAAATGGCACTTTTAAAATGCAGAATATCTTTAATGCAGATTCACTCACAAATCTAAGTTATGATGAAAGTTTTTGCCATTCGCTGTTCTAACAGACCTGCAAGGTTTTGTATAATACTGTATTAATAGGCAGACAAATTCCACTACATGAGGAACACCTATGATTGCCACACTTGTATGTATTGAAATTGTAGATTCTTGCCAGTGCTGGCTGTTGAATTTACTTTAAGCATTGATCACTTCTGATTCATTTGGTATAGTTTTTTCCTCTTCCTTGTATATGTTCTTCTATGAAGCGTAATAAGATACTACCAACAAGGTGAATGTTTTTGTCTATGGTACAGACAGTGGCCAATATTGGTAGACAGGACACAACAAAACAGGGCCCTAAGAGAAAAAAAAACCTGAACTAGCGGAAGAAAAACAGTTCAGAGTGAAGACCAGTTTAGCAACTCACTTGCACTTTTGCACTTGATTATTTAAGATTAATTCTCTTCGGACAAATAACCCTTTCCAATCTGTGATCTCTATTCAACACAGCACGTTACTTTCTATCCTTTTCACATGGAACAAGCGAAAATACAAGTTTATCGGGCAAGTTCCATGGAAAGTTGATGCACATCCACCGTGGGTAAAAGCAGACTGGTGCGTCTCTGGAGGAAAGTAGTTGTGAAGACAGAGCAGATGTGGAGAAATGGAAGAGAAAAGCGGGGCTCCATTTTATATATGTGTTGCTATTTTTTCTTCAGGAACATAACTGTGATCCCACTTGTTTCGCTAAGCAGCATTCTAAGAACAGCATGCTAAGAACTACACCATATGGAAATCCCATTGCATTAGAAATCCCCATTGTACCTTCTGAGTGTGTTTTTAATTAATAATAACCACTAACATGTCTCAAAAGACTTCCTTAAATTAAAAAATAGTAGCATGATGTGATACATTTCAATAAATTCCAACCTTGAGGACAGTTATAAGCTTATAACAAGATATAGTAGCTCCTAAGCTGAATCTTTCCTTACTCGCAGAAGAGACAATATTTGGACAAAAAAAGTTTCACATCAGGGCCTATTATTATTTCTATTTTGAATATTTATACTGCTGCTCCAATGGAGCCAGTTGGATCTATTTCTACGAAATAGCCATTATCTATCCCATGGCACAAAAACTGCATGACTGGTTTTTTAGGAACTTTTCCTGTTGACATACATCAAATACTGTAGTATCGTAGCTTTGCATTGTATATGTATCCTGAACTTTGTGCATTTTGCAAGAATATTCTGAAAGTTGCTCATTCCAGGTGTAAGCAAAGAGGTATCTTAGATGCACTGAACTGCTCTTACCTGTGCCATATTCTTACGAGATGTGATAGAATGTTTTCTTTGATGACCGTTTGAGTTAGATGTACTTGTGATCTGAAACCAAAGCACATGATACAAGCTTGATTTGAAATTGAGGGCCAGTTGAGTGTGTGAGTTCTCATTTGTTTTTAAAAGAAAGAGCCTTTCAAACTGATAGCTTGATTAAAGCCCGTGGAAAAATCTCCCAAGACAAAAATGTAAGCACTTTTCTGTGCAAAGTTTATTCTGCGATCACTCTTCATGAAAGGTCTCCCTAAGGCATACAATAATAAGATCACTGCCTATGCTGACTGATACAGTGAGTATTCACAGCTTTCATTTAGTTTTCCTTCCAAGCAATCCTAGACAATTTTTAATGAGCATTTCAAAGAGAGCTTAAAGAGCCTTCCCCCCAGTAACTTTTGTCTAGGCTGACACCAAATATCTGATCCCATAGTTTCAACTCTGTTTGACACATGGTTAGCCCTCCCTTGACAGTGATTAAATGCCAAAATCTTGTGATGTGGGTGGTTTTAAGAGACAAAGGAAAGATTGCTTTTGCCCTGCCAAAGTAGAATTCTATACCTTCCTTTTTATTATTATTATAATTTTTTTTTAAGAAATAATGCATTTTTTGTAGCTATAGGTACCTACAACAGAAAATATCTCGCGTGGAGGGCATTTACACTAGTGTGGTTTGGGAGGTTTCTGTGTTGCTCTGTTCCTTTGTGTTTGACTTTGTGTCCTGAGCTGTGTCGTTGAAGTTAGTGAATTTGCATGCTTTGGATTTGTGGCTTTTGCGCCTGTGAAACAGCAATTTATGCTAATTTTAAGCATTCAAATTCCTAACAAAAATTTCTTTCAAAAACAAAGAAAAGGAAGTGGGAAAAACACCCACAAGTGCTGAGGACACAACGTTTAATGTCAGTGTAAGAACCGGAGGTTAACATCTAACATGCAATAACAGTAGCCCAGATTTTCAATGACTTTTCTTAATAATCTGTAAAATAAAATGTAGATAGCAAATACTGTTGGATACTTAAAAAAAAAAACCCTACAACTTTCTGACTACTGACAGACATTTCTTTTATCAAATTTATCTTTTCAAATTAAGTATGAGGGCATGTCAGATCATGCTGCAATGTCAGGCCTTGTCTATATTCAGAAATACACCATTCATTTCATTAATTAATTCTCCTGCTCATGGAGAGTAGAGTACACACTTTGGATCAACCATTTCTAGAGAGCTCAGTCTCCTGTCAAGGTTGTGGCCTGCTCCGTATTAAGGCTGTGGCAGGCGAAGTTGGAAGCCACATTATCCTTCCAGCCTGTGCGAGGCCATCCACAAGGTCTTCTCCACCCTGCTTTTGTTGAATCAAATGCATAAAGCTGGTGGAGTGGTATGGACTCCAGTATATGAAGCAGATGGCCAAGCTAGCTGAGATGGTGTTGAGTCACTCGGGAAGACACTGGAGACTGACTGGTCTGACACCTGACATCCTCATTTAGAACATGATGAAACCACCATATACTTTCAATATGATGTTACTGTTTCATGTCAAAAGCATCCAGTTGGCACATTTGCGTCTCTGTGGTGTCCCAGGTTTCAGAGCCATACAAAAGGATGGAAACCACT